>NC_056696.1:32023000-32352500 GCF_018350215.1 Panthera leo
CAGCCCATCAGGGGAGGGGACAGACAGCCCAGCCTGATACTCTCCAAGCACTAGAAAGAGGACTGCAAATAAAACGGAAAGATGTTCCCTCAAAGACTCTGACCCCATCCACCGTCGCCCCAGTCCAGGGCCCCTGACACCCCCGCTCCAAGCCGTTGGCAGCAGTGGCTGGTGGCGCCCAGTGGGGAGCACTGGGGAGGCGAAAACCCTGGTGGAAGCATCTAGGGGTGGGGACAGGCAATGGGGGTGTGAAGAGTTGGAGAGGTTTGAGGCCTTGTGAAAAGGAGGCACAGCAAAAATAGAAGCCAGGGACGGTTTATCGTGGTCCGTGTGCACGTAGCACGGAGACACTGGGGGAAAGTCAGGGACACACAAACGGGAACAATTAAACGCTATCCATTGTTTTCACTAGACTAACATTTACTGAACACATATTTGTCTGTGCCAGGCGCCGGGACCACTAAAATGAACGAAACACAGGCCTGCCCAGTCCTTCGGAATTCACCACGCAGTGAGTAAGATGAGCGTAAAAATGTCGTCGTGTATCATTCTTAAGTAGTGATGATGATGATAAAAGCAGTAGCGTGCTGAGCACTAGCACGTCCCGGGCACTGATGCAAGCATTCTACACATACTCGGTGTTAGGACTGAGGTACGAACGAGATACAGATACGGGAGGCGTCCAGAGCAGAGGCCTTTCTGCAGCCTGGGGCCCAGGGGTAGAAGTTCATTGTCCTCACTCTTCACCTCAGTCCTGAGGAGAAGCTCCTCCAGGGGAGAGAACAGCATTTTCCGCAGGGTTCTAGAATGGGTCAAGGAGGGCATCTGAATTCCCAGCAGCCCTCACCCCCACCTCCGCCCAGACCCGCTGCTCTCCCCGCTGGCCAGTCTCTGACCTTCCTCCTGTGGGGCTGGCCGGGTCAGACTTGTCTAGACCAGAACACCCATTACCCAATCTCTCCAACCCATCTCTTCAACTGACGCCCTCGGGGCCTTGTGGGGAGAGCAAACCTTGGGAGGACTGGGGAGGCCGCAGAGATAGTGGCAGATAGAGGCTTGAGGGTAAGGATGGAGGGGCTGCGGGGCTGGTGTCCAAGGCTGGGGGGGCTGGACAGAGGATGAGCCAGCCAGCTCCCTGGTGCCCCACTCAAGAGCAGTCCCTTTGGGGAAGGCAGGGCTGGTAGCTCAGAGGTGGGTGGGGACAGCAGAGAGAAGTGGGAGGTGCTGGTATTTGCAGGGCTCAGCGTAGGAGAACAAATGTGTTCCCAGACGGTGGCCCACCCACCTTTTCTTCCCATTTCTGGTTCCATCCTGTATCTTGGGGGGCCACCAGTATCACCAGTGCCTATGTAGACAGCCCCACCCGCACACTGACACATCGCCAAACAGCAATGGGCGTCCTTGGGCCCAGGGAAAGGTTGTCAAGTTTGGGACATACTTGCATTAAAACAGTATTCCTTGTGTGTCTGAAATTCAAATGTAACTAGGCTCCCTGTATTTTATCGGGCAGTCCTAATCAGGGGTGTCCCCACCAGCCATGAGGTCGGCCCTCAGGAGGCCCAGGGTGGAAATCCTCACAAGCCCTGCAAGCTGGCTCAGGGCCCATTGGGCAGTGACTTTCGGGGTCCTCGTGCTAGAGTGTGGCTGGGGAACACAGGACTTCTTGGCCCTGTAGTCTTTTTTGGCCATTGAAGAGTCATGTCCGGGCCTCCTAAAGCTCAGGAGCTAGAACAGGGGCCCCTCTGCCTGCTTACTGGCTGTATGGGATGAGCCTCAACCCACCTTCAAGTGAGAGCTCACTTCAAGCAAGGGGCGTGCCAGGACCTTTACTGGCCTCCTCGGTTGGTGCCTTTACGTCTAGATCCTCTAGATATTCCAAGTCCCCGGGAGGCAGTGACTTCCAACGTTGGGAGACCTACGTGATAGATCCGCTGAAAGCCTGGGTAAAACACAGGTCACCCAGTTATATTTGAATTTCACACGAACAATGTAATAATTTACTACAAGTATGTCCCGTTCAATATTTGGGACAGACTTATACTAAAAAAACGATTTCTTGATTATCTGAAACTCAAATTTAATCCGGTGTTCGGGTTTTGATTTCATCTTTCTTTCTGGTAAATCTGAGAGCTGGGACATTGGAGTGCCACAGCTAGGATCTGGCCCTAGCTTCTCTGCCTCTTGCCCGGTGAACCTCCCCAAGGGTCACTTTTCCTGTCCACCCCCCAGGGCTGATGGAAAGATAAAATGAATAAGTGCCTGGCATAAGTGACAGTTGTTATTGTTGTCCCTGGCCAAGGTCCCACCGCTAGAAGGCTGCGGGGCTGGTAGCTGCCCTCCGGCCTCCAGGCTCAGGTTCTCAGTCTTCTTGAGAACACTCCGCAGCCCGCTGCACGCTCCTCGGACCTGAGACCACCCTGCCTGCAAGGACCCAGGCAAGGGCGCCAAGAGAGGCTCGAGAAGGAAGCATGCTCTGGTTGGGAGATCTCAAATTCCCTGATGACTGGAGAGGAGTCGTTGGGGACAAAAGGGAAAGGGAGGAGCTGACATTTATTCTGGGCTCAGTGTATGTCTGGCGTTTTGTAGTTTCTAATTTAATCCTCACATTCCTGGTCATTTCTCTTTTGCAACTAAAGATGTATTCATAGGACCAGAGGAGACGGCCCCTGATGCTACTCTGCTTGTACCCTGGTTCTTCCGGTGGATGTCCCCTTCCCAGTGAGCCCTTCCCTGACCACCATGCTTAAAATGGAAACCCTCCCCCATGGCTTGGAACTCTATTCCCCTTCTCTCCTTCCTTCTTTTCCAAAGCACCCTCATCAAATACAGTAAAATATTGGTTTGCAAGCATAAGTCGCTCCAGAAACATGCTTGTAATCCAAAGCACTTATATATCAAAGGAAATTTCAAGAATCATTGTTGTGATCTCATAACTACTCATATGGCAAGACATCGCTTGTTTATCAAGTTAAAATTTATTAGAAATGTGTGTTTGTCTTGCAGAACACTCGCAGACCAAGTTACTCAAGAGCCAAGGTTTTACTGTGTATTAAATAGGTCTCCCTCCCCTTCCAGAATGTAAGCTCCACGAGAGCAGATTTTTCCGGTCTGTTCTGTTTACTGACATGTTCCCTGTGCCTGAAACAGAGCCTTGTACATATTGGTTGAATGAATTCAAGATAATAAGAATAACAGCTAACATTTATTTTGTGCCTACTTTGCCCCTGGAACTGTTCTAAGTACTTTGCGTAAGTTCATTTACAAAAGTTCATTTACGTATCCTCATCCTCATATCACCTCTATGAGGCACAGAACAGGCACAGAGAGGCTAAGTAACTTGCCCAAGGTCACGCAGCCAGCGGGCAAGAGTTATGCTCTGGTTGGCCTGAGTTCCTGGTGGAGGATCTTTTACACGCTCCACAGGTGTCCATCACCCTGGCATCTGCTCCTCTTGTGTGGCCCATTGGTGGCACCCCTCCCACTCCTCTGTCACGCTGGATTGTGAATGTTTGTTTACTGCTGACGTGGCCCCTTCGAGGGCAGGGGCCAACCTCCTTCACGTTTGTTTCCTCAGTGTTCTGTACGGTGGCCAGCCCATCGCAGGGCCTTCTCTCCATTCTCCCAGCTGGGGTTGGTTTGTACTATGAGCCTGGGGGGTGGGACGCACAGGTATGATCACTCCCCACCCCCATTTTACCACTGAGGAAACAGGCTCAGGGCAATACAGTGATTTGTTGCAGCAGGAAGAACAGACAGTAACCAGACTGCAGGCCACCTGCGTCAGTGCTTTCCTGGCCACCGCCCCCTGGGGTGGGGATCCGCACTCTACAGCCCCACGGATTCTGGCTGCTGCCCAAGGCTTTGGTGGGCACCTGTCTAACCACATGTCAGAACTGGGCAAAGGCAAAATATTGGTGTGGGGTGGGGTGGAGTGGGGTGTGGTGGGGGTATGGGTGGGTGGGGGTGGTAGGGCAGGGGTGGGGGTGGGGGGGTGGTAGTGGGGGTGAAGTGGGGCGGGGGTAGACCAGAGGATCCAGCCAGGTTCTTTCAGTGGGGCTGTGGGGGCTGTGGGGGCTGTGGGGGCAGCTTCTTGGAGCTGGCGTGGGTGAACGGGTGAGGTACGCTTCCAAGCCTGCGATGCGTGTCTACCGGGTGTGCTTTCAAGCACACAGGATGCAAAGCAGGGTATATTTAGCCCGTGGTCGCTGCCGTGGTATGAGCCTGCTGCCCCGTTCCCCCTGTTGGGGAAAACCCTTTGGAAGCTTTTCTTCTGACTGAGGAATGTGTGTGTTCTTCAGTGTTGGTGGCACAGGGTGTGTACGGGGTGGGGGTGGGGGGCGTTGTCCAGAAAACCTGAAGACTCATGGCTCAACCGGGGAAAAAAGGTAACAAGTTCCCAGGAAGAAATAAATATACCTCAGCCAGAAGCAGATGACGGTCCTCATATCTGTCCTTTTCCTTGGCACCTGAGGGTGTTGTATGGACAGATGCGTGCTAAGACCTGGGAACGGTGAGGAGAGGCTATATTTATTCATTCACTGACTCACTCATTCATTCATTCACTCATTCATTCAAAGAGTGTTTATTGCACTTCTGTTACGCACCCACCAAACACTGAACTAAGTAAGTGCTGAGACTATACTAGGGAAAACAATGTACCTGTTCTCATTGAACTTGCAACATTTAAAGGAGTCTTGCTGGTATGTAATCATTCTTGGCTGTCAGTGCTCTGAAGGAGAATTACTGGATGCCTTGAGAGGGTAAAATAAGGAATTTCAGTCCAGGAGTCAAGGAGGGCTTCCTGAAGGAAGTGGTGTTTAAGCGGAGTCCTGGAGGGTATCTAAGAGTTCATTTGGCAACTTGCTGAGAGAAGGGAGAGAAAAGAGCAGAGCAGCAAGCATCCCAGGTCCTGGCCGGGGCACATGCTAAGACCTTCAGGTGGAATCAAGTGTGGCTTCTGCAGGCCATGAGTCAAGGACTCCATAGTGGCTGGTGTCAGAACTCTAATCTGATCAGGGGACACAGCCCCTGCCCACAAGCATCTCCTTGTCTGATGGAAAAACAAGGGAGTTCGATCATGAGAACAGCTTTCCTGGCAGCAGAGATGTGAGGTCTGAAGCAGGGGTATTTGCCACGGAGGAACAAGTGAGTTTGGGAAGCCTTGCTGAATATGGCATGTCTCTGGTTTTGAAGGTGGGAAGTTTCCTGATTTGGCAGAGGGTGTAGGAGTTTGAAGAGCTGTGTGCAAGGCTGAGGAGTGGGAACAGGCATACTTTAGATTCGAGTGGGAGGTGAGTGAACGTTTTCAGTTTGGATGCGTATATTCTGTCTCTCCAATTAATTCCAATAACTACTACATATTTCCCAAAGACTGTGTGCCACGGAAGCGCTGATCTAGCTTCTTTTACCCGTACAAATAGCCCTTTGAGGTAGACATGACCATCCTATTTCACCGATGAGAAAAAAGGCTCAGAGGATTAAGTGACCTGTCCACAGTGACCCAGAGAAGAGGCGGCAGGACCAGGAACCAAACAAAGTGTGTCTGTGTTTGCCCTTCCTAATGACCTGACACTTTAGTGATAGTCCCTGACTGCTCTGGGGGGTCCTTCATATTAGCTAAAACCATGTTTAGTCATTTGCAGGCTTTGACTGGTGGCATAACTGTGGTAGTCTGACCTGTTGGCTCACACCCCACCCCTCTTTCCAGCCTGCAGAGGAGCAACTTGGAGTTCTTTATTGGAAAAGGCAAAATGCTGGAGGATGTGAGGCCTGCCCCAGATCCCAAAGGAAGTTGGAAAGAATCTGAAAACGATCTTTCCTCCACCCTATAACCACTGTCCACCAATCTTGATTGGTATCACCAAAACTAGGCGCTTTTTTTTTTTTCTGTTTTATTGCTATATCCCCAGTCCTCAGAATAGAGTATGGCACCTACTAGACATACAATAAATTTTGTTGAAATCAATCTCTGTGGGTGGTGCGGGTGTTAAGGGGAATTTGACACACACAATCTCTGACCCCTGGCAGATCATCATCTAACTGAACATCATGTGACACACACATGCACATACATACACACACACACACACACTCACATGCTCACAGGAAACCAGTCTCGGACCTAGCTAAGACACAGGAACAGCTGTTCTCTCCCTGGCCACATACAATGAAATAGTATTTACCTATAATACGACGGACTCAAGTGAGACTTGAGCCTGCCCACTAATTTTTCCCAGCGGTGAAATTAATCAGAAACAAAACACAAACCAAATAAACCAAAACAATATCGTCTAAAATTTTTGTTGCCTTCTTTTTTGGCAGGGAGCAGGAAGGGTAGGTGGTGAGTGTAACTTACCTAATGAAGTTGGCAAATCTTGAGTATACAGCCAGATGGATTTTGAAATATGTAATGTATATATACACGTGTGGAACCTCAACCTGGATACGTGTATAGAATATTTCCAGCACCCCAGAACTTCCTCATGCACTCTCCCAGAAAACACCCTGCTCCCGGGCAGAGGTTACTGCTATATTTCACTTTGCCTATTCCTGACTTTCACAGAAATGGAATCATATGGTTAGAGTCTGGCTTCTTTTGCTCAACAGAATGTCTGTGAGGTTCGCGCTTGATGCTATATGTAGTGGTTTCCTCTTTTTAACTGCTGTATAGCATATGTAATGCTGCATAGCAAATCTAATATATAGAAATCATATATGTAGGTAATATGAAACAAATGTATAAAATTATATACATATTGATTATATAATCCATTCATTTATCCATTCTCCTATTGATGGGCATCTGGGTTGCTTCCAGTTTGGAACTATTACAAATAGAATTATAACGGACATTTCTGTGCATGTTTTTGGTGAGCATAACCACTAATCTCTATTGCTTATATACAAAGGGTGGCACTGCTAGGCTTATGTTTAACTGTAGTGTGTTTGTCAGCAAGTTTTCCAGGTTGTACCAACTTATACTTCCACCAGCAGTATGTGAGAGATTGGAGGGTTTTTAAGGTCAGGAATGGGATCCTTCTTCCCATCTAACTATCCTGGCCATTTCCCACAAGACAGGACTAAAAGATTGGGTAGGATTTTAGCCAGGATCTCCATGTTCTGGTGAAGCTCTCACCAGAACCTTAGGGGAATCAAGGCTTCCTTGTGGAGCCAGGGAGTCTGGGGGTGGGAGGCTGGGAGGGGCCAGTGGGCTGGGTGAGGATCTGTTGGGTAGGGTTTCTCCATAGTTAGCCCATGAGACAGTCCAGGTGTTCTGAGAGCTGCTGTGTGATGCCCCAGTGGATTGTGCTGGTGTCCAGGTGACATCTGTTAGTGGTGACATCTCCAATCTGCCTACAAATAAAAGGTGAGTGGTTCTATTTATTCTGGAATAAATTTATGGCTGGAGATCCACCTACCACAGTAGGTTGTCTGCAGTCTTGTTCCCTCTTTCCCAATTTTCCACTCAGCTCCCTACTTCCTCCCTTCTACAAGAATTTAATAGCTGCATCAAGGAAATGGGTCAAGCACTCTGGTCCCAGGGAGAAGGGAGAGGTGGGCAAGATATTCCCTGATGTCTGTTGCCCCATTGAAGAGGCTGAAGGACTAAAAACCTTAGACTCCTGTGAGAGGAAGCAGTGACTAGACCTGGAAGGATTATGTAGAGGGCTGAACAGAAGATGGGCTTGTCCCAATTAACTTCAAGAGGCGCCTTCCAGGGACACTTACCCTCTTGTCGCCACTGAGTGGCATGGTGTTGCCCATAAAGTGTCCAGAGTCAAAAAAAAAAAAAACAAAAAAAACCCCAAAAAAACAAAAAAACAAAAAAAACAAAAAGAAAGAAAAAGTCAGGTAGTCCTCACTTGGTGGCTCACTTCTGCCACTATGACTTAAGAGCACTTGGGAGAATGAAGTAAAAGGTCCCTAAGGAGTCAGTCAAACCTGGATTCCTGTCCTGGTTCGGCCCTTTACTAACAGCATTGAGGCCTTGAGAGTGTTACTGGAGCTTTCAGGCCTTAGCTTCCTTGTCTGTAAAATGTGGCTGGTCTGCTGATTTAACAGAGGAGGCACATACAACATTAGCAAAAGGCACAGGGTGGGTGCTCGCCAGGGGCTCCTTCTCAAGGGGCGAGGAGAAGGCAGGTGTGGGGAGGAAGTTGGTTTCCCAGGGAGCCCCTGCCTGGGCTGATCCAGGAGGCTGCCGGTGTGGGGCTGGGGAGACCATCTGCCTGACTTTATCCAGACACCTTTTTGACTCAGAATTCTCTTTCCTGAGAACAAACAGATAAAGGGACTTGGAGGTCAGCGAATGGACCAGAGTTAGATGTGAATTGGAGGGGCGGACGCCAAGCTAAGTTGCAAAAGTCTTTGCAAGGAAGAGAGAATTTCATCACTTGGTGTTTGGGCATCTATTTGTTGCCGTAGGAATGACATGCCAGGGGGAGGGTCACTTAGGCCCACTTGTCTCCCACCCTTGGAGGCCAGGCCATGAAGAAGGTGCGGCTGGTGTGGAAGCCACAGGTTCAGTCCTCTATAAGTACTGCATTTAGGGGGCAGATCTGGGTCCTGCTCACTGCTCACCGTGAACTTTGTAGCCTAGCCAGGCACAGGGGATGCAACCTTTTCCCCAAGGCTCCAAGCCTGGCATTCTTAATTTATTCCACCTTCTCAAAAGCCTTGGTCTGACCTGGGGACCCACCTCAAGTGGCTTCCTTCCCTTGGCTACAGAGCCTTTGAAACTGGCTGAAGCATTTCCTGTCCCAGGCCGAGTCAGGCTAACGGGTGGGCCAAGCTTCCTCCCTGCCCCGCTGCTGTCTCAGGCCTGGCTTGAGTCAGGGCCAAGCTTGGGAAGGCAGTAGGTACGGGGGCTTTCCTTCCAGTTCAGGGAAGGGGCTGGGGACAAGGAAAGGGCTGGGGACGAGGCAGGGCCTGGCTGAGCACGTACCGCTGGGGTCAGGCGTGAACCAAGTATGGGGGCAGAGGCACGCAGCCGGGCACTTGGAGAACAGGGGCGCAGAGCTCCATATCTGTCCCTCCAAGGCAGCCTGAGATAGCTCCCTGTGGGCGCAGGACCCACGGCAGCTCACTAAAAGAGCCAGTGTAGGTAGCTTTCAGCAATTGCTTTCCATTTAACTCTCCATATGCTAAGTTCTAAATTTGGCTATCAGCTCAAGGCTGATACCCACTTGGCTTTTGCTTCCTGTTTTGTTTTGTGTTTTGTTTTTCGACAAATAAAAATCGTAAATAATTAAGGTGTACAACGTGATGTTTTGATATGTGTATCCATTGTGAAATGATCGTCACAATTAAATGCCACTCGGCTTCTTTATCAGGAATCCCACTCTCTGGGCTCCAGGGGCCCCTACCTTAATGATAATATTGCAATGGCAGTCGTGATCATAGTAACAGGGGTTCAGCCAGGCCATCCCACCGGAAGCAGAGAACACTCTTACCCCTTCCTGTCTGGACAGTCTTTGGGCTTTCTGGCAAAGTGTCAAGGGGTCTGAGGCTTGGGATGGATTCCCATGCCAGGCCTGTCCTCTTCCATTGTCCCCATCACTGTTTTAGGGTCTGAGCCCACAGAGAAGTCCCTCCTGAAGATGCTGCAGCCAAAGTAGCAAACATCTTGTTTGACAAACTACCAGATGTCAGGCAGTGCACTGGGAGGGAAGTGGCGAGGATGAGGGAGGGTGAGGGGAGGGGTGAGGGGAGAGCAAGCAGTAGAAAGGTTGCTGAGGCTGTTGGGTGAGGAGAGTAAGTAACCTTCCGCTTCAGGGCCTGAAGGATGGTGGGACCCTGGGGTGGGGGTGGAGGGACAGAGGATGAATAGGTGGGAGATGTACTGATTTGCATGCTATTTTTGCCGGGCATTTGCATGCTCTTCATGGACTGTCTAGAGCACAGCACAGGGAGGTTCCCAGGGGCCCCATTCTCTCTCCTCCCTCCTTCTCTAAGGTGCTGGGGTCTGCAAGCCCTGGACGGGGAGAAGTGGACTGCGGTCCCCCTGGACCACATCCTTGTCTGGGCAGGGGTTGCAGGGGTGGGGACCATGTCAGGATCCCTGAGTCTGAGCAGAAGATGGGACCCCCATGGTGGGGAAGCCGGGGTTAGGAGACGGTGTGTGGGAGAAGGGGAGTGTCCCTACTAGGAGAAGCCGGGTGCAGGGATGCAGGGTGTCTCAGGATGAGGAGCTTTCTGGCTCCAGGCTTGTTCCTAGACCAGGGCCCCAAAGGAAGGAAGCCAGATGAGGCGTCTCCTCCCCAATCCTTATGAAGTTTTGTTTCCTGCAGCAAAGCCGGCTTTGACATCAAACGCCTTTCTTTCCCTGTGGTCCTGCACACCCACCAGCCTGCCCTGCTCCAGCCTCCTCCCTAGACCACCTCTGTATTCACTCCTGGGGGTTCCAGGCAGGAGGGAGGGACCAGCAGGGAGTGGGCCCTGAGTCCCTTCCTTGTGCCTTCACAGTGGCTGGCTGGGCCCAGGATCAAACAAGAACAGGGGTCCTGAGCAGGCTTTTGGGTGGACCTGGGGTGCCTGAGCCCTAGCTGGCTTCTGACTGGTCCAGGGTGGTTAGTTCCGGAGGGCCCTGGGGCAGGACTCTAGGTAACCTGGGAGGAATTCATCCCCACCCTGGGCTGTGAAGATCCTACCTCTTTGTACTTTTTCCTTTCTGGCTCTCAGTTTTCTTTGCTCACTCTCTTGCCAGCTATTTGATTTTTAAATCATGAACATATGATTAGCACCCTGTAGCCCCGTTAGCCTTTCCAGAGCACTTTTCTCACTGATAATCCCCACCTGTGCAACTGCTGCCGACAGGCCCACTCCATTCGGGGGTGGGGAGGGGGAGCATCTATCTCAGCTCCTGGAAACAAGTCTCCACCCGCTGAGGGGCAGACAGGGGGCAGCAGGGCAGCTGGAGGGCAGCAGGAGAAAGCACTTAGGGCTGGGGAAGGCTTGGTGCCCTGGTGAGGCCTCCGCCGGCCCCAGAAAGCAGGATGGTCAAGCCACACCTGGGGAGAGCCTCTCCTGGCTGTTGACTCAGCTCCCGGGGAACGGCTTCAGTTCATCTCTCCTGAGGGGAGGCCGGCCTAGAAGAGGCAGGAGACAATTTATTCCACAAAAGAAACAACCTCGCTGCCCGGCATGCCCGCAGTTTGGCGGACCCAGGCGCTCTTTGCACACACATGGGCTGGAACATGCCCAGGCTATGTGCACGCTCACAGAGGCTGGAAGGCATGTGTGGGATCTGTCCACACTCACAGAGGCTCTGTGCGTGCCCAGTTTAGGAAACACCAGCCGACTCTAGCTAGGTTGTGCTCCGGTGTTGTTTGACTTCAGGTGAAGTTCCATCTTGTCCTCATTGGCGCGATCAGGACACCGCTCTGCTATCGTGCACCTTGGAGTTCCCGTGACCCACCCCTCTTCCATTTTACACTTGACAAAACTGAGACCAAGTGGGGTGAAGCGACTCATCTAAGGCCATACAGCTGAGAAGCAAATTTTATTTTGAGTTACAGAGTTTAGAGTTTGGAGGTGACAGAGATTTGGGGGGTGACTTGAAGCCGGGAGCTTGCAGGAAAGGGACACAGGCTTTTCAGTCCTAAAGTCCTGAGCTCACGTCCAGCTCCAAACGTGTGTCCTTTGACGAGTTACTGAACTCCTCTGAGCTCCAGCTCCCTTTTCTTTATCTTTTTATTTTTTAATGTTTTAATTAATGTTTTAATGTTTTAATGTTTAATCTTTTAATGTTTATTTATTTTGAGACAGAGAAATTGGGGGAGGGGCAGAGAGAGGGGAAGAGGGAGAGAGTCCCAAGCAGGCTCCAAACTGTCAGCGAAGAGCCCTACACGGGGCTCAAACTCACAAACTGTCAGATCATGACCTGAGCCGAAGTCAAGAGTCAGAGATGCTCGACCATCTGAGCCACCCAGGCACCCCTCCCTTTTCTTTAAAGTAGGAGTCATCAAACCTACCCTGCAAGGTTGTTGCAAGGCTTGGGAACCATGTGGATTAGGAGCCTGGCACGCAGCAGGAAAGCAATCGACCACAATACTATTTCATGCTACCTAGCATGGGCCGGGCTCTAGACTGGGGTTGCTGGGGAGGCTAGGGTGTCTGGGTGGGTAGAATGTGGGGTAAAGACAAGAAAAACCGGTATGTTATGGGACTGGTGTTATAGGGAATACTGAACAGAGACACATGGGTGGTGGTGGTGGGGTCTGGGTGGGGCCACTAAAGATTTCCTGAATTTTAAGGATGAATATAACTTACCTAGGCAAGGAAAAAAGGAAAGGACATTCGATTCCATTGAGGGCGGAACCCTAAGGACAAAACCCTAAGGACAAAGGCCAGGGAGAGTCTGATGTGGTTGATGTGGCTGGAGGGGCCTGGAGGGTCCACAGGGAGGTGTGGACAGAGGAAGGTGGCTTTGGCCTGAAGGGCTGGGGAGTCTCTGAAAACAGACATATGTCAACACCAAGAGCTCTCAACAGAAAAGCAAATTTAGAAAGTAATGAACTTCGCTTCGATTTACTCTTTTTTAAAAAAAAAACATTTATTTATTTTTGAGAGAAAGAAACAGAGTGTGAGCAGGGGAAGGGCAGAGAGAGAGACACACAGAATCAGAAGCAGGCTCCAGGCTCTGAGCGGTCAGCACAGAGCCCAACGCAGGGCTCGAACTCATGAACTGCGAGATCATGACCTGAGCCAAGTCAGACATTTAACTGAATGAGCCACCCAGGCACCCCTCGATTTACTCTTTTCTTCTCAAAGAGTTGCTTCATTGTTTGCTACAAACCTTTCACTTTTAATATGGGTGACTGGCAAATGACAGTGTGGGCACCGAACTAGTTTCCTTGGGTAAAAAGAAGAAATTCAAACCTACCTGAGAAACGCAAGTACCTACCCATTTATCAATGGCTTCATAAACCACTGCTTTGGGTTTTTAGCCTGGAGAGCTCCCTGAGCCCCACAGCTAGAGATTTGCTCTCCTGATGTTACCAATGTATTGCACACACGGAGGCTGGCGCTTGTCAAAGCTGTGTTGGGTGAGGGACACCTGGGTGGCTCAGTCGGTTAAGTGTCTGACTTCAGCTCAGGTCATTATCTCACGATTCGTGAGTTTGAGCCCCGTGTGGGGCTCTGTGCTGTCAGCACAGAGCCTGCTTTGGATCCTCTGTCTTCCTTTCTCTCTGCCTCTCCCACCCTGGTTCTCTCTCTATGTCTCTCAAAATAAATAAATAAACTTAAAAAAAAAAAAAAAAAGCTGTGCTGGATGATAGTGGGTGTGGGGGAAAGACTTTTCAAAGTGTTTTGTTAATTCAAATTGATTCAACAAATATTTGCAGGGCCCTGTTCTAGATGTTTGGGGATGAGGGCTGAGATACAGTGAGGTTCCCTCCCACATTCTAGGGGCCTACGGTGGAATCACACTGGCACTTTGTGGCTAACACCAAGTTTTCAAGTGAGAAATGCTCAGTCGTCCCAACAAAGCTCGCAGAATAATGAAAGCCTGGCATTTTCAAGTCAGACTACACCTGGGCTTAAAGCTGGACTATTTGAAATCAGGCAAGTGACTTTGTCTCTTTCACGCCATCACGAGTAAAGTGGAAGGGCCAGAACCTACTTCATAGGTTGTTTTCCAGGATTAAACAGGATGACGAATGTGAAGTGCTTGACATCAAGACATACACAATAAGCCCTCAGTAAATGGTCACCACTGGTATCAGTGATCTTTGGGACAAACTCAAAAGCTGAGTGAGGGAGCAGAAAAGAGGCTTTCTTATGGTGAGGAGGCTGGTAATGAGTTTAAGGGGAAATAGTCCAGATCATACTTCAAAATCATTGGAGGGAAGGTTTCTCCAAGGCCAGGATTGGGCTTTGTTCATTTTGTATCTCCAGTGTCTACACACATAATAGACATTAATAGTGAGCCCTGAATGAATGGTTCTTAGCTCTTGGTCAGGATCCAGGAGAGAGAGTTGGGTGGCACACTGTTCCAGGAAGATACTGTTTCCATGGCCAAGGAAGGTCAGTGGAACCTGGGACATCATCAGGAATTGGGTCATTTGTGAAATAAGCAAACACAGCATGGAAGCCCAGTAACACATTTCTGGAAAGAGTGCAGAGAGCAGAGAGTTCAGGAGATACCAGTCTGGGGGCAAGGAAGGAGAGGAAAACCTTGAGGCAAGTACCCTGGAGGGTCTGTGGCAAGAAAAACATCCTTGTTCCACAGTTCACACCTTTGGCCTTAACCTTCATCAGAGAATCTGCCTGACTGTGTACCAGCAGCTTATGCAGTTCACTCTTGCGTTCAAACAATGGTGAGGGGCCTCAGTTTCCCACTCAAGAATAGGAATCTAGGGTGCTCAGGATGGTCTTCGATCTGACCAGGGAAGAGGCAGCCAAGGTCACAACAAGAACTTCCCAACGGCCAGTCTAACAGAGCTGGGAACACTCCCAAAATTGGGATGCTTCTTTCTCTGGTTTTGTGGGGGAGGGGGTGGACAGGGAGGATTCTGGGATGTTTGGGCAATGCTTCATCCTCATATGCTCACAGATTCAGAGAATCTTATAGCTGGACAGAGCTTTGGTCCGTGCCCCATAAAACACTGAGGACAGAGTCCCAGGGGCAGGCAGTGATTTGATCAATGAAGCTGGGACCAGAACCCACACCAGCTGGTTGTTTCATGGGTCGGTGCACACAGTTTGCAAATGACTCACACATATTATCTCCGAGCTCCTAACTGAAACAGCCAACTGCCTACTTGACATCTCTTTCTGAATGTCTTAAAGGTTCCTCCAGCTCAGTGTGTCTAAGAGTGAACACTTAATCTTCTCATTCTGGTTCCTGGCTCCATGACTGGTGGCTCCACCTACCCAGTTGAGCAAGCCAGAAAGAAACCCACACACACTCTCTTTCTCACACCTTCTGTATCCAATTGGTTACCGAGTTCTGCTGATTTTATCTCCCAAATACTTCTTTAACCACCCTCTCCTTTTCTCTACTTCCTACATCATTACGCTAATGTAAGCTACCCTGACCTTTCACGTCTTAACTACCGCAATAGCCATCTACCTGCTAAGGGCACCCGAGCCCATTCTAGACCATCCCTCACAAGGCCGTCACATGACCTTCACAGAGCACAGATCTAGATGTGCCACGCACACACACACTAGCTTGGAGGAACTTCAGGGGCTTCCTTTCATCTTTAAGATAAAGCCACAATTTATTAACATGACTTCCAAAGCCCTACATCGTCTGGCTCCTGCTTGGCTCTGCCACCCGCTCGCATGTCATATGACACATGCTCCTCCTTCCTCCACACTAGCTACCCTGACTTCCCACAGTCCCACGCCATAGCCTCTCCAGCTTTCCTGTTCCTCTGCAGGAACAGTACTTTCTTGTTCCTCTGCATCAAATGCTCTCCTCCCTCCCTTGGCCTGGGTAATGCCTTTTCATCCTTGAGATTTCCAGCCCAAACTCCATTTTGTCAGGAAGACCTTCCTGAGTGGGTCAGGACCCTCCTAGGTCACGTTCATGTAGCAATTGTCACAGCTCACGTTTTACGTTAGCTTGGTGAGTATTTGATGAAAGACTTCTCCTCACTATCCCATAAGCTCCATGAAAGGAAAGACCGTGTCTAGTCGTAACTCAAGCACATTGTTCAGTGCCTTGCACATGGGAGGCACCTAAATATTTGCTCACTGAACACGTGAATTAATGAATGCTCCATTTTTTCAGACTTTCTCCAAAGATGACACGATGAAGAAAAATCACCACTTTTTGTCCACAGATGGTCTCCTGTGCCTCTTTCTGAAACAGGATGGGGGGTTCGACAGTGAGGTACACATGAATTTGGTTGTGCCGTGAAACTTACATCCTGGTAGTTTCTTTTGTATTTTCCTAAAGAAGATCACCATGTTCTGGTAAGTGTGAAGAAAAACAGACTCAAGTGACATGTAAAATATGACCCTACTGCCATTTTTAAATGCATTGAAAATGAGTAACAGCAAATAGTAGGATACAAGTGACCTTCCTTTCTTTTTTTTTTTTCCATTAAGTATTATTACTTGGTAGAGAAATAAAAAGTATAAGCACTTTTCTGAATGTATTCACACACACACACACACACACACACACACACACACACTGGTTTAAAAAATGGAAGGTCATGTGTTCAGATACCCAAGAATGGAAACCATATTTCCCCTCAGCCTGGGACCTTTCTGAAAGCAGAAACCATTTCACTTCCCCTGCCCCACCCTCTCCCCATTTCGTCCAGCACTCTCAGTTTCAAGTGATGGAAAACCAACTCAAATTAATTTAGGCAAAAAAAAAAAAAAAAAAAAAAAAAGAAATGTAGATGCTTCCATAGCTGGACAATTCCAGGCATGATGGCTCTCAGAGCTCAAGGGATTGGTCTTTCTCTGTTCTTTGCCCTGGCTCTCCTCCCATGGTGGCAAGATGCCACCTGTAGTCCCAGACTCCTATGTTGTACCAGAAGAGACTGTTCTCCCCCCAGGAAAAGTCTTGATGCTGATCCCTGCACCAAGAGCTGTGGCCAGAGTGGGGGTGGGGTGAAACCTCTTACTGGCCAGGCAATAGCTTCTGGTGATGGGACCTGCAGGAATCTTATAGGCTACAGGTGGGTGCTTCAGAACTGGAACACCTTTGCCAGAATAAGGGAGAAGGGATGATGGACAAGCAAAACAAAAAGCAACTAGCACACCCTGAGCACCCAGCTCTGCCCACGGTACGTGCTTGACCCATAGCACTGATTGGCTGACCTCCAGCTGGAACCATCTGGGGAGGAGACATGAGGAGGGTCGGGCAGCAGGACCTCGCTAGGTCCCACACCAGCTGCTGAACTTCCATCTACTTCCATCTACTTCCATCTGTGCCAACAGTCTCTTCTGAACAACCAGAGAGAGAAATTCTGAGTCTATGCACGTCCCAGAAACTGATGAGGAGGTGGAGAGCAATGTTTGCCAAGTTGCATGGAAAATTGCCCTTGAGCTTCTCCAAACACTGTATGCCCAGGAGGCCGAGCTTGATAACCAGTAGGACTGGGGCCCAGACTGGCTAAGCGGGCCACTCAGGATGGCCAGGAGTAGCTGGTGCCCTGCTTCCCTCCCAGCAAGCAGGGCCCACGGGCTGGCAGGTGCTCTGTAAGTGCGGATTGAGCTCTCAGGGATAAACCTCTTATGCAACACGTTGAGGGTGTAAGATGAAGAGGAAACATGATTTACGTGTTTGGGAAGTTCCTGGCCTGACGAGAGGAAAGTAACAAGACAAGATCGAGTCTGTACTTTGGGGCAGAGACACTGCGTGCTAGCCACCTCTGTGCCAGGGACTAGGTCTGCCCCACACCGTCTTTGCTTGCCTTGTCTTTTCTATTATTTCTGCCCTTGTGGTCCCAGCCCCTTTTGACCACACAGCCTGGTTCACTACCCAGTGCACCCAGGAGCCCCGGGCACAGCGCCTGCCCCTGATAAGAGAACCCCGCCTTCTCACGCTGGCCCAGCCCCACATCTGCCTGGAAGGTACCACCAGGCAAGGCTGGTACAGGCTCTCCTGGCAGAACCTCTGCTGGAGGGAAAGGTCCAAAGGTCATTTTTCCTGGGCCCAAAATGAGGAATGAGATTGATTCCTGCAGGTGCCACATAGGGGAGTCTTCTGCAGGCTTCACCATTTCCAAATACTCATCACTGAGGCCTGGAGAAGGCAGGCACAGGAAAAGTTAACAGAGAGGCGGGGGTGAGGAAGCGAGAGCAGATGGAGGCGAGACCCTAGGACCGTGCCAAGGCCCTTGAGCTGGCCGGGCAGACTTGGGGCTACCAAGTCATACCCTGCTCACCAATTCCCGGCAGCTTCCACGGGAGACTGGGCCTGGCACTGTCTGAAGTCACAGCTCGCCGGTGAGCTCCAGGGCCCTGATGAGGCCCTCCGGGTGAGCCAGCCTCCTCTGCCTCACCCCTCTTCCTCTGTCCCCCACCCTGTAGCACACTCCTCTCTGCTCCCTCCTGTGTTATTCTTCCTCCTCCTCCTACTCCTCCCCTGAGCTGGCCTCCTCTCACACAGGTCAGGAGAGGCTGGTGCCAAGCCTGTCTGAGCAATTAATTGCCAGTGTTTGGTGTTTAAGACCGGCAGGCACTCCCACAGGGGTCCTTCTTGATCTTTCTGCTGCCACTGAGAAGACGGATTGTCCTGTTCCAGGCAAGTGCTTAATAAACATTTAATGAATGAATGAACACCTGTTATCTGATTTGAACCCCACAGCAACCCTTTAAGGCAGCCCAGACAGTTACCGTGAGTGCCATCTACAGCTGGGGAAACTGAGGCACAGAGAAATTATATGCCACACATAGGTATGCAGTGGCCAACTGGGGTCAGAATCGTGTTCTCTCAGCACCCACAACTGCACTACTGCCCACTGCCTGTCCCTGTCACCCCCCTGCACCCTCTCAGCCACTCCTTGGGCAGAGAACCTGACAGGCGAAGGCACAGGGACCATGTGGACTGATTTGCACCCCACTGGCTCTGGGCTGTGGGGACAGTCTGGGCTGCTCTCTCTGCTTCCTGTTAAGGTCTCCTCCCTGGGTCCACAGAATTCTCAGCTCCTCTCCCCCTTCACCCCACACCACTCGATGCAGGGACAGCCCCCCGGGATCAGCTTGCCCAGCACAGTCCCATCAGAGCCTCCACTGCAGTTAAAGCGAAACCTGGATGGACATGGCAGTGATCTTTGACCTGCTGGCCGGCAGTGCCAGATTAAAATGTTAAGTGACCTCCTTGACTTCAAATCTATGGGGGAATCAGAGAAAGTAGGATTCCCTGGGACTTGGAGGTGGGAAACACTAGAACACTTTTGCGTCTCCACTGGTGGTCCTATGGCCCCCACAGCAGAATTGGGGGAACTCTTCTGGGGCCCAAGAAGACTTTAACCTCGGGAGTGGATGTCACAGAAGACCATCTCCAGGTGCTGGGGCTCCTCTACCCCTCCAAAACCTACTACCAGTTCTTGTGTGTCAGTTTCTTTGCCAGGAGGCCCTGAATCTGGTGGAGGAGGGGTAATGATGTTAACTACATGCTTCTCATTGTCCACTAACTTGTCTGATCTTTTCCAGGACAATTGGGGGTGGTGGTGGCTGATAAAGGAGCTACTAGCCACATGTGGGTATTTAAATTCAAGTCCATAAAAATGAAACAAAAAATTCCCCAGTTGCACATTCAGAGCACCTGGAGCGCTCAGCGGCTCCTGGGTTGGACAGCACAGATACTGGACATTTCCATAACTGCAGAAAGTTCCACTGGACAGGGCTGGGCAAGAGGCTGACCTTGGCTCCCTGAATAACTTCACAGGCCCCTTTTTGAAACTGGGCCTGCCCAGCGTAGGGGTGGGGTGTTGGGGGATAGGGCTCAGCTCACCCAGTCATCACTGCGAGAGTGTTCAGGCTTTGTGGGAAGGCACCACCTCCCCCACTCAAGGTCACGCCCCCTGGGCGGTCCGGGCGGGCGCCCCTGCCGGCGGGGAGCCGCAGGGCCAGTGCTGAGGGCCAGGGGGCGCGTTGCCGGGACGAGCAAAGGAGGCTGGCTGGCAGAGCGCGCAGCGCGGTGAGCCGGGGAGGCCCTCCTCCCTGGGGAGGTCAGCGCTGCAGGGAGCTGGCCGAGGCCGAGCACAGCGCAGGGTGACCGCACACCTGCGGAGGGCGGCCTGCGCTCCCTTCCTCCCCCCTACCCCCGGAGCCATCCGGACTGGGGGCAAGCACCCTGCTCCCTCCGAGCCCCAGCCGTCCCCGTTAACCTGAAGGTTATTAATTTTTTTCTCCCAGCTAGAGGCGAAAGTTCCACGGGACTCAGATGGGGTCAGAGCCTCGGAAGCCTTTTACCACGGGAGGCGGAGGCCTGGGCGAGATGAGGTCACGGGCACGCGGCTGGGGTGGGGGTGGAGGGAACTCCGGAGGAGGTGGAATGGAACCGTTAAGTTCTTTCCTCTCCTGCTCCCCGCACACCGCCCCCTCCTCGGCGCCCTCCTCCCGGGCCAGCCCCCCTCGGGGCGCCATACGCCGGCTTCCTCTTACCAACTGTCCATCCAGCTCCCGCCTCCCCGTGCCCCCCGCAGGGCGCTTCCTCTAAATGGCTGATTTCGTCTTCCCCATTTGCTGGATGAACAAGTTCAGAATGCTGGGGTGAGGTGCCCAAGGTGTCACAGCTCAGAGGCAAACCAAAGGTCTTGTAGACCCAGGCCCACTGTCGCTTTCTGTCCCTGCACCTGCCCAACTCGCGTCTACACCCCAGTCTACCAAGTGAGGGACTACAGGAGTAGAGGAAATAAGGGTCTGCACTTGCTCAGGAGCCATCACTACAACCTTAATCAGTCAGAAAATCCTGCCAAGGATTCATGTCAAGCTACATTATAAAATGCTCCTTTGGGCTGGAAGCAATTGTTAAGTGAGGCGCTCCGTCCCAGAAATCCCTCTCCCGACCCTGGAGCCATCCCATTTGTGGCTGAGACTTTAAGCTATTGGTTCTCAGGCCTTGCCTTTGCGGGGGTGGAAAGACCAGGGAAGGAACCCATTCACAGAAATGAGGATAAAAGCTTCTGAAATGAAGCTGGAAGTTCCGAGAAGTAAGATTAGGTTTCCCAATCCCTAGGGTAAAATGAGGAACGCAGGCGCCTGCGCACTCCGAGGCAAGACTGGGCCGATTCCATTCTATATGGGAGGTGCTGCCCTGATCCAGCATCATCCTGGACCCCTGGGCACAGCCTGCACGGAGGTTCGCGGGGAACCCAAGGTTCGTCCCCCTCCTCGCCACGAGATGTCGCTGCTGCTCACAGTTAGAGGGCATTGGGCTGGACCAACTCCGGATCTGACTTCTGGGATCAGAAACTCTGGGGGTGGACCCAGCCATCTGTGTTTCTAACGGACCCTCCAGGGGATTTTGCTGCACACTCATGATTGAGAACCACTGATATAGGTCATCCTGCAGGCCCCGCTGCCTCTGAGGTCTTGCTCCTCTGCAGGTGGTCAGCCTGTCACTAACCTGCAGTCCCCATCTTGCTACCTAACCTGGGCAGGACCTACGTTCTCAGAGCTTCCATTTCCTCTTTGGCAACCGGACAGGGCTTTTAAGAGGCCAGAGCGAGACAGCGTCTGACAATGTGTTTGCAGCGGCAGAGCACTATGCGGTAAGGGTGCGTCGTGGCCGCTGCTGTTTTATTCCCTTCATGACAAGCTCCAAACAGTTGAATGCAGCTGGTGCTGACGATTCCATCCTCTCTTTTTCCTTCTCTCAACACCCCTATTTCTCTCCCCACCCAGTATCCCCATTCAGGGACCCAGGGAAAGCCATGCTCAATGCAACATACAGCCTGCTAATAAAAGCTCAACTTTCATTGAGCACTCTCCATGTTCTAGATCCTGAGTTACCTGTTTTCTCTATTTTCTTTTGTTTAATCCTCACACAGCCCTATGAAGTAGGTGCTGTGAGGGACAATGACAAGGACACTAAGGCACAGAGAGATTACATCATTTTCACAAAACCATCTAGCTAGCAAGTGGTAGGGCTGGACTTGAACTCAGGCAGCCCAACACAGTGCTCATGTTCTCAAGGTTGTCCCCAAAACATGGTTCCCAGGCCCCTGTGTGGTGAGCCACGGTGTGGAGTGGTGGAAAGAACACTGGGTTTGGATTCACTTTCTAGCTCTGTGATCATGGGTGAATCACTGAACCTCTGGCCACATGCACCCCCTCAACAAGGCTGGGTCCTTCCTCAAACCAGCATTGACTTGGCATTGCCCTCAGATCTGTAGACCCTAGCAGTCTGCAATGGTTCCCTTGCTTTGCAATGTAAGAAGTTCCAGGTTTGTCTTGTACTTTTCCTGCCTGGACCTGGAATCAGCCTCTTCTCCAAGAAACCCTCATTAGTTTTGGGGATGAATGGCATTTCAAGATCACAGTCCAGGCCTTAGCATCCATTTTTTAAAAATTTAATTCGAGGGGCGCCTGGGTGGCTCAGTCAGGTTAAGTGGCCGACTTCGGCTCAGGTCATGATCTCACGGTCTGTGAGTTCGAGCCCCGCGTCGGGCTCTGTGCTGACAGCTCAGAGCCTGGAGCCTGTTTCAGATTATGTGTCTCCCTCTCTCTGACCCTCCCCCGTTCATGCTCTGTCTCTCTCTGTCTCAATAATAAATAAACGTTAAAAAAAATTAAAAAAAATAAAATAAATAAAAATTTAATTCGATCGTGTGTTGCATGTATGTAAATATATGTAAGTAGATAATTTTATTAACCAACGTTCTGAATGCTTCTGTGCATCAGGCAGTTTCTGAAAGAAGGCAGATCAGACTTTACTTTTTTTTATGTAGGCTTTATGCCCAGCACAAGTGCAATGCACAGCTTGAACTCACAACCCTGAGATCAAGACCTGAGCTGAGATCAAGAGTGGGATGCTTAACCGACTGAGCCACCCAGTCACCCCTGGAAAGAGGGTGAATCATAAACAAACAAATTATTACCACCAAATTTCAGGACCCTAGAAGAAGTGGAGGAAGCTATTCTAGGGCACTCATGCAATGAGGCTTCAGTAAACCCTTGGGGACAGAGTGGCATTGCACGTGATGGGTAGAATAACCCGGCCTCCCAGCTGGAGCCTAACGCTTGGCTGCCTCAGTGTCTATTTGGCTGGTGAGAGAGAGATGTTTGAGTTTAGGATGATGCCAGGTAATGAGGGCAGGTGACTTCTGTTGCCATGGTTACCGGCTCAGGTGGCCCTGGGGACTAAGGGTAGGGCAGGAGGAGTGCAGCTGGGTTTTCTGAGCAGCCTCTCTAAGTAGCCCCTTAGGTGTGGTGCCTGACTTCTGCATCAACAGGTAGAAGTCTCAGGGGCCAGCAGGGAATTCCGAGCACTGCCGTTGACCCTGCTCTGCCGCCACCCATCAGACAAGGGAGCTGGGGGCGGTGGAGCTTGCCCCAGCGAACGAGGACTGAGGAGGAATATGGGATAGGAGGTACAGCACCTATAGGTGAACAGCAGGGCACTAAGCCAGGGTGCATGGGAGTGAGAAGGGTGTGCCTAGCATTGGCTCCATTTCTCAAAAGCCATGGTCCAGGCTCCATAAGAAGCAGGTTCCTTCCCTGTTTCATCAGCCTGAGGGGGCCTCTGACCCTGTGCAGCCATCACCAGAACCACAAGTGACAGCTCCGACCTCTGGCGTAATGCAAAGGGACTGGATGCCAGTTTAACTCTGAAACTTTCAACAATTACTGCCTGAGCCTCAGCTTATCACTGGCACAGGAAGACACTAAGAATGCCATTGTGGGGCGGCTGTGGGACTTAGATGGGCTGATGTGTCAGCGGCCTTGAAGAGGCCTGGCTATGGTAGACTAGGCCCTTTCTCCTGTGTGCGAAGCAGCCACTATGAGAAGATAAGGAGGGAGAGAACTGGAGAGAAGGTGCCCAACGGCATCTGAGGTATGGCTGCCAGTCTTACCCGATGCGGCCTTGACACTTGGGCTTGCACAAGCAAACAAGGGCCGGAGTGATGGTTTCCCCAAGTTTCAGGAGAACCCTGAGGTGAGTCTCAGCCTCCTCTGCCCCCATTCTCACAGAGTGCCCAGACTGGGCCATGAAAACAGCATCTCTCCAGCCAGGGAGCAGACTCTCTCTGTGGATACTCTGTCAGGAACCTCAGGGTTTGGTCTGAGAGGTGATGATTCCTGGCAAGACAAGAGGAGACCCTGGCCGGGCCCCTCTTCACAGTCTGGAGAGCTAGTTCACCGCCCTGCTGCCTCTCACAGAGGGAAGATCTGCTTTATTGAGGTGTCTTTTGTTAGAGAGACCAAAGGAGTTTGGGGCCATGGGCTCTGCCTCTGAATGTGCCAGTGCAGTAACACAGAGAAACTGACTCTGGGGGTCCCCAAACCTGGAACTAGCTGCTGGCTTATTGAGGTGGCTAATCTCAGCGGTGCATCTCCTCTAATCCTTACGACTCTCCAAGGAAGGTATTATTGCCCCCAAATTATGGCTGAGGCTCAGAAAAGTTGGGACACAAAGCTAGGATCACACAGCAAACAAGTATTGAGTCTAGGTTTGAAACTAGAGAGACGTAAGTCTTTGAAGAGCGCCCCTCCTCATCCGTAAGGCCATCTGCCTCTATGCCAAGCTCCCACGAGGACAAGGATGGTTCTGGGCAACTCATCCCAGACACCAGAAAGCAAATGTTTTCTGAGGCTTCCTGAACTCAGAGAATGAGCGCTAGGATTCTCCACAGCCCCAACACTCAGGAACCTGCCTTGCCCTCCTCCCTGGACTCTGGAGGAGGATGGTTATTTGTTAAGAAAATGAAACAAAGGAAGTCAAAGGGTTTTACAAATAGACTGGCCTGGTGGGGGGGGGGGCGGGGGGGGGGAGCGGTATAGCTCAGAGGTAGAGCATTTGACTGCAAATGGACAGACCACTATGCAAATGCAACATGGTTGCAATTTACTTTCCCTGGTGGGCATAATGCCTCTCCAAGGAACTATGAGGTTGGGTTTCTGTGGTTAATCCTTCTTTAGTGAAGTCCTAAAGTAGATTGATCAAGCCCCACAATCACAGTCTTACACAACTTTCCGCCCAGTACAGTGTGCACCAAATAGTTTATTATTACACATTCCCTGAGAGATCTTTTCCAACTTTAGATCCAAAGGGACTCTTTTGTGTTGACAGATTTAACTGTTAGGTGCATGTTGGGTTTTAGCCTGTTAAGAAAACCAGGACAGGCAGAGAGTCTGAATTCTCTTACCCTTTGAGGAAATGGGTAAGCTCAAAAGAAGCCCTACAGTTCCCTCTGGGTTTCACATATGTCAAGAAAATAGTGTGAACTTAATGGAAACTGAAAAGCTATTGCCTAGAAAATAAATGAATAAACTTCTTTTTTCCTTCAAGAGTCCTTTTTTTTTTTTTAATATTATACTCTAGGTTTTTTAAAAAAAATTTTAATGTTTATTTATTTTTGAGAAGAGAGAGACAGAGCATGAGCGGGGTAGGAGAGAGAAAGAGGGAGACACAGAATCTGAAGCAGGCTCCAGGCTCTGAGCTGTCAGCCCAGAGCCCGACGCCGGGGCTCGAACTCACGGACCTCAAGATCATGACCTAAGCCGAAGTCGGACACTCAACCTACTAAACCACTCAGGTGCCCCTATACCCTGGTTTTAAAGGGCAATGTAACCATAATTCGAACACCTTGGAAAGAATCCCTGCACATATGAAGTCATATTCTTCATCTAGGCTACTAAATTAATTCCAGCACAACACCAGGGGGTTCTTGGGTGCAATAAATTGGCCTTTATCCCCGCCTTTATCCACAAGTACACCCACCACGGTGGGCCCTGATGTTTCTAGGCGAATTTTGGCATAATTATCATCTTACGGCGGGATAAAGTCTGGGAGGTTGATGTAACGTAATTTGTAAGTAGCCACTCCATTGGTAGAAAGCTAGATTGCTTCCAGTATGTGTCAGAACAAGCTTCGGAATCTTCGCTTTTCAATTCCTGTTCCCAATTTCCTCCCCAGGAGGTTTTCAGAGATCCCAGGCAGCTGGCACAAGGCACTCAGCTTCCACCCAGAAGTCAAAGGGGCCCCTTGCCCCAGTGAGAAGCATGTTGGGGCCTCAACACCGGCTTGTAGCCTCTCTGTGTTTTTGCCTGTCTGTGGTTGATTGGATGGCTCTGCTCTTCTTTCCTGACTGGTTGTTTGGCAGGAGGAAGTTAAATTAAGCTTTTGCTTTATCTTCTGAGAACCAAGGGCACAGGTGAAAGGAACTCTGGGGAGCCTGCTGCCACCTTCAGGCAATTTCCAGCAGCCAGCACAGGGTCTTACACAGCACAGGGCTCAGCCTCAGCTGACATCCTGACTTCTTCACCAGCCCTGGATTTCAGATTCAATCCCCCACCCCTCCTTGTCCCTGGGGTCCCTCGTTAATCAACTCACCAAGTACATCTATCTATGTGGAAGACTGCTGAAGCACCTTTTCCAAGCAGCCTTCCAGGATTATGAGAAGAGCAAGTAACATGGAATTCTACACAACACACACACACACACACACACACACACACACACACACACGCACACACACAGTACTTCCTTATCGCTCCAGATAAAATACTTGTAACACAGAGAAAATGAGATGTGTTTGGTGTTCACGACCAAGGCTTAGGGCGTACATGCCCATCTGATTTGTGGATGCCACAAAGGCAGCAATGGGCAGGGGAGTTTTGGAGAAAATGAGCAGAGATTATCATCCTGACTTTGTTACCCACTCACTGTGCTGTGAGAGCAAGTTGCTTGACCTTTCTGAACTCATCTCAGCAGGTGTGGGAGTAAAGGGCATCTAAGCCCCTGCTGCTTTGGGACCCTCAGTTGAGCAATCCGGGGGCAAGAGAGGGGTGTGTACAGTGTGGGAGAGGGAGTGGGAGCTGGGGAGCCAGGGGCTACTCTCTGGGGGTGTCCTTGGATCTCTGCAGGCCATCAGCCCAGCGGCACACAGCCTTGCTCCCCTTCTCTGGCTGGAAGCCCCCGAGGGCACAGATGAGCCTGCCTTCTCCACCTTCACCCTCAGCACTGAGCCTGGGGCTGGCACAAAGTACCCGCTCAGCGAAGCTTTGTTGGGGAGATGAATGGGGGCCAGGACGCGCAGTGAAGGCCGGATGTGGTAAATGAAACAATACACTTGGAGTTCCCGGAGAGCTCGTGTAAGCTCTAGCCATTTATGAGTCTATTGTAAAAGACCTTGAGGGAAAGACTTCCAGAGAGAATTGTTCTCGGGCCTTTGTGTGTGACAGTAAGGCATCGGCTCTGACTTATGGGGAAAGATTGTACTAGATCAGCCTCTCTGTTGTCCTTGGCAGGTCTTCTCTGTACAAAGCCACTGGAGGAGGAGACACTCTGCTGATGTGGGAACCCCACGGAGGACAGGGTCACTCAGACCTGAAGCCTCTCTCTGTGGCTCACTGCTCAGTGTCACCGAATGGGCGAGCCCAGCCCTCAGGGAGGTGGCAGCAAGAGAGACAGCCCGCTTATGTGGAGGACAGGTATCCAGGAAGCAGCAGGGCAGAGGGCCCCAGGCATCAGAAAAGGGACCTGGTTGGTGCTGGCCGAGAAGAGTCAATGTCCAAAAGGGGGTTGACAGGGTTTGCAGTGCAGGGTGTAATACCCCCCACCCCCCACCATTCAGCTTGTCCATAAACCCTTCAGTCAACTCTGGTTTAGGGAATAAGTATTTCCAGAGACTGAGGCTGAGCCCAGTGTTCAGGGTTGCAGAGACAAGAAGTGTCTATATGCTGGGGTGGCTGCCGCAGGGGTACTGGTCCTGCCCCCGTGCTCCAACAGCAGTGTCCCCACAACGACCTGCACCACTTCCCTGTTGCTAATGGTGTTTCCTGCGCATCATATGCTACTGGACCTCTTGGTGGCATTTAATGTCACAAACGACCCCTACATTCTTGACTTTTCCCCTCTGTCTCTTCTAGAAGCAGAGCCCAGGACAAGGACATGGGTGCAGATCCTGGGGCTTGGGAGGTAATGGAGGAGGCAGGAGTGAGGGCACAAGAGAGTGAGACAGGAAGAAAGGAAACCAGCCTAGGGTGTGTTAGCAAGGTCGCTGCCGAGGGCAGCAAGGTATGATCCCTGGGGACCCCTTGGGAATTGTAACGTCATGCTTTCCAAGAACTGTCAACCTGATGGACGGGAGTCTGGACATTTATCTGCCAGCTCCAACCCCCTGTAAGTTGAAGATTGTCCCCAGTGACACTAAATGCCCCATGTTTGGGGACTACACTTGTATGTGGGCCCACGGGGCCTCCTCGGTCTCAGGCAGTCGTGAGCTCGAGCTAGGATGTTGTCAGTTAAAGGAACATCTGACTTCAAGCAGAACTGGACTCCGGAGCTGTGCTCAGAGCAGAAGAGGGGCAGGGGGATGCGCTGGGGGCACCGGAGGCATCGTTGCTGCTATCCCTGACCACCTTTCCCCTGTCTCTCTGGGGTGCTTCTCCGGACCTGTTGTCAAAAAATATCTGCCAACTCTGCTTGATCTCCACTCCTTTTTCTAAACTTTTTTCTTTAAGTTTATTTATTTTTGAGAGAGAGAGAGACGGACAGAGCACGAGTGGGAAGGGGCAGAGAATAAGAGGGAGACACAGAATCTGAAGCTGGCTCCAGGCTCTGAGCTGTCAGCACAGAACCCGACGCCGGGCTCGAACCTACGAAATGAGAGATCATGACCTGAGACGCAGTCGGACACTGAACCGACTGAGCCACCCAGGCGCCACTCCACTCCCTTTTCTAAATGCTCACATACTATTTAATACAGCCCAGGGTTTTGCCAGGGCCCTGGGATGGTGTCAGAACAGTATGGAGACACATGGCCAAGGGACGCTTATATTACTTTCCCTGTGTTCCTTTGTACGAGTTTAGGCAGGGCATGTTGCCAGGCCTCCTGGCGCATTCTCAGCCTGCTCCTCTGGGGCCCGGGGGTCCGTCCCAGGCGCTCTCCTCTTGTGGTCCCAGCCCCTGACAACCTCCCAGATCTGTATCTTCGACAATCACCCCATCTCTGTCTCTTCCACATCCACACAGCTAGAGCTGAGCCTGGCTTCCCCGTGGGTGTCATGTGTCACCACCATCCATCGAAGTCAGAGCTCCCAGACAATCCCCCGTCCCTCTTTCTCCACGCCCAGTCCCTGCAGCCTCCTGGTGGTCAGGCAGGGAGCTAATCACCGGGCTGCCACCATTGCTCCGGACTCACTGATGTCCTTCCTTGGGAACGGACTTCAGAATCCAGTAAGATCCACATGTGATGTTCAGGCCCACATGGGACAACCTGTCTCATCCTGCACGGTCATACCTTCTCCCAGGCCCCAGGGCACCCCTCCCCCATAGTCTCACGCGGTGCCTACCCCCAGGGCCCCCATCTGCTTGTGCCCCTTCAGGTTGTGTTCTCTCGAATGCAATGCCACATGGCAGGCCCCCTCTTCCCATTCCATGACCTGGCCTCCTCCCCAAAAACATTTCCAGGTTGAGAGGAAGGGGCTCTCTGGCTTTCTTAGGCCGACCCTGCCTGGACTTGGGTGTAGAATGGCCAGGCTCCCAGACCACCCTCCAGAGGCCCCCGGCTTTACCCACCTTCCCTGGCATGTGCACCTGAGCTCCTCACAGTCCATTCCTGCCTGGCTTGTGCCTGGTGCCCGTGCGTCCTTGAGCCCGTGACAATTCATCTCTTGGGGCTCTTTCTTCCCACAAAGCCCAGGGACAGGTCTGTGACATTTGCTTAGCACAGGCATCAGGCTCAGGGTGCTCTAATAATAATCTTTTTTCTTAAATGTTTATTTGTTTTTAAGAGAGAGAAAAAGAGCATACATAAGCGGGGGAGGAGTAGAGAAAGAGAGAGAATCCCAAGCAGGCTCTGCACTGTCAGCACAGAGGCTGATACAGGGCTTCATCCCATGAACTGTGAGACCATGACCCGAGCTGCAACCAAGGATCGGACGCTCAACTGACTGAGCCACCCAGGTGCCGCTCTAGCTATCATCTTTAAATCACATGTATGACAAACATGTAGTTAGCATGTGCTGGGGCCAGGGCTCCTTGCCCTTGAGGAGCTTGGACTCTGCAGGGATGCTGAACCAAATGCTCAAGAAACAGTGTGAAGCACAGCTGATTCTCATTATTTGAGATAACGATAATGTTCTCAAAGTCACTGCAAATGCTGGAATAGCAAATACTGAACAATCGCTCCTGGGGAAATACAGGGTTAGTTTCCTAAAAGCCTCTGGTCATGACATCTTTGCCAATCAATCAATATATAACCTTGTTGCATGTGTATTACCGTTTAAAGACACTTTACTTCTATATAATGTCGATTCATTAACATTGAACTCATGGCCAACAGTGCCATAACTCATGCTTGAACCAAGCTTACGTAACGTGTATTTTCTCTGTGAGGCACGTCACAGTGCTTAGGAACAGTACACAGCACTTCAGCACTGTACTTGGGGCCTTTTCAAGCAGAGAAATCACCAACAAAAGGCACCAAGTATGAAAAGTGTGGCACTAACTAGACCATGAAAGGGACACGTTTATAGTAGGAGAGCTGAGACAAGAAGGCGGAGGGTGGCTTTGTTCAACCTCAGCTGGGAATGTGCTCACCAGGCAAGTCAAATTTTTCAATGCTTTGTACGGGTCCAGAATGACCACAAAAGTGCTGTGAGCATTGATTTGGGGATGACAGATTTTAGCAAGTAGGAACATTTGCAAATAGAGAATCCATGAGTAGTGAAGATCCAGTGAAGTTTCAGGTTGTGGAGAGGAAGGAGCAACCAGGAAGACAGGAAGGATTACTGGGGTTTACCACTGGAGCGAAATTTCAAGGGGAAGTGAGACTTCCCCAGGCGGGCACGTGTGGGGCAGAGGGTGCATTGTGCACAAAGTCATGAAACAATGGGGAGTGAGGTAGTTAATTTCTTTGGGATGAAATGAAGATGGGAGGTCTGGGAGGGGACATGTCAGGAAGAGCTCTGATCTCCAGGAACCAAGGGAAGGGCAGAAAGGTCCTACATCCGTCCCTTCTCACAGGGCTCTCCAGCAGTTAGGGTAGGGCCAACTGCTGTGGCAGAGACACTCCACATGGCTTGACCCAATGCATTTCTTGTGCTATTAGAGCTCAGCATAGGTGACTGGCAGGTGGCTTTCCACATAATTTATACCTTGGCTCCTTCCAAATTGTGGCTCTGCCATCCTTCAGAGCCCGAGTCCTTGCTGTCCATCGGCAAGTGGGAAAAGATGGGAGGTGGAGAATTACACTGGAGACTTCCATAAGTCTTGCAGTCGCACACATCCCTTCCACCCACATTCCGTCGTCATGTGGTGCTCCCTAGATGCCAGGGAGGCTGGGTAATGAAGTCCCTGGGTGGACAGCTGCTTCCCAGAAATGTGCCTACACTTGGGAAGGGGGCATGCATCTTTGGTGGATAGCTAGCTGTTTCTGCCACGGGCTCTCAGGTCAGTCTGTCAAAACACAGGGCAGAATCTAAAAGAAGTTGGTAGTGATTGGATTCTATGGAAATGAGCCATCTGTCTAGCACAGAGTAGATGGTCAGTTAAAGCAGTGAATGAATGAATGAGAAATGCATTATGTCTCTCTCCTGAGTTCTGTTTAGCCTAATGTAGTTTAGCCTGAATGAAGCTAGAGGGAGGAGCAGGGGAGAAGGACAGAGAAAGGGAGCAGGGGCTTAAGCCAGCCAGCTGGGAGGAGGAAGGTGAACATTCACGTTTTTCCTGTAGTCAGATACAATGCTGCCTTTCCCTGGAGAAGGAAATGGGGCCACAGGAGTGGCAAGAGGGCTGCCTGGAGAGAAGAGGTGTGAGTAACCACGAGTGTGGTCTGCATCTATGAATATGATGTCAGTTTAATCCAATCTCATTCAGGATTTGGGCTACATGGACTTTCTGCAGGACTCTGAAAGCCCCATGCATGACTGAGCGGCTAGAAGTGGTTTGGAACAGTCCTCACAGCCTGGAAGGAAGCCAGGGAGGAGGAAACAGGGGGAGAACCCCCATAAGGGCAGCCTGACATCTGGGATAGGGGATCTTCTCCAGTCTCCTCATGGTGTTTAATCTAGCCTTGTGCTCAACAGCTTCCTAAATCCACATCTCCAATTTATTAATCAAGCGCCATCTGTGAGGCAATGTCATGGGCCCCACTGGTGTTTCTCCATCTGAATGGCTGCTGAATATTTAACTACGCTTCAGCAACTTCCATTGATGTCAAATGAGAGAAAAAACAACCACCACCTTCTCTCTCTAGTACAAATTCACACTCAGCATGGATAATCACAAAGCCTCCACAGGCTAACAAATCAAAATAAATTAGCAGTCAACACAAACGCCAAGCCCTCTTTGAGCTACAGTGTTAAGGCAGCAGGCAAGGGAGGGAAGGAGGGAGGGGATGACCGTCTCTCCTGGTCACGGACATCACTGAAAAGTGCAAGAAAGGAGCCAGCTGTGCCAGGAAGGAAGATACAAAAAAACCTGGTCATCTGTGTGCATGTTCTCCAGAGTCACAGGTCAGGGGTCCTGAAGCTCACCCCTCACCCCTTGCTGCAGTGAGATCTTCCTTTTGATGGCTGACAACATTGACCTGTATAACCTCATTTACATTACTTGTGAGTGTGTGTGTGTGTGTGTGTGTGTGTGTGTGTGTGTGTGTGTTTGAGGGTGAAGTATTAAGACTAATGTATGGCTCGGGGCACCTGGGTGGCTCAGTCGGTTAAGTGTCTGATTCTTAATTTTGGCTCAGGTCACAATCTCACGGTTTGTGAGATCGAGCCCGGAGTCAGGCTCTGCACAGTTAGTGCTTGGGACTCTCTCTCCCTTCTCTGCCCCTGCCCAGTTTGTATGAGCACACACGCGCTCTGTCTCTCTCTCAAAAATAAATAAACTTTAAAAAAAAAAGAGAGAGAGAGAAGGAATGGCCCAGATCCTGACTTAAGACTCCTGCTTGAGAAGACGGATGAGGGAGGCAGACTCACCTAGGGGATGCAACCACAGAGCAAGCACCGAGTGGCACAGGACCCAGGGAGAAAGTCAAAACACACAGGCAGGCAGGTGGACAAGCCGAGTCAGTTCATCATAGTGTAATTTCTCCTTGGCTATGCGTTCTGCTTTATTTTCAACACAGTTAGGACTAGATGCGTCCAGAAGTCACTCCATCATCTGGTACCTGGCACAGCATCACCTGAGATCTATTATAACGCAGCTCGGTGCCCATCACCGAGGTCGATGCCGCTCACAGGGCGACATGCCTCCGTGTCCGTGCCCACTAATGTCTGGGGGGGCACACAGCCTGGATACACTGGGCCCCTAACCAAAATAGTCTGCAAGCGATAAAGCGTCCAGAGCCTGGAGACAGACGGGAGGCTCAGACGCAAGTATCAGATACGGGAGAAGGGCAACAGAAGACTCCTGCCAGTCCCGCATTTACCTCAAATACCTCAAAATCCATCCCCATGATCCATGTTCCCTCTTCTCCCCAGATCATTTCTCAGCCTCACCTCTCCTTGAGAAAGTCAGCAGAACTTCCTGCCCTTGAGCTTGCTTGAGGGAAAGAGAGAATTTCAATTAGCAAAGAGGAGGACAGGTGGTGAGGCAAAGGCGAGGACATGGCTCTTCAGGGCCAGCCCCCAGAAGGTCCCCTCTCCCGGTGGAGGGCAGCGCGTGGGAAGAGGGGAGCTTCACCAAGATGGAATCATCTGTCCCCAGCAGGTGCGCCAGTGAGGAATGCCATCTGGACACAGGTGCCCTGTCACCACCTGGGTCTTCCCAGGCATCTGTGGCAGGTCAGGCAGGCTCCCTCTACGGATAATACAGCTCCAGGTGAAAGAGGCTTAGGTGGGTCGCCATGGCAACGCAGATCAGGGGTTGGCCCGCCTCTGAGGTTCAGGAGGAGGAGCTGTGGTTCCAGCCTCCTGAGACACACACACACACACACACACACACACACACACACACACACTCCACTAACACCAGCTCGGGCTGGATCCCTCCTCTCGTCAGGGTTGTTTTCTCTCTCAGCACAACTTCCGAGAGACAGAAAGAGGGAAGAGCATGAGGTAGCAGGCAGCAGCAGAAGAGAAAGAAGAAGAAGACGTTTAGAATATAGTCTTCCCTCCACCCCACCCTCCCCTGGACACTCTCTTCTCCCAGGCTGGGAAGCAGAAAGGCCCCCCACCAGAACTTTCACCTCCGGAGAGGGTGACCTCAAAACGCCAGGTAAGAGGGTGGTCTCCCCAGGAGACTGTGGTTTCCCCACCTGAAGTCTGGAAGCAGGAAGCCGGTCCCGAAACCTTTTAGACATGAGAGCAGGGGCTGAGAGCTGGGAGGGGTGGCTTCAGGGCTGCAGCAGGTTGGGGACAGCCTACCGAGCAGTCTGAGTCCAGGGTCCAGATGGCCTCAGGGAGGCCTCATCGGTCCTAATCTGTTCCACAAGGGTCGGTTGATTCCGCAGTATCTTTAGGGCCGTGGCCTGTCCCGTGGGAAGCCATTGGTTCATCTGCTCTGCAAGCCCCAGCATTTTCTCTCCTGCTTTGCTGGGGAGGACCCAGTCAGGGGGAAGAAAGGGGAAACCCGCCAGAGATTTCTCTCTTCGATTTGAGAACTGCGACTTGAGTACCCACGAAGTCGGTGGAGCTCCTCCTCCATGGAGGACCACCTCCATGACCGTGGTCAGTAGTACCTGAGCATTTGACCCCTCCTGGTTGCACGTGTGCCTCAGAACAAGGAGGACTCACTGCCATTCATTCATTCATTCATTCATCCAGGAACCACTTATGAGTTGCCTCACATGCCAGCAGATACAAGAGATATAGCTCTTGCTCTCGACAGAGCTCATAGCTAGCTGGGGGAGAGAGAAAAAAACAATCAAACAAGTGAGAAATGTATTTGTCACAGATGCCATGATATGATAGGCTCTCATGCCGGCACCAGCAGGCACCCAGTTTACGTCAGTGGGGGTCGGTGAGGGGCAGGCTGCAGGGGGCCCACCCTGGAGGTGAGTCTTAAGAGATGAGCAGGTGTTTGTCAGGTGAACGGAAGCCCACAGATCAGCAAGTCAGCCCGAGTCACACCTGGCTTGGTGGATTCCAGGTTATTTTTCTATGATGCCAAAAAGAAATAAGGTCAGTTTGTAATCTGTGAAGTTGGCCGTGGGCCTTGGCAAAAACAGGGCTGGAAGGAAGGTCACAGCGGGGAGCATTTACTCTCTGCACCTGCTTCGAGGCCTCCGCCCAGATAGAGGGTCTGGCTTCGGCAGGGCCATCCTGCCTGCTCTGTGAAGCAGTGGGCGATTTGGGACAGCCCAGCGAATTACCGCTCCATGCCCATGGGCCTGGGGGACATGCGAGGCAGCCCCCGCCCTGAGCAGCAGACACCCAGTTCAGCTATTGGAGCCCTGCATCGGAGGAGGGGCCTGGGCGTGGCTCCCTTTGTACTGAGACAGCTGCTTCCTGGCCAGGACTGCACGGCCCCTCCCTGGTTGGCCAGGGGGCTGGTGGCCTGATCTCAGCAGAAGCAGGTGAAGCTCTCATGCCTGCTGCCTGGGTATCAGAGGCTGGCTCCCAACTCCGAGGGCACACCCCTGAATGTTCCCACCAGAGACATTCCCCATCTCCTCTGGAACCAGACCCCTCCTCTTGCCCTTGAGCATGGGGATGGTTTTTCTAGACTATCTAACGAGCCACAGCTGGTGGTAGTGTCTCCCAGGGAGCCATGGAAAAGATTATCCTCAGGGATGTTCAAAAATAGGCTGAAGGAGGAGCTCAGAGAGTGTGGGGGTGGAAAGGGTAACGAAGGGGAAGGGAGGGAGGAGAGGGAAAAGCAGAGAATAAAAGGGAGAGGGCTTAGCTGAGTGATGCCAAAAGGTAGAGAGAGCATGGGAGGACTTTCCTGCTGGTGGGGGTAAACTGAGGCTCCCCTGCCCGAGCTTTCCCTTCATCCAGGGGGCTCAGCTCTCCCAATGTCATGACCAGAATTCAGGGTTAGGGCAAGGCCAGGAACAAGGTTGGAGTCAAGCTTGCACCAAAACCACGGACGGGATCCTTTAGTTTTTATGGTACAGACAGACCCTTTTGGAAATCTGTAAAGGCTTTGGACATATTCTTAGCAAAATGTTTCTAAATGCATAAAATTAAGTCCATAGTATTAGGAAAGAAATCAGCTATACTGAAATGTAGTTATATATATATATATATATATATATATATATATATATATATATATGTATATATGTATATGTATGTATATATATATACATATATATATTTTTTTTTTTTAATCAGTTTAAGATATGGTAATATATGTGCCTATCTATCAACATGTAAAAGAATAAAATCTAGTGGCAGGGTTAATATCACGATTTCACAGTAGTGATAAACATAAGCCATATTTTAAGAATGACAGCTTTCAAGTGTTAGGAAAATACCTGTGATCCCTGCTGGAGATAAAGTCACAGGAGCTACCCATACTGCTCTGGCCAGTGGTGGCCTGCATTCATAACTGACAGAAATCCCACATTTCAGTTAAAGTTAGTGAAAGTAGAGATGTTTTTTTTTTTCCTACCTGAATCCATAAACCTCAATGTCTTGTTAATTTGTAAAGCACTTACATGAACATCCTTTTTTGCTCTTCACAGTACCGTGGAGTAGGTACTCGTACTACCCCATCTTATAGACAGGGAGACTGAGGCTGGGAGCAGTGAAAGGGACTTGGACACAGGAAACCTCTGGCAGGGAGGAAAAGGCATAGGAACTCGGGCTGTCTCCGCGAGAGCCCCCAACCCCGGCCTGCTTCATCTGAGCTGGCGATCACCCCATCACCGGAGGGCAGGGCGGGTACGCCCTCCATCGAGCTGTTCTGCCGGGTTACAGCAGTGCCCTCGCGTAGGGGGCTACACCACCACCCGGCGCGCCCCTCCGCAGTAAGGTCCTTGCCCCTTGCCCTTCTCCCTGTTTTCCTTCCCCTCCTGAACGGGCGCTCCCTGATGGAGCCCCGAAGCAGGCACAGTGCAGACCCCCTGCACACTCCCACCTGTGTGTGCGGGGCCTCGTGGGTCAGAGACCCGGCCTGGCCCTTGGTGTCCACACCGCAGACCGCGGCTCCCCACTGCCGCACCCACGCCCCTCCATGGAGAAACCCTGCAGCGCTTCAACAAATGTGACGGAAAGCGGGCAGAGGGGCTGAGGAGAAGTGGAGCCCACCGGTTAGAACGACTTGGGAAGGCTTCCTACAGAAAGTGAGTTTTGAACTAGAGTTTTCCCCCAACTTTTAAATTGTGAATATACTCCAAGATGCAGGAAAATTGAAAGACTAATGCAGTAAACACACATAAAATCCCCCTAGAAGACGGACCGTCACTACTTTGCCATAGTTGCCCTGTCTGTGTGTGTCCGCGCACATATATAGGTGACATTTTTCTCAGGGACTGGAAGGGAGGACATTGCAGACATCAGGACACTTCAGCCATGGGCACATCAACATGGCCTCCTAAGTTGGGCTATTTGTCCACACTCCCCTACAACCATAACACCACTTTTATACCTAAGAAAATCAACACTCATTCCCTAACCTCCAGTTCATATTCAAATTTCCCCCAAAGTCCTGTTTTAAACAAGGATTCAATCAATGTTTGCGCATCAGAGGCAGGTTGTAGGTGCCGTTGACTGAATGAGAAGCAGGCATTCGTGATGGGAAGGTTCTGGAGTCAGTCACCACGGTGCTGGCGAGGCCTGGCAGTGAGCAGGAGTGTGAGGGGACCTGAAGCTTACACTGAGGAATTCGGCTTTGCCACAGAGGGAGGGGGGTTAATCCAGATTTGGGGGGTAGGGAGGAGTCAAATCCACATTGTGCAAAGTGCCCAGAGAAGACGACTTTTGCCGTTCTGATGAACCCTCTGGGTGTCTTTGTCATACCACATTTGGCCATCACGTTCTTCCCCAGTCACAACACAAAGTCACAACACAGACTCACACGGGGGCTCGGCTGTGGGTCAGGTCCTGGGGATGCTGTGAGCTAAGCCAATGACCTCTGGCATCTGGGTAGCCAGCCTGACTCTCTGTCCTGGCTGTCCCTGCGTCTATCCCTCTTTCCCTCCTTTGCCCTTTTAAGAACCTAATGAGAGCTGCTGAAGAGCCTTCCGGGACAGCAGCTGGCACCAGAGACAGAAATAGCTCCGCAGAAACCTGGTCTCTGTCAAAAGCTCCGGCCCCAGTGAGGGCTGGGGGAGGAGCATGGGGGGGAGGGGGGAAGATTCAGAACCTGCCCCCTGCCCTCAGGGGCCCCCACCATCTGGACCAGAGACGCTGAGAGCCCACAGAACCCAGGACCTAGGTGAGGTCACCCCGCCCATCCCCTGCCATCTGCCGTGGGGTGAGCACCTGTCTTGACAGGCCAGCTGGGGTCAGGGGCACAGCCTTGAAACCAGGGGAAAGGGACTCCAGCCGGGGTTGTACTTTAGGCCGCATTTTGGCCTTCTTCTGGCCTCACCCACCTGGAGCAAGGAGTCTCGGGGTTAGGAAGACGTGCACATCTTGAGGTCACTTCCCTCCAGATCAGGCCTTAAATTCTGAGACCCGGGACTCCCTGGCCAGACAGTCCCCAGCCTACTTCCAGAACGTGAGCAAGTCCCCTCCAGGGCCCCGTCCCCTCAGGGTGAGCCACACCACCAGTGTAAATAATCCCAGGTCTGCGGAAGTGGCAAAGAAGTGGTTGTTGGTAGGCGTGCGGATGGGCCTTGGACGTGAAGGCTGGGGTGTCCCCACACCTTTGCCAGGCCCTTCAGGGGGTGAGAAGAGAAGGGGTCAGGCTGGGAGCCAGACCCGGCTCAACCCACGCCTCCGTGTTCTAGCAGAGCCCTCTCGGGAGTCCAAGAATTCTCAGTTTGAATCTGAGCCTCCAAGTTGTTATGAAGGTACGGTTGACAAGGAAGCAAAACATATTTAATAGTTCGTTAGCCCAATTTGTAACTTACGGATATTTAGACGCATGGAATGTGAGGTTCCATCTGCGATACTGCCCGAGTCCCCTAGCAAATGCGTGGTGCCCTGGCCGGGCCTGGAGTGGCCTTGCTGCCGCGTTCCGGAGACCAGTTTGGTGTGGAGATGAAAGTCTTCAGTGCCTCCCAATCCCCTCTTTCTGTGCTCCCCCTGCCACAGGAAGGCCCTCCAGGCCGGGCCCTTCCTTCTCCTGCTGTCTCCTTCCAGCTCAGGTCAAATCCAGGCTAAGAAGAAAAAAGGCTCTTTGAGGAGGAAATGCTTGACCCTAAGGCGAGTCCCTCAGAATAGGTCTTAGGAAGGGTGAGAAGTTTTGGAGTAGGAAGGGACTCCCAAGGGGGCAGGGTGGGGGGCCGGTGGGGAGAGAGAGAGAGAGAGAGAGAGAGAGAGAGAGAGAGAGAGAGAGAGAATAAGGACTAAAGCACCACAAGGCAACCCCATCCATCACTCTGGGATTAATCCAAGTAAGTACTGTACTCCATTTACTGATGGACACTCGCCATAGGCCAGACCCCTGCTGGGTGCTGGGTAGGATGATACCCAGGGCCTGGCTTCTCACTCGGTCTGGACCGGTGCCAGAGATCTGTTGTGTAGCAATGTGCTTACAGTTAACATTCCGTACACTTCAAAATGTTTCAGGTGGTAAATGTTATGTCATTTGCTTTTTTTAAATTATTTTTTAATGTTTATTTTTGAGAGAGAGAGAGACAGAATATGAGCAGGGGAGGGGCAGAGAGGGAGACACCGAATCCAAAACAGGCTCCAGGCTCTGAGCTGTCAGCACAGAGCCCAATGTGGGGCTCAAACCCACAAGCTGTGAGATCGTGACCTGAGCTAGAGTCAGACACTTAACCAACCGAGCCACCCAGATGCCCCTATGTTATTTGTCTTTTTTTTTTTTTTTAACCACAATTAAAGGAAAATGGAGTGGAGATTGGCTCAGAAGGACCAGCCCTGGGTTGCCAGCTAGGAGGCAGCAGCTGTAATAAATATATCTGGCAGATGGGCAAGGCCTGAACTAAAGGAGGGAGAGAGAGCGGACAGACTTAGGAGAATTATAATATTTAAATTTGAGAGAATCAAAAGGAATTGGATGCAGGACTCGACAGATGAGGCAAAGGGATGAGGTGATGCCCACTGGCAAGCAGGGGCTACGGAGAAGCAGCAGCCAGTGGGGAGGGAAGTGGGTTACGGTGTGAGTGGAACCTGCAGGGGGAGGTGTCAGGAAGCATCTGGTCACCCTGACCTCAGGTTGAAGGGACAACTGGCATATGGATTTTGATTTGGGAACTATCTTCACTGTCAGTGGAGACGTGTGAACGGATGAGGCCGGTTGAAATGAGATGGACAGCCTGAGATGGAGCACCAGGGAACAGCAACAACCCAAGGAAGGCCAGGGGAGGGGTGCCCATAAGGGCTCTGAGAGGGAGTCCCAGGAGGCAGACGGAGGCAGGATGTAGACCCAGGGTTGTGGTCTAATGGAAGCCAAGGAAAGATTATTTCCACAGGGAGGAGAGGTCAGTGGGCTGGGCTGGGCAGCCTCAGGTGAGTTGGGACATGTGCTAACCAGCCGGCAGGGGTGTGGCGGGGGGGGGGGGTTGTGGGGGGGGAGGGTGTATGTGGCAGGTTACACTAAGAGACCATTCAAGGGCGTCACATCCCTCTGCCTTGAGCCTCACCAGTCTCTTTCTCCTCCAATCATCTTCCAGGGATGGGTGCCCAGCATTCAGGTGCAGGTGCAAGATGAACTGGTGATAGCGGGGAGGGGGGCGGGGATGTTGGGGTGCAGGGGTTGAGGGAGGTCAACCAAGGAAGTCTTCCTGGGGAAGGAGGGCCAGGGCCAGGTTTGGAAGCATCATTGGGTGAGGCTCCATGGGGCAGAGAGGGAACTATTCCATCAGGGGGTCCCCACATGACCTCTGACCCCACAGCTCAGCCAGTGTCTCATCCTCAGGAGGGATCTCTGAGCGACAGGAGAGTGTGGTGCCATGGGGGCCAGAGGAGACTGTCCTCCACGTGGCCGCTGACAAATGCCCCCTCACTTGGGGAAGGTCAGATCTGTGGGGACTTGGTCTTTCACCATCACGCATGCATGAATTCTTTAATCATTCATTCCTTTGTGCATGCATTTATTCACTCATTCATTCGCAGTACTACCCAGCACCAGGCATGGAAGGATGATTAAGGCACAGTCCTTGCCCCCATGTGACACAGAGCAGGGGGGTGGTGGAAGGTAAATTGTCACACTCCATTAAGTGTTCCTGGTGCTATGAAAAATGTCTGTACAGGATGTTTTCAGAGTACCAGCTGGAAAGTGGTCATATCAGGAAACAGGTGTCAGAAGAGTTGCTGACCCTAGAGCTAAGTCCCCAGGCAGAGGAGGGAGGGACACTGGAGAGAGAGTATGGAGCTGTGGGTGGCCAGCATCTTCGGCAGCACCTACGGGACTGTTCGTCCATCTCTAGTTGGGGTGCCCTTCATGAGGCACCATGAAGACACCATTCACTCTTTTGATATTAAGCATCAACCTGACCCATGCACTTTTGAAAACACAAACACAGTGACAAGGTGTCCTTTTGCCTGATTCAATCAGATCCCTTGGCCTCGGACAGAGGATCCTGGTGCTCACGGCTCTCAGGACAGAACATAGCCCACCCACCCCCAACCCATTTCCCCACACTACAACCCAGCCTCAATTATTCTGAACACACGAAGCAGTTAAGGGTGGAGAAGAAAAGATCCTAACTGTCCAGACCCCAAGGACAGGGTCTGATGGTCTGTCCTTCTCTCCCAACCTCCCAGGAAGGGATCAGGGTGTAATCTGAGGCCCCCACTCATGATAGACTTAGGCTGAGTGGAAGATGAAGGTTTTTAATTTCCTAAATATAATGGTTGCTAGGGATTGTTCATGAATAAAGAAGAGGTTTGATTTTGTGCCACCCCAGAAGGCTATTGTTACCCCATAATATTTTTCCTCTTTGTGTCTGATTCTCCCAGCATTAACAATTCATTTCTCTGCAGGGTGGTAGGAGGGCTGCCTAAAAATGTGTGTGTGTCCATGCCTCATGGCCATGTTGTTGAGGCTGAGTTCATGAAATCACTTTCCTCGGCCTCTGGGGGGTCTGGGCAGGAAGAAGACCATTGGTGCATGGAACAGAGGGTTCCCCAGAGGGGGAAGGTCATAGAAAAGGCAGCTGGGGCATCTTAAAGACCCACTTCAGATTTGGGCCCAGGAATGGCCCTCACCTTCACTGCTATCAGAGGAACAAACCCACCTCTGACAGCCATTGGGGTGTGTCTGAGATGGCAGTTCATGTATCCATCCAATTATGTATCCACCCACCCACCCATCCACCCACCCACCCATCCATCCATCCACCCATCCATCCATCCATCCATCCATCCATCCATCCATCCACTCACCCACCCACCCACCCATCCATCCATCCACTCATCCATCCACCCATCCATCCATCCATCCATCCACTCACCCACCCACCCACCCATCCACCCATCCATCCATCCACCCATCCATCCATCCATCCACTCACCCACCCACCCACCCATCCATCCACCCATGCATCCATCCACTCATCCATCCATCCATCCATCCATCCATCCATCCACTCACCCACCCACCCACCCATCCATCCACCCATCCATCCATCCACTCATCCATCCACCCATCCATCCATCCATCCACTCACCCACCCACCCACCCATCCGCCCACCCACCCATCCATCCACCCATCCATCCATCCATCCATCCATCCATCCATCTATTCATCTAGTCAGTCAGTCACCAAACCTGTATTGCACAAGACCTTGTGGATATATGAGTTAGGGTCTCTGCTTCTGCACCCGATACTCCTTGTATCATGGCTGGGTTCGCCACCTGGGACACCTTTTCCATCAGTCCATGTGTCTGAAGCCTGCATTCCCTCTTCACCCTGCTCTTGCCCACAAGCTTTCCATGACCCCTGTCATCACCCAGAGTCACTCCTTCTGCTCCCCATCAATACTGATGCTATGCTTCATCAGTCACGTTTACCTCTTTCTATTGATATCTGCTGGAAAGCAGGGTCCCCGACATGCTTTCTTGCTTGTGTTCCTCCCACAGGTGTGCACACAGTACCTGATTAAGGCTTTTGAATAAATGAATGGTAAGTTGTGTCTTTTGCAGGGTGATGTCAACCCCATACAGTTCCAAGCTTCCTTCAGCAACAGGTTGGGGCATTAAGAAACTCAGGGTGTTTTCCTGTCAGGTTAACATAAGATGTAGGTGTGTATTTTTCCCCCTTAAATCATAGGGATAAGACTGTGCTCAGCCATACACAGTATATTTCCTTCTTTGTTTGGAATTAGCAGAGATTCAGGAGGGCAGTGTCTCTGGGCTCAGCCATCTGCATGCATTAGGGATCGTTATAACCTGAGACTACTTGTACGTGGTGTGCAGAGAGCCCCGAGTTTATTCACAACTGCTTCTCACGACAGCCCGATCTTGTCTTACAGAATTAGAAATGATTGCTCAGAGAGGTTAAGCAACTTCCTTGAGGCCACCCAGCTGTGAGGGCAGAGCAGGTCTTCTCTCGCTGGGGTCCCAGCTGTCCTCCCTCCCCCTTGTTCTCCCACCTTAACTGACAGAGGGGTCCAAGGAAGACGCACTCCTGCCCTGTCTCGGCAGGGCCTGGGGGGGCCATGTCCCTCATCCCATGGCTTCGGTGGAATGAAGGCCCCCCGCGGCCGTCATCCCGGAGGCCGGCTGAGATGGTGCTGGACACGCTCATGATGGAGCTGGCGGGGCAGATGCGAGAGGCGGAGAGGCAGCAATGGGAGCGCAGCAACGCGGTCAGGAAGATCTGCACCGGGGTGGACTACAGCTGGCTGGCCAGCACACCCCGGCCCACCTACGACCTCAGCCCTGGCGAGCGGCTGCAGCTGGAGGACGTCTGTGCCAAGATCCATCCGTCCTACTGCGGGCCCGCCATCCTCAGGTAACCCCTGCCGCTGGCACCGGGCCCAGCCATTGCACTGTAGGCCCCAGGGGTGTGGCTGCCGTGGCGGTGGCCTGAGGCCACTGGACCGGGAGCCAGGGCACCCAGATGACCCAGTTACCTGTTAAGAGGAGCAAGGCAGGAGGCCAACCCTGAAAGATCCCAGCCCAGAGCTGGGGGTTCAGAAGGAGGCAGGAGGCAGCTCCCGGAGGCACAGGAGTTTTGACAGGAGAGAACCCCGGGCCTTGGAGCTTTCTGTTCTCCCCGCCTGGCTTATATTTCCCCTGGATTTTAACGTAGCCGGCTCTTCCTCCTTCATCAGTTCATCTTCTTTGTTACCTTCTTAGAAAGGCTTTCCAGGTAATCTCTCCAAAATTGAGTTTTCAATTATCCTATTTCAAGCCAGCTTTCATATTAGCTCGCCTAAGGGGGCTGTGCACGCACGCATGAGTGCATGTGTGCGTGGGCTTGTGTTGTGTGTGTGTGTGTGTGCGTGCGTGTGCATGCGTGTGTGTACAGCGTCCGGAGGCCTGGGGCACTGAACATTTAGAGATTTAGAGCGTGGGTACCACAATGCTCATGAATATAAATGTAACCTTGCTAAAGCTTGGACCCACATGGCCCGGTCCTAGTTGGATTCATGTGATGTGGAAGAAGTGTGGTCCCAACAACCAACAATAATTTCCAAAGTCACTCAAGTTCTTTAGCTGCACTTCCCCAAGCACTCGTAAAGGAATACAGATCCACAGGAAAGCATCTGAACACCCCACTTAGTCTCCCCACATCTTTAGTCCCCCGTCTCTTTAACCAACACAAGCATCTATTGTACACCTTTTTTTTTCTTGAAAATTCTCCTTAAAACTCCTTCTTCTTCCGTCCTAGCTACACTCCTTTGGATTTTGTAGTCTTTTCCACCCCCGGCCCCCTTTCTTCCTCCAGGATGAGAATTCTTACCCTCTCCCGTTTCTCTTGTTCTGTACCAAGGAACCCCCCTCCCCCGCCCCTGCCAAATATACCTACTTCCAGAAGCCCCTGAGGAAAGGGGTGGGGTGAGTCGTGGCGGGGGGGGGGGGGGGGGGGGGGGGGGGGGGGGGAGTGGGGGGTTGCTGACAGAATTCAGGCTGGTAAACCAAACCTCTTAAGTGAGGAGGAGGCTGGGGATACACATGTGTTCATGATTGTCCGCTCACATTTCCTGTCTCACTGCTGAAAAGTTTGAGAAGTCCTGATTCTCAAGGTGGTGGAGGAAACCAGATGTTAAATGGACTCACTAATAACTGTTATTCATTTTGAGCTCTAAGCAAAGACATTTGAGGCAGAGGAAAACCTCACCCAGTGGGTAGCGTGGAGCTATGGAAGGAGTATCGCAGGCCGGTGCCATCATCAGATACACATTTGGGAGAGATCGCTCTGGCCAGGGGGCAGAGAAGGGTGGGAGAGGTTAGCCAGAAAGCCTCACATTGGTAAGGCCGGGCCATGCTGACACGAAGTGGGCTACCCTTACTACTCTGGCACGAGAACCTGAGGTTAATGTCAGGATCTTCACCTATGGTAGTTCTTTAAACCCCACAGAAGGGTTTATGACCCCAGTTTACAGATGAGGAAGCTGAGGCCCACAGAAGCCAAAAATAGCCGAGCGGGGAGCTGAACTCAGGATAGGCTGGAGCAGTGGGGGGGGTGGGGTGGTTTCTGATTGACGTCAGAAGCGGGGAAGTGGCTGAACCGGGAACTGGCCCCTGGGCGTGCACGGGAAGCCCCCGGGGTTAGACCCCCCCCCCCCCCCCCAACCTGCCACGGGCCACGTCTCGTGACTCACGCACAGTCCTGTCCGCTCTGCCCGCAGGTTCCGGCAGCTGCTGGCCGAGCAGGAGCCCGAGGTGCGGGAGGTGTCCCAGCTCTTCCGCTCGGTGCTGCAGGAGGTCCTGGACAGAATGAAGCAGGAGGAGGAGGCCCGCAAGCTGACGCGCCAGTGGAGCCTGCGGCCCCGCGGCAACCTGGCGCTGGCCACCTTCAAGACCCGCGCGCGCATCTCTCCCTTCACCAGCGACATCCGGACCATCTCGGAGGACGTGGAGCGGGACACGCCGCCGCCGCTCCGGACCTGGAGCCTGCCCGAGTTCCGGGCGCCCAAAGAGGACTGACCCGTGCCCTACCCTGCCCGGGAGCCGAGAACACCTGCGGGAGGGCATGATAGGCCGGTGACCGGGTCCGAGTCCTGGAGCCTCCCCACCTGCCCTCGACAAGGGGCCCAAGAGGTGGCCCCGTCCCAAGACAGCCCTGTAAGATGCAGCAACCCTCTGGCCCACACTCTGCCACCAGCCACACGGCTCAGGGTCAGGGCTTGGAGCCGCAGCGGGCCCCCCTCCCTCCCTGGCGAAAGTGGAAAGTCGGCTGCAGCGTCCCCTTCCCTGCCTCGCAGAGATTCAGGGTTTTGGCAGACAGACCCTGGCCCCATCTGTCCGGAAGGGGAAGAGTTGCCCTTTTTGCCAAGACCTGGGTTCTCACCCCCAATTCAAGGATATCCTACTCACCCCCTCACCCTGGGTAATGTGGGACTTGTTGGGTGATGTCCATTCTTTGCTGTGACTGGCTGGTCTCTCCGCTGCAGATAGGTCACAGCCCCATGGTCAGGCAGAGCTGAAAGGGACCACAAAGGCCAATAGGTCCACTGTCCTCAGCTAGTGAAATGCATAAACTGAGGCTCAGAGAGGGCCTCATTCTTACACCTTAAACTGCAGCCAGTGAGGTTGTTCCTGTAGGCATAGTCTCTGCCCCTGAGTCCTTGAGTGCTGGGCTATGATGGGACAGACCCAAGGGCCATGTCTCCACCTCCCTGTGGTCTGACACATCTCTTACCTTGGAATTGGCATGAGAGTCTAAGGTGGCCGGGATCAGAAGTAGGCTACCCTTGCCCCACCCCAGAGTGTCATCATGTAGGATGTAGCCAACACCTGGCAGCTCCTTCCGGAGGTAGAGCTTCAAGGCCTTCCCACTCACTGCTCTGAGAGCCCAGGTCTCTGATTCCAGGGCCCCTTCTGTATCTGGTCACACGTGCTCTTTGGCTGTCCTCGAGGAAAGTGATGCTTAAACCCCTAACTGGCCTCAAAGAACCAAGTGAAAGTTCTAGAAGAGCCTCCCTACAGGCTTCATTTGGTGTCCTTCCATTTCGAATACGGTTAGACCTTTATAATGGACATGTGGTGCTCCGGTGTCTGGAAAGTCTAGTGGCTTCCCCACATACCCAGGGCTGAAGTGGGGTGTGGTGGGATGGTGGAGGAAGTGTCTGTCCCCAACTATCAGTGCATGCTCAGAAAATGCAAGTGGATCTTAATATTAGTCTAAATAAAATGCCAGGAGATAAGTCGACAGGGAAAAAAATCCATATATTCCCTGACCAAGCTCAGTAGAAAAAAACTTTTTTAATCATCTGGTTTGGGATTATTTTCATTCAAGTCTAGACAGAAAATCACTTGACACTGTCAAGATGAAGGAGTTGTCTCATTACATAATTGGTGGCAGTTGAAAACCACTTAAATAGGGGCACTGGGGTGGCTCAGTTGGTAAAGCAGTCCAATTCTTGATTTCAGCTCAGGTCATGATCTCATGGTTTGTGGGTTCGAGCCCTGCATGGGGGTTCCATACTGAGTGTGGAACCTGCTTGGGATTCTCTCTCCTCTCTCTCTGCCCCTCCCCCTGCTCACACTCTCTTTCTCAAAATAAATAAAATAAACTTAAAAAAAAAAAGAAAATCACTTAAATAAAAATATATACCTCAAACATCTTACATATTTTATGTTAAGACATAGGAAAAAGTTCGTTCAATTGCCAAGCTGTGTTCATTATTTTGTGACATGTGTGGATTGTCTGACGGGAGATCCACACTTCAGTTTTATTGGCCTGTGTGTACTTTAACCATACCAATAAGAATAATGGGCACAAACAAGTTTGGAACAAGCAGAAGTGACCCTTGGTGAGCAGACAACTCAGTTGGGAGGGGCGGGGAGAGTTAGAATAGGATCGACTAGCTGTGAGCTTTCTGGATACACGGGATGTGGGTCAGGGTGTTTTTTCTGAGGGAAGGGAGTGTCAGGGTCAACCTGGTTGTGGAGGAGATGATTTGGAGGAGGTCAGTTAAGAGAATATCTACTGTTTTCCTCCTTTCCCACCACCTTACATGTCCCTATCCTCCCCAAAGAAAAAGAAGATCTGAGACTTTCAATGCTGTGTGCTTCTTTTTAATGTTTGTTTATTTATTTTGAGAGGGGGGGAGGGGCAGAGAGAGAGGGAGAGGGAGAATCCCAAGCAGGCTCCACACTGTCAGCACAGAGCCTGATGCAGGGCTTGAACCCAGAAACCATGAGATCATGACCAGAGCAGAAACCAAGAGTGAGATGCCCAACCGACTGAGCCATCCAGGTGTCGCAACGTCCTATTCTTTTTTAAGGTGAAGTAACTGGCCGCCCGTGAAAGCCTTCCCTGCCCACCTCGGTCAAGACAGAACCCACCAGCTTCAGACACAGGTTGTCCTGCAGTGGATTCCAATCGCTCCTCTGCATTCAAGTCATTAAAAGAGAGTAATGATCTCTGACTCAGTTCCTATGTTTAAATCCCCAGTAAGAACAAATAAAAGAACAGGGGCGCCTGGGTGGCTCAGTGGGTTGAGCATCGGACTTCAGCTCAGGTCATGATCACACAGTTCCTGAGTTTGAGGCCCACCTCCGGCTCTGTGCTGACAGCCCAGCCTGGGGTTCTGTGTCTCCCTCTCTGTCTCTGCCCCTCCCCCACTCGTGCCCTGTCTCTCTCAAAAATAAACATTAAAAAAAAAACAACAAATAAAAGAACAAAACAGTTTGAGAGCCTCCTTGTGAGCGTGTGGTAGCGGCGGTCACAGTTGGTCAGGACGGGTAGAGCACGCTCAAGGCCCCGCAGGGCGGCCCCGGTCCCCTCAGCTCAACACCACCAGCCACTAGAGGGCGCCAGTGGGGTCTTGGAACCCTTGGTGATAAGATTTTATTTTACTTCGCGGACTTTTTAAAAATCCTATTATGAAAATTTACAAACAGAAGAAAGGGATATCGAAAGGTGTAAGAATCCCCCATATGCCTGTCACCAAGGCTTAGTAGTTATTAACATTTTGCCATATTTGCTTTAATCTATTTTTTGGTGAAGTATTTTCAAATAAATCCCAGGCAGGATAACATTTCACCCCCGAATACTTCGCTCTGCATAGCAAAGGAATAAGGAAAGTTTCCTGCGTGACTCCAGCACAATACTATCGCTCCCAGCAACATTAACAGTAATTCCTTAATATCATCTAATAGCCAGTCCATATTCAATTTTCCCTAACCATGCCCAACAAGTGATTTTTGCAGTTTCATTTCTTTGAACTGAGGATCGAATCAAGCCTCACACATTGACACAAAATTTATAATCTGTTTTATACTTGGTCAGATAGCATTTATTTAATTTCACAATGAAGAATTGCTTAAACAAAGTGTTTATGGAACATTAGTGTTAATATGCAAGAAGTTAATGACTGCACGTAAATGAGAACAACTCTGTAAATTAGCCTAAGGACGCTCTTTACTCAGATCCTTGTTATTTTCATTTGATTAAAATGCTTCCACAGCAACCAAGATTCTCTAATACCTTAAAAAGTAATGTTAAAATATGGATAGTGGCAATATATCTAATTTGACTTTTCATTTGATGAAAATGCTCTCCGTGTTTGTGTGCTTTATTTTCTGAGACATGTTTGCAAATAGCAACCTTAAAGCCTCCTCTTTTCTTGCCATACACTAAAATGTATCAAAATAACTCGGGGGAAATCTCAAGAATTCTAATAGTAGGTAATAAAAATAGTTTTTATTGCCATTATTCAACATGTAGTGAAATTTTGGTCTGTCTTAATATTCATATGGCTCCCCAACATAACACAAAATGTTATTTCAAAATTTATTTATCGACAAATCATTTTTAGACAGTTATTTTAAAACAATTTAACACTTCACATCATTTGTTAAATGGGGAAATTGGCATCTGTTCCTTTTTACGAGTGTTATTGCATAGAGTATTAAATTAACATGATTCTATTTAGTCAGGTGTTAATCTAAAAATAAAAACATTGACTAAAAATCATGACTTTATCGTATTCAAGGCAAAAATAACAGAATGATTTTTTAAAGTTTCTAAAAATGTCTGAGAGTTTTTATATTCATGAGAAAGGCATTCACAAGCCAGCAGAAGTTGGAGTGTTTTCTAGCACATTTGATTGTATTGCGTTCCAGTTATAATTCCCTTGCCGGAACAAATGCAACATGCCCAAAGCCCTGCAGTCAAACTTGGAAGTTCTCCAGCCCAGTCTCCCCTCCCAGCTAGGATTTGGTGTGGGGAGAATTCCATGCTGGGAACAAGCTGTCGGTCTCTGTGTAGCTGAGTCCTGAAGTTAACAGCTTTAGCATCTACTTCTGGTCCCTGCTCCGGACTGGGGGCCTCTGCTCGGCTCTCGCCAAGTGGTCCAGGCTCCAGAACACAGGACAGAGGGGATCTAGTTGAGGTTAGCCTGTCCTTAGTAGAAAAGAAATCAAGGTACCAGGCAAAGAAACCACCCTAATGTGCACAAGGGACGGGAGGAATACATCTTTTATCCAAATAAGCCAGTGCATCGATATTGCTAAGGATGGAAATGGTTCTGTCTTCAAGCAAATTCCTTTATTAACGTTTGAATAGTCCTTTGCAGTTTACTCCCTTTATCTCCAGTTGATCTTGACCATTGGGTGAGGTGTATTATGTTTTGTCTCAGGCTGTAGGCAAGTGGCCTGCCTAGACCTAGAAGCCAGGGATCCTTCTGTTGTGTCACTGCTCCTCGGTGTTATAGAGCCTTACATCCTCTCAGTATAGCCCCCCAGATCCTGATCGCTGTACTTATCACACAGGGATGTAAGTGTATGTGGTGTTTCTGTTCACTCCTTCCCCTTCTGAGGCATTCCGCTGCCTCCAATACTCTGTGAAATCCTTAAGCGCAGGAACCGGGTCTTTCATCTCTCGGGCTCTACCTTCTGGATGCAGGTAGGCACTTTACAAATGTGCTGAACAGATGGGTGCATGTGGACACCAGCTTGGAGGGCTGGGACCCCGTGGAGCTGTGGATGAACACTAAGGCTTTTATGATGTATCCATATCATTCAATGGATGAAGTTCTATGAGGCCAGGGTGCATGTCTGACTTGAGTGTGTTCTCCCAAAATATGCCTGGCACAGAGTAGGTGGTGAATGAAATAAAGCAGCAACACTTCTCATAATCCCTGGATGAAGCCATGGGACATCCTTCCTCATCTGCTGAGGAACTTTTCATTTTGGTTGGTTTTCTCTCTACCACTCCATCTGCTCTTAAAAGGTTTCCTATCTTTTACTCATAAACAGATTTTGCCTTGCCTCGGGGGCTGGAGGGGAGTTTAACAGTGCAGATAAAATTGTGGGGACTTTGGGGCTGCTGGAAATTCTGGGTTATAGTTCTCGCAAAATGGTTTTCCCCTTACATCTTTGCAAATCACTCCCTTCTCTGAGGCTCCTGTTCCTCATCTATCAGATAAGCATAGCTATGCTGTCTACCTCCCAGGCTTGTGGTGAGGTTAAAATAAGATCAAATGCATTGCAAACTATAAAGGAACTTTCAAATTTAAGATCTGACCGTTGTTCGTGACAGTTTTCCTTTCAATTAGTATGGATAATGGAAAGTCGATGGGACACACTGAAGATCATTTGTCACCTTCCTTCCTCTGGGATATCAGACTCAGCTCTTTAATCATTGCTCTTGAACCTGATTGCCCTAATCTTTTAGATCTGTGGTTCTCAGGCTTGGCTACACATTGGATCATCAGGAGAGCTTTTATTCCAGTGCCCAGCTGCAACCCAGACTCCATAAATCAGAAACTCAGGATGGGTCTCAGGCATCAGGTTTTCTAAAACTCTTCAGGCGATTCCATTGTGCAGCCAAGGCTGAGAACCACTGTTTTAGGTTACTCTCGGGGTGGGGGGGAGGGGGGGGCTCAGGAAATTCTCTGTTGTCACATCTGAATCTATCTGAATCTAATACATGCCTGAATAACTTCATCTCAATAGGAGATGAATGTACTTTGGAACTATTACATTGGCCTTATGTTAGGTTAGAGACAGATGATTGCAAGACTGTCACATAGATGTTTATCATCTTTGCTTAGCAATGTTCAGGAGATGCTTGGAGAGGACATGAGATGTATCTTTTAAAGAATGCTGAAAAGACCAGTTTATAGCAACTGAAAAGATGGAGAGAATGACGGATTCTGAGTTGTTTCATATAAACCTGGAAGCATACAATCGGGTAGGATGACAATTATCTGGCGTGTGTTGTAGAAAACTATTCATGAGGCTGTGTGTGTGTGTGTGTGTGTGTGTGTGTAAGAGACAGAGACAGAGAGTTGAAATCCAGTAGGTGGCAAGACCAGGAGGCAGCTGGGAACAGCCAGTGGGAGGGGGGAGGTGCCCTCGCTGGTGACACTCTGACCCATGAGGCTTTACAGCAGTCTTCAGACCCAAGTCAGTCTGGGAAACTGAGCTGGGTCTCACCTGCAGAAGACGCATGAAGGCCCCCTGGTGGTCATGGGAAGCTCAGCCAGAGAGTCCATCCTGTGGGCTGTGGGTCCCCATGGATGAGCTGGACACACAGGTCTCTCCCCTCCCCCCCACCAACTGGCCACAGCCAGCCCACCTCTCCTCTCCAACCACAAGGCTGCCTGGGATGGCTCTTGGCCTGGGTAGGGGCAGATGCTGCTCCAACATCATATCCTCTCCTTTTGTGTGACCTGGGCCCAGTTATTTAAACTTGTTGAGTCCTGGGGCGCCTGGGTGGCTCTGCCGGTTGAGTGTCCAACTTTGGCTCAGGTCATGATCTCACGGTTTGTGAGTTCGGGCCTCATGTCGGGCTCTGTACTGACAGCGCAGAGCCTGGAGCCTGTTTCGGATTCTGTGTCTCCCCCTCTCTCTGCTCCTCCCCTGCTCACACTCTTTCTCTCAAACATAAATAAAGATTAAAAAAAAATTTAAACTTGTTGAGTCTGTTTTCTCATTTGAGTAATAATTTTTACATGACCCTGTTGTTGTGGGGATTAACTGAGATTAAGGCACATAAAGCTCCTGGAACCAGAAGAGGATTACTCTGAGTCCCTCCCTCCATGCTAAGAGGCACCTTGCTTTCTACCCGTGGGCTCTTGCTTTCTACCCACTCACCTGCCCTCTGTGTCCTCAGGGCCCTGTCCCCAGGCTCCATTCTGGGCACCTCCTTCCCATCTAACAGCACATGATATTTCTGTCCTGTGATCCATTTTTTCATTGACCTCCACACTTCCCCTGGGAGGTAGGTGAGGCAGCAGCACCATTTCTAGCATGCCCAACATCAAAGAGCACATCATGGCAAGAACAGCAAGAAAACAACCTGCCATCTTGGGACACTTACTATGTGTGCTCGGCACAGTGCACAATTAGGTCATTTTATCCACACAAACAACATGGCGAGGCAGGTATTTTTATCCCACTCTACAGAGTTTAGGCAGTTTGTGAGTTTTCCAAAGTTGTACAGAGAGTAACTGCTATACCAGAATTTGAACCCCCTTCTCATCCGCTCTAAAGGCCTCCCCCCCTCTCCGGCAGCAACCTGGATTCCTGGAAAACTGCTTTTCTTCCAATAAAATCCTATCCTCTAGGAACAGCCTAGTACTCACAGTTGCCACAAGCACAGTGCTGGGCATTTCAGTAACACCTTCTCTTTGCTTGGAAACATTTCTGCTTAGGATAACTAAATGTCTAATGCAGAATAACCCAGGATATGTACTCTCATGACTCAGTCTTTCCATGGCCAGAATCAGATAATCCCCAGAAAAATATCAACCCTGGCTATTCTCATAAGAGTGCTTCAAGGGAGAAGGAAAGCATAGATTCACTCTTTTTCTTCCCCTTTCCTGTTCACTTGGGTGGAAACAGTACTTGCTTAGCCCTGAAAATATGTATTTTTAAATGTTTTTCAAGCGGTTCTATGATAAACCTGGATTTTCAGACTTAAGGTCCTGACCTATTGAGTGGTTCATGAAATCAGTGTATTGAGTTGTGACTAGGAATTTGCTTTTCTTAGCAATAGAGTAGAAAATATCAGTGCGTACCTCACATAAGTATTACTTCATGAAACTTTTGCCTTGGTTATGTATCCGTGAATATGTATATATGCATATGTATATGTATGCTAGGTCACAATGTAAAATGTATTTCTAGGGGCACCTGGGTGGCTCAGTCGGTTGAGCATCCGACTTCGGCTCAGGTCATGATTTCACAGTTGGTGGGTTCGAGCCCCGCATTGGACTCTGCTGACAGCTCAGAGCCTGGAGCCTGCTTCAGATTCTGTGTCTCCCTCTCTCTCTCTCTCTGCCCCTCCCCCACTCATGCTCTGTCTCTCAAAAGTAAATAAAAATGTTAAATTTTTTTTTCTGTGTCATTCCAATTTTATTTTTATTTATTTATTTTTTATTATGAAATTTATTGTCAAATTGTAAATTTTTTAAAATGTATTTCTATGAGTCTCAGAAAGGATTTGGAAAATGCCAACTGTTTGTTGTGTAGAATTGCCATTAGGATTTATTATATTAACAGTTCTTATGTTTTTTGTCTCAGGACACTTCATACTCTTAAAATTTATTAAGAATCCCAAAGAACTGTTGTTTATAAGGGTTATATCTATCAATATTTACTGTATTAGAAATTAAAACTGATAAATTCAATCTTTACAAACTTCATTTAAAATAACAACTAGAAACCCATTACACATTAACATATTTTTAATCCTATATATATATATATATAAACACACAAATATACATACATACATATATATGTATATATAGTATACACAGAGTATATACATAGTATATATGCATATACATAGTATATAATATGCATATTCTATAATATGCATATACTATTGCATATTAGTGTATTAGTGAGAAGAGTGATGTTGTTTTTACGTTTATTGAACATCTGTAATGCCTGGAATAAACACACCCTAAGGTGACCCAGTGAGTCAAGGGAGTGAGGGAGAACCGACAACTTGCTTCTAGCCAAAAGAATGTGGTGAAGGTGATGATAGAGTCACTCCTGTGACTGTGTTAGGTTATATAAGACTCCATCATAGCAGACTGGAGTGAGATTTTCCTGCTGGCTTTGGAGAAGTAGTTACAATGTTGTGGGAAGCAAAGACTAATGTTGTCACATGGCAGGGACCTGTGAGCGGCCTCCGGTTGCCGAGAGCAGTCCCCGGCCAACAGCTGGCCAGAAAACAGGGACTCTGGCGCTGTAACTCCAAGGCACTGAATTCTGCCAATAAGCAGTGCACTTGGACAAGGACCCTGAGCCTCAGATGAAATTGTGCCCTTGGCCAACGTCTTAATTTTAGCCTTGCGAGACCTTGTACAAAGACCCTGAGGAGCCCATCTGAATCCAGACTCCTGACTCACAGAAACTGATACAAATGGGTGTTGTTTTCAGCTGCTATGATTGTGATTATTTTTCACACAGTAATGGGAAACGAATACATATGACTACTTATACCTGCTTCTGCATTCAACCTATTGTGATAAGACGTTTTAACTGAAGTATCTGAAGAAAATTCACCCTCTCACAGATACGCACTTAGAAGAGGGAAAAGTATTTTATTAGTTTTTTTTCAATCCTGCTGGGAGGGGGAACTAGGGTACTACTATAATGGGTACAGAATTTCAGTTGGGGATGATGAAAAATTCTGGATATGTAATGGGTGGTGGTTGCACAACAATGTGAATACACCTAATGCCACTCAACTGTACACTTTAAAAAATGGTTAAGGGGTGCCTGGGTGGCTCAGTTGGTTGAGCGTCCAACTTTGGCCCAGGTCATGATCCCGCAGTTTGAGCCCCCCATCGGGCCCTGTGCTGACAGTGCGGAGCCTGGAGCCTGCTTCAGAATCTGTGTTTCCCTTTCTCTCTGCCCCTCCCCAGCTCATGCGCTCTCTCTTACCCTCTCTCTCTCTTTCTCAAAAATAAATAAAAACATTGAAAAGATTTTTTTAAATGGTGAAAATGGTGAATTTTATATTATGTACATTTTACCACAATTAAAAAAAAAAAACCAAATTATCCACAGTTCAGAGACCAAAACAGTTAGTTACAATGTGGAATATGAAATCATAGCAATGATTTTCATACTCTATTCCATTAAAATCCATTAGTCAACTTCGTACTTCAAACGGCTTTTACTGGTCCATGATTCTGTAACATCGTGCATTGATTATCTGAGAAATATTGGTCTACTAAATTATGCAGATCTTCTAAAAAGTAACTCCCTTAGTTATACAACATAAAAAATACATATTCATTAACATCATTACTAATCTCATCAGAAAAGTCATTAAGTTTGGATAAACTGTTAACCTCATGATCTAAGACAAAGAGGGAAAATGAGTAGTGGATACAGATTTACCAAAATTCTGGTTTTTCCTTGAGAGCTCAACTTTTATCATTGGCAACAAATACAGTACTGTTTGCTATGTGCTCTTACATAGAGATTTAAAATGTGATTTTAAGGCCCTGATTGGGAAGAGCAGCTACTGCCCGAACTGTTCCACAGAAAATGGAAGACAAGATGAAAACCATCTTTGCTGCTTTGATCATATTTATTTTGAGAGTCATTGGACATGGTTTTACTTTCAACAGATTCCTTTACTAAGGACTTGCAATTCTGTGTATCAATTATACTGAGTTTAGTATCATTATATGAAACTATGTTAATATGTATTTTCAAAAATAAAATTTGAGGGGCGCCTGGGTGGCTCAGTCGGTTAAGCGTCCGACTTCAGCTCAGGTCACGATCTCACGGTCCGTGAGTTCGAGCCCCGCATCTGGCTCTGGGCTGATGGCTCAGAGCCTGGAGCCTGCTTCCGATTCTGTGTCTCCCTCTCTCTCTGCCCCTCCCCCGTTCATGCTGTGTCTCTCTCTGTCTCAAAAATAAATAAACGTTGAAAAAAAATAAAAAAATAAAAAAATAAAATTTGAAAAGAGACAACTGTTTACTGAATGCCATCTTTCTCAAGGTACAGAGGTAAAAATAATCCAACTGGCATTGTTTGATGGTTTGAAGTATGTGGGTCTGCTCTACTAATCTTGATAGAGATATTTAAGAGATAGCACTATGAATCTAAATTTTAAAGTATATTTACATTGCATGCAATCAACAAGCAAAATTATACACATAGTTTTTTCCTTAACAAATTGGACACTGTGACTGTAATCATGACAAACCAGTGAAAATGCAAACCAATCACAAAATAAACTCTTTAAACATGATGTGCACAATGCCTCAGAAAGGTTTAACATGTGGTTGTTTCCTCCTTTTGTTTTTACTTCTTTTTTTTCTTTTTTTATGATTCATCTTTTGTCCTAAAAAGAAAAAAATAATCATTTGCTTCAATAAAATAGAGATACATAGACTTTCTTTATTTAAATTTATTTACTTTTGAGTAAGGATTATGTTCACATGGTTCAAAATTTAAAAGGTTAAAAAGTCTCCTTTCCACACCTATCAACCATCCACCTAATTTTTCTCAAAGGCAACAAGTTTTGCAAATTTCTCGTGTATCAGAAACATTTGTATCCAGTTATAGGCCAATAGGTATAAATATTTTTTCCTCCACCACCATTTCCATAAACAGTAGCATATTTTATACACCAGTCTGTGACTTAATAACTGGAAGGCCATTCCTAATCGGTAAGAAAAGGATTCCTTAATATTTTTTTTTTTTAATTTTTTTTTTTCAACGTTTTTTATTTATTTTTGGGACAGAGAGAGACAGAGCATGAACGGGGGAGGGGCAGAGAGAGAGGGAGACACAGAATCGGAAACAGGCTCCAGGCTCCGAGCCATCAGCCCAGAGCCTGACGCGGGGCTCGAACTCACGGACCGCGAGATCGTGACCTGGCTGAAGTCGGACGCTTAACCGACTGCGCCACCCAGGCGCCCCTCCTTAATATTTTTTATGATTGCAATGTATCCCATTGTAAGGATATTCCAGGATCCCCAAGAGCACACTCACTTCTGACATGGACTGAAAAGTTAGGGATTCCCAGCATGATGTGTGACAATATGCATGGAGTATTGCCAACTAGAGAAGCTCACCCAAGCCCTGGTATCCAGAGTTTTTATTAGTGCTCTGTTACATGGACATGACTGACTACCCACATGGCTGGTCTCAATCTCTAGCCCCTCTGGAGGTCCACCTGAAACTGACTATCAGCCTATGCCCCATCCTAAATCACATGATCCAAGGCCCCTAAGCAAACAAAGACACTACCAGGCAAGACATTCCAAGGGTTTCAATATTACCACCCAGAAGTCAAGGGCAAAGGTTAGATCTCTCTTTGGGCAAGGTTAAATTCTTTACTATACACCTGTATTATAATTTATTTATGTATTCTATTGTTGATTGATATTTGGCTTCTTTCTATATTTTGACTGTTATGACCAAAACTGCCATAAACATTCTTGTACATGAAGGTATACTGGAATAAAAGTGCATGAATTTACCCAGAAAATATATGTAGGAGTATGACTGCTAGGTGTTTCATGTGTATTTGATATAATTTATCATTGTTTATTTCATGGCTTCTGGGTTTTGTGAGATATACACATCTCACAAAGGCCTTCCTCTCTGATGAGGGACAGAAGCCGAAAAATGTTTACCCTTAGCCCAGAAGGCTGACCTAAAGCCTGCATAGGTTCAATAAGGATCAAAAACGTGCTGCTTGCTCCGTTCTTTAAGGGTCTCCTGACTGCCTGTATATCTCACCGATAGTTAATACTGAAGAATGATAAGCACCAGAGGAATCTTGCAAAAGTAGTTTTACAAGTAGAAATTCAAAGAAATTTGAAGAAACTTTTGTAATCTGATACTCCCTGCATGGGCCCTTCTCTTTGATTACTGAGCACATAACCACCAGCCTCACACAGCACAAGTGCAGCTCTTTCTGCCCACAGGTCGTGTCCCCGTGCTGTTTAAATAAACTTAGTAAGTTGTGCCGTAAATGTCTCAAGAATTCTTTCTTGACTGTTGCACTCAATGACCCTGCATTACTCTCCAGTTGATTATTTTAATAATCTCCTAGTGGTTTCTTGCGACTCTTTTTGGTTTCTCTTTTTTTTTTTTTTTTTGCACTTAGATATTTGATCCATCTGGAACCTACCTGAATACAAGGTTGAAGTATGGACCTGGCTTTAATTTTTTTCCCAGATAGCTAGTTGTATCAACACTATTTCTTAAATAAGCCAACTTTTCCCTACTGATTTGAGGTGACTCATTTATCAGATATCAAATCTGTCTGTATTTTTTTTCTTGTGTTAGTTCATTGACCTGTCCATCTAGCCATGTACCAATATTTTTTTCTCAGGTACAGAGGTAAACTGACAAAACTGTAAAATATTTAAAGGGTACAATGTGATTATTAGATATATGTATACATTGTGAAAAGATTCCCACCATAGAGTTGATTAACACATCCATCAACTCTCAGGTTTACTTTTTCTTTTTTTTTTTTAGTGAGAGCATTTAAGTTCAAACTTAATTATAGACACAGTATCATCAACTGCAGTTACTATGTAATAGATTAGGTATTATTCTTACTGCAACTAAAAGTTTGTATCCTTTTATCAACCCCTCTCTCTCTCTCTCTCTCTCTCTCTCTCTCTCTCCCCCCCCCCAACACCTGGCCCCTGGCAACTATTTCTCTACTGTTTTTATGAGTTCAACGTTTCATTTTTTAGATTCCACACATAAGTAATACCATGCAGTATATGTCTTTCTCTGACTGGCTTATTTCATTTAGCATAATGCCCTCCAGCTTCACCCATATTGTCACAAAAGGTAAGATACACCCTGTATCTTGGCTATTGTGAATAATGCTCCAATAAATATGGGAGTGGGGCAGGTGGCTAGTGTCTGATTTTTGATCTCGGCTCAGGTCTTGACCTCGGTGTTATGAGTTCAAACCCTGCACTGGGCTCTGTGCTGGGTGTGGAGTCTACTTAACAGAAACAAACAAACAGGGGCGCCTGGGTGGCTGAGTCAGTTAAGTGTTCCTCTTGATTTTAGCTCACGTCATGATCTCACAGTCTGTGGGACTGAGCCCCGTGTCGTGTCGGGCTTCCCACTGGCTGTCAGTGGAGTCTTCTTGGTTTTCTCTCTCTCCCTTTCTCCCTAACCCTCCCCGGCTCATGTATGCTCTCTCTCTCTCTCAAAACAGATGAGCTTTAAAAAACAAAGAAACCTGGGAGTAGAGGTATGTCTTCAAGACAGTGATCTTGTTTCCTTTGTTTACATACCCAGAAATGAGATTGCTAGATCATATGATAGTTCTATTTGTAATTTTGTTAGGAACTTCGATACAGCTTTTCATAGTGGCTGTACCAGTTTACATTCTCATCAACAGTATACAAAGATTCCCTTTTCTCAACAACCTTGCCAGCATTTGTTATCTTATCTTTTTGATAACAGACATCCTAACAAGTATGAGGGGATATCTCATTGTGATTTAGTGTTTTTAAAATATTTTTCTTATTTTTTATTTTAGAGAGCACACGTGAGAGGTGGAAAGGGACAGAGGGAGAGAAAGAGGGATTTTTTTTTTTTTTTTTGAGAGGGGGAGGGAGAGAGAGAGAGAGAGAGAGAGAACAGGGGGAGGGACAAAGTGAGAGGCAGAGAGAGAATCTTAAGCAGGCTTCATACCCAGTGCAGAGCCTGTGGGGCTTGATCCTATAAGCCTGGGATAATGACCTGAGCCAAAATCAAGTCAGACGTTCAGCCGACTTAGCCATCCAGGCACCCCACTCTTGCATGGTGGTTTTGGTTTGTATTTCCCTGGTGAGGAGTGTTGCTGGACACCTTTTCATGTACCTGTTGGCCGTTTGCATGTCTTTTTGGAGAAATGTCTATTCAAGTCCTCTGCCCATTTTTAAATTGGGTTTTTTGGGGGTTTTATTTTTTGGTTTGAATTTATGAATTCCTTTTATAAATGTTTAATATTAATACCATATTGGACTGGATGTGTGGTTTGCAAATATTTTCTCCCTCTAAAGGCTCGAGGAAAGAATCTTTCCTTTCCATTTCCAGCTTCTCCTGCCCCCAGATGTTCCTTGGCCTGTGGCACATAACTCCGGTTGCTGGCTTGATAGTCACATGATCCCCCTCGTTCATATCTTCTTACAACACCCTTCTTCTCCTCTTCTCACACCACCACCAGTCACTGGACTCAGGTTCCTCCTATCCCCCTGATTCCAGTGTGATCTAATCTTAACAAAATACACCTGGAAAGACTATTTCCAAATAAGGTCCCATTCTAAGGTTCTGGGTGGACATGAGTTTTGAAGGGGATACTATTCAACACACTATAGTGTGTATACATTCCTGATATATTGACCCTTTTATCATAATGAAATGTCCCTCTTTGTCTCTAGTAATATATCTCAAAATCTAATTTGTATGTGTTTCATTAGCTTCATAAAATCAATTAAAAGGTATTCTATATCCTTTCATATTCTGGAGGAGATTATCATATATAATATGGGACTCACCTATTCCCTGAAAATCTTAAAAGAACTAAGTGGAAAATCTGCCTATCAATTTGTGTTTTGGATAACATTTATGACTTCTCCCATGAAGAAGTTTTGTTTTGTTAACTCTTTGAGTCAATCTTGGCAATTCAGAGGTACTATACTGCAGTGTTTCTCAATGAGAGTTCTATTTACATTTTGGATGGGTCAATTCTTTATTTTTCAGGATCATCCTTCACATAACAGGACAATTATTTTGGGCCACTAACCACCAAATGCTAGTAACACTCCCCAGTTATTAGGAAAGCTAGATCCATACTCCCATGCATTTCCAAATAGCCCTTGGGAGAGGTCATTTGAGAATCAATGGCATGGTAGTTAAGAAGGTGGACTACAGAGCCAGACTTCTTGGGTTTGAACACAAGCTGGGACACTACTGAACAAAGCTTAGCTGAATTAATCCATCTGGTATCTCGGCTTCCTTATTTGTAAAATCAGAATAGTAATGGCACCTATTTTTAAAAATTTTTTTAAATTTATTTTTGAGAAAGAGAGAAAGAGAGAAAGAAAGAGAGCAGGCAGGGGAGAGGCAGAGAGAGAGGGAGACACAGAATCCGAAGCAGACTCCAGGCTCTGAGCTGTCAGCACAGAGCCTGATGCAGGGCTCGAACCCACAAACCGCGAAATCATGACCTGAGCCAAAGTCGGACGGTTAACTGACTGAGCCACTCAGGCGCCCCAGTAATGGCACCTATTTAATTATTGTTATGATGATTAGTTGATACACCTAAAGTTCTTAAAATAATATCTGGTACATAGTACGTGTTTGATAAATATTAGCGAACATTATTCTACCAATTTGTCATCTCAACATGTTTTTATGCGACTGGATAATATTTTGAAATGTCAACTTTTCTTCTCCTTTTGGCTCATCTTTTTCTTACCTCTCCTCCCTCTTATTCCTTCTCTTATTCCTTACTCCTTGTAGGCAGCTAGGCAGCTGTGAGCTCATTGTTTTAGGGACAGAATAAAGCAGGGTAGTAAACAGAAAAAAAAGAATTCTTCCTGAATTTGATTTCTAAAATTGTAAGCCATTAGGAGAATAGAGAAGGTTCCATATATAGATACAATATTTGGGAGAAATATAACTGGAGAGAATTGGACTGAGTCTCACTTCCCCATACCCCCACCCCAAGCTGCAACAAGACTAGAAAGAAATTTTCAGACTAAGGAAGAAGAAAATAGATATTGTGGGGAAGTGATAGGAGTATACAAGTTGATAGACCTCAAAAAGATAAACCCTGTACTCTGATTCATTGGACACCAGAGAAGTAGTAAGGATCCATGCAAATACGAGGAATCTAAGGCCGGGGGAAAGGGAGGCTATACTCTGAGCTGTGGGATAGTAACATGATACCAGAGAAAAAATGAGCAGGAGGACAGATTATGCTGACCAGGCTTTAAATCACCTTGCATTTGGTATCCCTGCATGGCGTGACATGGAAGTAACAGAGAGAAAGCCACCATACCTGATGGGACTAGGCAGACAGGAATGAAGACATCTCAGTAGCAAATAGCATGGATCAATGGCAGGACCAGACAGAACGACGGACATCTCAAAAGGTACCTGAATGAACAGATAACACTGAAGTCTAGTTGAGTATCTTCCCCCCACCCATGCTGTGGAAACATGAAAACCACTCCCTGCTTCCTCATCTCTCTATCCCCATCCCTCAAACTCCAAATTGGCAGACAGCAGGTTTCATCCCTCTCCAGTTGAGTGAAGCCTTCGAAAAGAAAATAAGAATTATAGAAAAATAAATTTGGATTTCTTGTATAACTGGGTTGTAGACAGATTTATAGGTCTACATAAGCAGAGTCATTAACATTTTCATGTTCTAAGTTTTTAGAGCAATATATCTGTTGATATATCCTTTATTTTTTAATTTTTATTATAATAATAAACTTTTTTTAGTCTTTGCATTTGCTTATATTTCTTTTTTTTTTCAACTCAGTTTGTCAAAGGTTTGAATCTAAAATTAGAAGAAAGCAAATGGGATGGAGACAATTGTTTTTCATCATAAACCGTCCACACTCCTTGATCTTTTAATCATGTGCATGCATTATGTTGCTGAAGGTTTTAAACTATGTTTTGAAAGAATGAATGGTAAGCAAGGAGACAGAGCCAAGAAACATAAACTATATTTTATGAAACACAGTTTTATACAGAAAAATTGGCATTGTGGCTGGAGGGATTGTCGAAGTCAAGGGTAGGATTTTAAGAGAGATTCTGGACAAACTACAGTGCTTTTTTTTTTTTTAACTTAAAAAATCTACTTTTAAATTTGCATACAGTATGAGTGTGTGTGCACACAGTACTATGCATTTTAACACACGCATAAATTCTTTTAACAACCATTAACAGTATACAGAACAATTCCAGTATCTCAAAAAATTCCTTCATGTTACTCCTTTGCAGTCAGACCCTTTCAAAACCTTTAAACCTTAGCAATCACTGGTGTGCTCTCTGTCCCTTTAGTTTTGCCTTTTCCAGAATATCAAATAAATGGAATCATACAGTATGTAACCATTTGAGATTGGCTTCCTTTGCTTAATAAACACATTTGAGTTGCTGCATATATCAATAGTTTCTTCCTTTTTTTTTTTTAATGTTTATTTTTGAGAGAGAGAGAAAGAGAGAAACAGAGCACCAGTGGGGGAGGAACAGAGAAAGAGGGAGACACAGAATCCAAAGCAGGCACCAGGCTCTGAGCTGTCAGCACAGAATCTGACGTGGGGCTCGAACCCACAAACTGCGAGATCATGACCTGAGCTGAAGTCGATGCTTAACCGACTGAGTCGCCCAGGCGCCCCATTAGTTTGTTCCTTTTTATTTCTGCATACTATTCCATTGTATGGATGAATCACAATGTGTTTATCCATTTACACACTGAACGGCATTTAGTTCATGTAGTTTTTCTTGTTTAGTGTGCTAACATGGTGAATTACACTGACTGATGTTCAAATGTTGAACCAGCTTTGCTTTGGGACATTTCGGACAATTACTAAAAATGCTGCTATAAACATTTATGTACGTATTTTTGTGTTAACGTATGCTTTCATTTCTCTGAGACAAACATACAGAAGTGGAATTGTTGGATTATATGGTAAATGTATGTTTAACTTCATTATAAGAAACTGAACAACTGCTTTCCAAAGTGGCTGTACTATTTTGCATTCCTGTAGCAACTGTTCTGGTTTCTCCACATCTTTGCTGGCACTTAGTCCTGTTACTTATTTTATCCATTTTAATAGATGTGTAATATTTCTTGTGGTTTTAATCTACATTTCCCTAATGATTAATGATGCTGAACATCTTTTCATGTGCTTATTTGCCATCTGTATACCTTTAGTGAAGTGTCTGTTCAAACTTTGCCCGTTTTTTATTGAGTTGTTTTCTTGTTAGGTTTTGAAAATTCTTTAAATATTTTGGACACAAGTCTTTTGTGACATTTAGCCATACCTTTCATCTTCTTTTTCTTTTTCTTTTTCATACCTTTCATTTTCTTTGTAGTATCCTTCATGTAGCAAAATATTTTAATTTTGGTAAAGTCCAATTTATCAATCTTTTCTTTTAAAAAAATTTTTTTAATGTTTATCCATTTTTTTGAGAGATGGAGAGAGAGCACGAGTGAGGAAGGGGCAGAGAGAGAGGGAGACACAGAACCTGAAGCAGGCTCTAAGCTCTGAGCTGTCAGCATGGAGCCCAACACGGGGCTTGAACCCATGGACCGTGAGATCATGACCTGAAGTCAGACACTTAACCAACTGAGCCACCCAGGCACCCCATATCAGTCTTCTCCTTTAAATATGGTGCTTTCGGTATTGTATCTAAGAACTCTTTGCCTAATCCAAAGTCACAAAAATTGTTTTCTCTTATGTTTTCCTCAAGAGTTTCATATTTTAACTTTTACTTTTAGGTCTACGATCCAGCTTTGATTTAATATTTATATGTGGTGTGAGATGTAGGTCAAGGTTCATTTTTTCACATGTGGATATCCAGTTTTTCCAGCACCATGTATAGAAAGGGCTGTGCTTTCTTCATTGAATTGCATTTGCACCTCTGTCAAAAATGAGTTGGCCAATTTTTGTGGGTCTATTTCTGGACTCTATTCTATTCCATTGGTCTATGTGTCTATCCTTTCACCAATACCATATTGTCTTGATTACTATAGCTTCATAGTATGCCATACAACTAGATTGTGTGGATTCTTCAACTTTGCTCTTTACTTGTAAAGTTGTTTTTGCTATTCTAGTTCCTTTATCTTTCCTTATAACTTTTAGATTCAACTAATCTATATGTACAAAAATCCTGATAGGATTTTTATTGCAGTTGTATTAAATGCACAGATCAATTTGGGAAGAATTGACATCTTAACTATACTGAATCTTTAATCCATGAATACTGTATGGGTGTCCATTGCTTTCTTTCATTGGCATTTTGTACTTTTCGGCATAAAGATCCTGCACATATTTTGTTAGATTTACACCTAAGTATTTCATTTGTGGGAGAGAGGAGTGGGTCACCTTCCAATTGTTCATTGCTAGTGTAGAAACACAATTGTTTCACCTTTTACCTGACACCCTACTAAATTCATTTCTTAACATTAGGACCTCTATGTAGATTTTTGAGCTTTACTACATAGACAGTTACGTCATCTGAAAATCAAGATAAATTTATTTCTTCCTTTCCAATCAGAATGCCTTTTGTTTTTCTTCCTTACTCCAACTGCTAGGACTTCACCAAAATATTGGGTATGAGTAGTGAAAATGTACATCCTTGTCAGGTTCCCAATCTTGGGAGGAGGGAACATTCAGTCTTTCCCCCATTAAGTGTGATGTAACTCTAGGTTTTGTGGATGCCTTTAATCAGAGCCCTTCTATTCCTAGATTGTTTTTTTTTTCTTAACATTGAGATATAAAGACAGCCACATACGTTATAAATGTTATGGTTATATTCTATTTGTTTGCTGAAGTAAAAATGCACAATTTTTAAGATAGAAACAAATGCATAGAAAAGTAGTGAATGCCATCTCTTGAAGAGACTACTAAGACCATGTCAAACGCTACCACCCCTCCTCACTCTTCATTATCTCTCTGCCATTTTACCCATGTGGTCTCTTTGATGGAGTAGGCGTAGGGATGCTGAATTGCCAGAGCAGTTTTGCTTGGAAAGCCAGAATCTGGCCAGGCACATCTCAACTGCTCAAGGAGTCCCAGCCTGAGAGTCCTCTTGTGAAGTCCTCAGATGATGGTCATTACCATAGCTATTAAAGAACCAATGACCTCTAAATGGGTTGTATTCTTTTTTGGGGCTCCAGACATGAATTTGACCTCATCTTGGATGAACCAAATTTTTATTTATTTATTTATTTGTTTATTTTTAGGAGCACAGATGAAACCTCTCAGGTTTGTGATGCTGAGTTTTAAAAAATCATGGATGTTGAATTTTGTTTAGTGTTTTTTTTTTTTTTTTTTTTTGCATCTATTCAGAGGATCATGTAGTGTTTCCTGTTTAGTCTGTTAATGTGGTAGATTATACTGATTTCTGAATGTTGAGCCAGACTTGAATTCCTAGGATAAATGACACATGGTCACAAAGCATTTTTCTTCTAACATGTTGGATTCAATCTGCTAAATTTCTTGAGGATTCTTGCATCTTTGTTCATGAGAAATATGGATTTGGTTTTGTCTATATTGGTTTTATCTGATTTTGGTCTCAGATAATTTTGATTTCATAAAAATGAGTTGGGAAGTCTTCTTTCTTCTATCTGCTGGAAGAGCTTGTGTAGAACTATTATTTTGTCTTTCAATGTTTGGTAAAATTCACCAGTGAAGCCATCTGGACTTTTAAATACAAATTTGATTCCTTTAATAGTTACAGTACTATTCAGCTTATCTGTTTCTTCTTGGGTACATTTTGGTAGCTTTGATAGTGGTCTATTTCATCTGAGTTGTTGAATTTGTGAGTATATAGTTGTTCATATTATTCCCTTATTATCCACTGGGTCAGTAATGATACTCTCTTTGAACATGTATACATCAGGAATGACACAGTACGATCAAAAACAGATAAAAAAGAGAAGGTATGTTAACTACAGCTGCACAGGCCTCAAGCCTTGTTATCATGGACTCCTTCCTGTCTTTAAATTCTATATCCAGTCAGGTACCACATCCTTTTGATTTGTCCTTGCCAGTATTTCTTGCAGTTTCCCTCCATTTCCATTACTGCTTGGCACAGCCCTGTAATATCTCCTAAACTATCTACCTAATTATTCCACTGCCTGCCTAACCAGTCTCACTGCCTTTTCCCACTTTAATTCACCCTTCACACTCCTGCCAGGCTTTATTTCTTAACTTCCAATGGTTCCACTCTGCCTACAAGATAAGGATCCTCTACTTCTGGTTTAGTCTTGCCTTTTGAATTGCAGTCCATTGTATCCTCCTAAATCAGGGGGGTCTTTAACATGCAAGCTTTGGAAGGGAGGGATGGGTCATGAATCTCCTAAAATTAGAGTATAAAATGTGATATGAATGTGAACTTTATTTCCAAGGCAAGGTTCCAACCATTATCAGATGTTCAAAATGAAAAAGAAAAAAAAAAAAGTGCTAGGAAAAGCCTTCAACCTAATCTTTGTTTCTATAATGTCTCAAGAATACACTATTAAAAAAACAAAACAAAACACAATACAGCCTCTCCAACAGTTCTCACATCAGTAGTAATCACTCATTTCTCTGAACTTAAGAGTCACATAACTTTAATGATCTAGCCTAACCTTAACATTTTACAGATGAGGACATAATCTAGCACTTAACAAATTTGTCCAAAGTGGCTCCTGTAGAACTTTTCTGTGCAACTGAGTGCTGGTGTGCTATTTTGCTGGTCTTTTTTTATGAATAAATTTCATATTTCTCCTTGAGGTCAGGAACTAAACCTCAGAGTTCTTTGAAACTCCAATTATCTTTTCTGTCTTACATAAACTAGCTGCTCAAATGTTTGCTGAGAACAGTGATAATGAAAAAGTCATACTGAGGCAAAGGAAGAGGGCTGGTTAGCGAGTACTGGGTTAGGAATACATTTTTAAGAAGCATAATAAGCACATTTGGAGGACACAAAATATTAGTAAGCTCAGATCTTAGCCTCTGATATAATGTGAACTCTCAAGAGTCTGCACGAGGAGAGCTCTGACAGTTACTAGACAGAGGCCAAATTTCCACAAACAGGGATGCTCGAGACAGCATTCAGAAACAATTCCTCAGAAGCAACTAACAGGGGGATATCCAGGTATCGTTAAAGAGAAAGGACTACAGCACCTGCTTTTGAGTGAGCTACGCAATGGATTCGAATTTCAACTCCACCACCTCCATGCTATGTCACCTTGAACAAATTATTGAACTTTCCTGTGCTTCGGTTTACTCATTTGTATCTCCCTAAAGATTGTCGCAATGATTAAAATAATGCCTGTGAAGTGCTTAGGTCAGGGTCTTAACGCCTAAGGCACTCCTTCATTAATTGTTGCTATTATTTAACGAGAAGAAGGGTTTGGGGACGGAAGGAGGGCGCTGTGCGGAGAGGGATGGTCCGTTCCGTCGGAAGCGGGAAGATTCTGTAGCAGACAGGTAAGGTATATTAAAAGAAGGGCGAGGAGTCGCGTTTCCATGGTGTGTACCCGCAGGACCCCTCAGTGGCAGCGAGAGGAAGGGCTGGGAGAAGTGTCAGACCAAGAACACACCCTCCACAGTATATATACGAGAAACCAGAGATCGGCTAAGATGAATGAAGCGTAGGAGAAAGGTCTTATCTTTTAGGGAAACCTGGAGCTTTGGAAGCGGCCTCATTTGGGAAGAGGAGGAGGATAGCCCAGGGCGTGGCCGAGAGGTCGGGAGAGACGTTGAGGGGCGGTGGGGGAAACGGGAAGGGGAAGAAAACGCCAATGCGGCCCTTTTCCAGTCACTGGACTGACTGCGACCGTCACTTACAGGAAACTGTAGGGGAAACGACCATTTGGGGCGGGCTCGACACTCCCGGCACGACGATGCCTAGGAAACACCGAAGCAAAAGCCACGGAGCCGGATATTCTACCACGCGGTCGTTGCGCGACTGCAACGCGCTGGGGCAGCAACCCAGGAGGCGCCCCGCCCACGACGCAGAGAGGGGCGTGGCCACGGGCCACATCCGGCCGCGAGTCCTTTAGCCGGGGCTGCGGGCGCGGGGGCGGTTCTGCACTGGCTGTCACGCTCTTCAGAGGGCGTTTCCGCACGCGACGTCGGGAACCTGCAGCCGTTAGGCAGATTGTCGCCAAATGGCAGCCTTTTTCCGGTATTTGTTTGGGATTCCATTTCAAATTCTATAGTGGAGTGCTGCCAAATGGCAGAGGCTTCCTGGGATTTGGTTTTCCATAGATTAGTTTGCCCAGATTTGATACCAGTACAATATTGAGATTTCTCATCCAGCACTGTGGATATTTCTCCGTTAATTCAAGTCTTCCCTCGTTATTCAGCTGAAGTCTTCCAGTTTCCTTGGTGTTTTGCACATTTCTTTTTAGGTTTTTTTCCTGGAAGTTTTTGTTGCTGCTTTGGTTTATTTGCTCTTCCTAATGGACTATTGTGCCCTAGGATACTTTGGGGTTTGGTGTGCGGATCTATGTGGTCACTTCGCTGAACCTTTATTTTCTAATAATCCTCTTGGATTTTGTAGGTAAGATTTCATCTGTAAATAACAATTTTGCATTTTCTGAAGAATCCAGCACAACGCTGTTTACTAGCCTCAGGGCTTGCTTACCTCTTTCCGAAGTTACTTGGATTGCATCTTACCTTTCGTTCATGATGGGTTTTTGAAGGTTTCTGGCACTTACCTTTTTAAAAAATTAATTGCACTTTGTTCTTTTTCTAGTTTACCAATTCGTTTTATTGCTTCCTAAAATCAGAAATGGGTATTTATTACCAAATACTTTCAGTATTAGTCTTACAGATGATCATATAGCTTTTCTCCATTACCCTACAGTAATAGAAACTACAATAATAGATTTTCTAATGTTGAGCCATCCTTACAGTCCTGGTATGTATTCTTCCAGTACATTGCTGGATGAAATTGTTGTGTATTTCATATAGGACTTTTGTGTCTAGGTTCATAAGTGAAATTGGCTTATGGTTTTCTTTACTTGTCCTTGTCTAGTTTTGATATTAGTTTAGGGTAGGTCTCAAAACGACCCATATTAGTTTCTTTTTATATGACCTGGAATAGACCTAGTGTGTGAATGATCTATTCCTTAGGTTTGAGGAACTCATCTTCAAAGCCACCTGGGTGTGGTGCCTTTTTAAGAGATAAATATTTTTTTCCTAGAAAAGTATCGATTTCATTTACGTTTTCAATTTTTTTGGCATTAAACTATCCTTGTGTCATGAGCATGCTATGAAGGCACACACCCGGGTTGTGTCTTTCCACAGCGTTCACTTTATTCAGTCATAAATCAAGGTTAACAATTATAATGCAGGTTCAGAATTTCAAACTCAATGACATTTCACCATGTGATTAACCTGGCTTTTTACCGGTACACAGAGCAGAACATAAGACAAGCTACACAATAAACAAGATAACACAAAGGATAGGATGTTAAAGAACCAAACACGAAGTCAGTCTGGGGGCACGCAGTTGAGATGAGCCTTGGTCAGGTCTAGGTCAGCAGCTCTTAGCACTTACTGCTTATGTTCAAGCAGTGAGGGCTCTCAGTTTTATTGGGAAATCAATTGGGCAATCTTCAATGGCAGCTGCCTTTTGTAAATGGTCAGACATAGAGGGGTCAGTGTCTGGAAAGTCTGACATTCTGCTGCAAAATTCCTCCCTTTTTAAAGGGATTTAAGGGGAGCCTGGGTGGCTCAGTTGGTTAAGCGTCTGACTTCAGCTCAGGTCATGATCTCATGGTTCATGAGTTCGAACCCCATGTTGGGCTCTGTGCTGACAGCTCAGAACCTGGAGCCTGCTTCAGATTCCGTGTGTTCCTCTCTCTCTGCCTCTCCTCCACTCATTCTTTGTCTCTCAAAAATGAATAAGTTAAAAAAAATTTTTTTAAGAATAATAAAGGAATTTAATCAGTCTGGGGCCCCTGCAGACCTCTGCTTCTGCCTTTTATCAGTTCTGGGGTGTCAGCTGGTGGTGGTCACCGTGATACCTGTTAGCTGCAGTACCTTTAACTGCTCGTGTCATCGCTTGACATAGGCTCCTGCTTGACATGAGTGACTCCATCCCATTCTCTACACTCTGGGATTAGCATTTTTTGATTTCACATTGTTCTTATTCATTCTTACATATTCAATTGAAGTCTTTTTTCTTTTTCTTGATCAGGTTTTTTGAACCACGTTTTGGTTTTTGACTGATGGATTTTGATTTTTTATAGATAACCTTTATCTAGAAGTTTTTTTCTCTTTCATTAATGTGTGCCTTTATTAATTTCTTATTTCTTTGTTTTTTTGTGTTTTGTTTTTGTAGAATCTTGAGTTGAAAACTTATTTTCTTTAAAATATTTAATAGGAAAGGGGCGCCTGGGTGGCTCAGTCGGTTAAGCATCTGACTTCGGCTCAGGTCATGATCTTGTGGTTCTTGAGTTCGAGCTCCGAATGGGCTCTGTGCTGACAGCTCAAAGCCTAGAGCCTACTTCAGATTCTGTGTCTCCCTTTCTCTCTGCCCCTCCCCACTCGCACTCTGCCTGTCTCTCTCTCAAAAATAAACACACACACAAAAATGAAATATTCAATTGGAAATATTACAAACATAACATTAGAGAATAATATGAACACCTATATACCAACCACTTCACTTTATCACGTTTTAACATTTTTCCATATTTTCTTCACAATTTACCGTTATTCAGTTATAGCCTCTAGTGAACACTTCTGCAATCTTTCTCCCTCTCTTCTTCCCTAAAATGAACTCCTCCCCTGGGTGTGTTGTCATTCCCATGAAAGCTTTTATACATACATACATATGTGTGTGTGTGTGCATGTGTGTGTATAGTGTATATATAGCTATATAAGTACCTGTAGTATTATTTTGTAGGTTTTTAAACTTAATGTTACCATTGTGTAACTTGCTTTTGTCATTCAAAGTTATGTTTGTGAAAGCTATCCATATCATTTCATGTACTCCTCACTTTTTCATCTTAACTGCTGATCTTTACATACATTCCATTGTATGACTAGGAAGCAATTTATCCATTCTCCTGTTGCTAGTAATTTAATTACTCCTGGCATTTGCCGTTACAACACAGTTGATGGACATTCTTTAACGTATCTTATTAGGCACATCACAAGAATTTTCCAGTGTATGTCTAGAAGTGGAACAGCAAGGTTTGCACAATCCAACTTTATTTTTAATGCCAGATTCTTCTCTAGCGTTTGTGCCAATTTACCCTGCCCCCAACAGTGTAGGAGTTTCTGTTGCTTCACATCCATGCCATCCCTTGTTTGTTTTTTCCCAGGGTTTTTTTTTTGTTTTGTTTTGCTATTGTAAACAATGCTGGTAGTAAACTTCATTGTATGTGTCTCCTGGTACACATGCGCAAAAGTATCCCTGATACATAACTAACAATGGAGTTGTTATCTCTGTTTTGTTATAGATATATGTTTAAAAAGCATATACATATGCCCCCATGTTGGAGATATTTCCTCTTTTAATAGTAAAATTTAAACCATTCATATTTATGTGCTTAGATTTAATTCTAACTTGTTTTTCTATATGTTGTGCTTCCTGTTGTTTTCTTCGCTTTTCTGTCTTTGGTTTGATAAAGTTCCTTTTTCCAGATTTTTTTTTCTTTAGTAGTTTGAAAATTTTATGTTCAATTTTTATCTAGTGGCTACTTTTACTGTATTTTAGCTTATTTAAATTTGTACTTTTGTATAGTCATGTGGAGTTTATCAGCATTTTTATGAGGCAATCTTATACAGTGTTAAGAGTAGAGACTCTGAAGCCAGAATGCCTAGATTCAAATCCTGGCTTTCCCATTTATTAGCTGTGTAACCTAGAGCTTATTACATAACCTCTCTGTGCTTCAATTGCCTCATCTGTAAAATGGGGATAAAATAGCATATACCTGATAAGATTATTGAGAGGATTAGTGTGTTAATGTATAATAAGTATGTAAAATTCTTAGGACAATGCCTAGCATGCAGGGCATAGATCTAATCACTACTTTTCTCATTAATGTAATGGACATAATACCTGATTTGTTATAAAAATAATGCATTATTGCATATATACTATTCAGTTTGTTTATTTATTTATTTATTTATTTATTTATTTTTAATATGAAATTTATTGTCAAATTAGTTTCCATTCCAACACCCAGTGCTCATCCCAACAGGCACCCTCCTCAATACCCATCACCCACCCTCCTCTCCCTCCCACCCCCAATCAACCCTCAGTTCTGTTTTTAAGAGTCTCTTATGTTTTGTCTCCCTCCCTCTCTAACCTTTTTTTTTCCTTCCCCTCCCCCATGGTCTTCTGTTTATTCAGTTTAATATAATGAGTACCTTCTATGCACTTGAACTAGTATGCTTTTTGGCTTCAAGGAGTTCATGATCTAGTAAAGACACAGACCTAGAAACACAGGTGCATTATGACATAACCTTAATACTGTTTCCATGTCCTCTCTTGTCCCCTTCTTATCTATGTTCCATACAGAGCAGTTTTAGAACACATTAATCAAATCGTGTATTCCCCTGCCAAAATCACGTCCACTTTCATTACGCTTTACATAAACCACAGTCTCCTCGCTATGACTTTAACATTAGACTCTGGGCCCTGCCTCCCTTTCTGATTTCATCAAGGCCCACTCTCCTCCCTTCTGGTGGCCCCTGCCACACAGGCCTCTTTTCAGTTCCTTAAACCAACTCTCTTTTTCCTCAGTGCCCTCTGCCCAGAATTTTCATCCCACCTGCTCTGACATCATCATGGCTGACTCATCTTTCAGGTCTCGGCTTGATTCAGTCAGGTTCTTAGTTACAGACCACAGGATCCAATCTGGCGAAGATTGGGACTTTGTTAATATTACGTAGCCCCCGAGTCTCCAGGAAGACCAGAAGCCAGATGCAGGTGCAGCACAGCTGGGTCCGATACCCAAACACGCTAGAGGCTCTAGTGAAAATCCACTGCTGCCACCACCACCTGACAGCAAAATCACAACTTCTACGAACACAGGCTCTGAAAGTAAGGATGAGGGAACCAGTCCCTTCCATACACTCATCACCCTCACCACTGGGTAGCCAGAGTGGCACATTTCTTTCTTCACCTCTTTTTCCCCTAATGTTTATTTATTTGTTTTGAGAGAGAGCACCTGCCCTGGCGGGGGCTGGGGGCCAAAAGAGACGGAAATAGAGAAAGAATTCCAAGCAGGCTCCAAGCTGCCAATGCAGAGTTGGATGTGGGGCTCGAACTCACGAACAATGAGATCATGACCTGAGCTGAAACCAAGAGTCGGAGGCTTAACTGACCCAGCCCCCCCAGGCACTCCTCCTTTTTCATCTTGCAAATGTTTCTTGCAACAAAAAAGTTGAATCTTTCCAACTTTATCTTTCAAGTTTAAGTTTTGCCAGACCATGCCTGATTGGTAGGGCCTAGGTCACATATGCCTGTGCTGCAGAGGGGGTCAAGGAGGCGAGTCTTGTCACATTAAACTCCTCAGGTATTATAAGCGTGTCCAAAGGGGCTGGACAGTCAGAAAACATGTCATGTGAACACTAAATAGCAAGTTACCTCAGCAAAAGGCCCTCCCCAACAACCCTAAGTATGCACATACTCTCTCCAGCCTAGTCCTATTATTCTTTCCCTGTACTCTGTCATTGTCTTCAAGGCTTTTTATCACAACTTGTATATTTGTTCAAATGCCTTATGAATCCTGGAGCCAGAGTCTAGTCTCCATGTGGAGTTTCACTCGAATACGTACGACTCAAGCAGCCAAAACTAATTTAAAAATGTATTTCAGTCTTTAACGTGGATCCCTTGGAAGAAAAAAACATCAAGGGGGCTCCAGTCACAATTCCCAAAGGTTCTCATAGGTTCATATTCCCTTTTCTCTCTTCTTTCACTTTCCTCCAGTCCTTGTGTGCGTTGGTTTATCATTTCTTCATAAATTTTGCCCCTAGGGCTCTGTCTTCAAATGTTTTCTGCCTGCTCTCATCTTGCATCACAAACATGCAGCACTGGTCTGTGAGATGCATTTTTCTCAGAGCACAGGGTGAAGAAGTGGAGAGGCAAAGTCCTTATCGGACAGAGAAGGCTGAGAGTATTTACACATTGAACATTCTGGGTCACCATTTGTGACTGACCTCCAGATTATAAATTTTATGAAGACAGGGACAAGATCTGTTCTATTTGTGCCTAACACAAAAATCTGACAAATACATAGCCAATTAATACTTGTTTTCTAGAAAAGAGAGAAGTCCAGGGGCGCCTGGGTGGCTCAGTCAGTTAAGCTTTAAGCTTCCAGCTCTTGATTTCGGCTCAGGTCATAATCTCACAGTTCATGAGATCGAGCCCTGTGTGGGGCTGGCTCTGCACTGGACAGCATTGAGCCTGCTTGGAATTCTTTCTCTCCTGCTCTCTCTGCCCCTCTCCTTCTCTCTCTCTCTCTCCCTCTCAAATAATAAACATTTTTTGAAAAAAAGAAAAGTCCAACAATTGGAGTATAGACCAGGAAGTCTACAGCACAGAGCCGGAGCTCTCGGCCTAGCGAAGGGTCGAAGGTGGTGAGTGGGATGTACAGTAAGTGAGGACTAGTTTGGGAAGACATCCTGGAGATGAAATCAAAGAATCTTAAACAGAAAGACTTCATCATGCAAAGAAAGAGGTAAGGATAGTGAAGAGTATTCCAGTTAGAAGTGCAGCACCAGCACACAGAAATGTCCAATGGCTTGGGGTGCTATTGCTAAATATGAAGTAGGAGGACTGTCAGGAGGTGGGTTGGGGGGGTGGGGCGTGCAGAGGCAGGCATGCAGAGCCTTGGCTTTGGCCTTTGGGTGATGTGGCCACAGTGGGTGTTGCGAGGAGTCATTCTCAGATTTTCATTTCAGAGAGATTACTGGGTGGCAGCGTGAGGTTAGATGTGAAGAGGTGAAAGAAAAAAGTGTAGCCAAAAACGTAGGCCTGCAAACAGGACAGTAGTGGGCAGTAGAAACAGGTAGTAGGAATAGTTTCAGGAAATTACTTGGAAGTCAAATTGGCAGTACTGGGTGGGTGACTGGACGGGGAAGGTGAGGGAGGAATCTAGAATAGTGTCCAAACTTCTGGCTTGGATGATGAGGTCATTAGCCGGGGTAGAATAAACAGGAAGCATCACAGGTGGGCAGTGGCGGGGAGAGTGGGAAGCTCTCCAGTTCAGTTATGGTGAAGTGTACTTTAAGGTACCCATGGGACTTGAAAGATCAGATGTGCAGCAGGTACTTGGATATTTAAACCTGCAGCTTAAGGCAAAGGCTGAGGAGGGAGTGGCATGGAGGGGGCGGACTGTGAGCTTAAGAGTTGGCTGTGGGGTACGCTGCGAGGGACCACTGTTGGCAGGGTGGCCCTGCTGACATTCTTTGCCTTCCTACCTCCCTTGGTACTTCTCCTCATCTCCTCTCCCTCCTCCCCTAAAATGTGGTGTTCTCAGGCGATTGCACCACCTGGGTCCCCTACTATGCATCCATCAAGGCTTTATCTCCAGCCCAGAATTCTTAGGTACAATTAAGACCCATGTCTCCAACCACTTTCTAAGAGAAAAGAGGTAGTTGGCAGTGTGGACCGATTGCCCAAAGCACCACACAAAGGCTTTGTGCTCTCTGTTCTGTTTAGTTGTGCTCAAGATTGGCACTGTGAATTGGAACTGGCTGTGACTATCTCTTGTTTCTCTGAAAAATCAAATTTGGATATCAGGGGTCAGAGTTCAGATCTGTTAATATGCATTCATATGTAGAGTACCTCCCCACCCTACCTTAATCCTGTACTTGCCTTTCTTAACTTCCCTCTTACACCTATTTTTTTCTTTTTATCAGGAATTGAAATCTAACCAAAATAGAATGAATTTAAATATTTGTGATATAGAGGCACCCCGCTGGCTCGGTCAGTAGAGCATGGGACTCTTGATCTTGGGGTTGTGATTTTGAGCCCTATATTGAGTGTAGAGATTACTTAAAAAATAAAATCTTTAAATATTTCTGACATAGAATAAAAATAACTGCTCAGATCGTAGAAGAGGAAAAACAGTTTACATGGATCCACTTCTATAAAACAAAAATCACAACTCTTATTTTTGAGAAAGGAGTCTTTTTTACTCTGTAATACCTTGTTTCATGATCACTGTTTCAATGATGAAGGGACTCTGAACTCATAAGCAAACCATGCCATGATTGAAGCTTTTTATGTAGAGAAGTTGGTTAGAACACAAAACCAGTATTTTGATAAATTCACTTTAAAATGTTTTTCATACCCACTTAAAACTAATTACAACAATATGATCTTCTACTCCTAAGGACTTGGACTGGATTAGGAACATTGAAAACAAACACACAGAACCACTGGGTCTGGCTGTGTGATCTACAGAAATGCTTCCTGAGTGTGTGTGAGGTCAATCTGTTGACTATCAATTGTGCCAGAGTTCACCAGCAGCTACAGTGTTGTTCTTTAGTATGTTTCCATTGTGAACTTATTTCTTTAAGTCTTTGGGATGATTTCTGCAAGATGAGTCTTTAGCATCTTGAAATTTTTCAGAGAAGAGATTAAGAAAGTCTCAATTATTCCAGAAGCCACTGGTATAAAAATCATGTTTCTTCTATCAGATCGACTGCTCAAAAGCTATAAGGTACACGGTCCTCACTCGGGTAAGCTGCATTAAGTGGCCCTCAGCCCAGGACAATTTATCCCCACACACTCAAGGGAGTCGGCTTGAATGTCAGGAAACACTGAGTTGCATAACAACAAAGGAGGGCTCAGGAAAACTGGGATTCACTTGACTGGTACACACACCCTCGTAGATAGACCCACACAGACAGATGTGTAAGAATAGAATCATTTCTGTTCCTCACAAAGTACTCACAACTTCAACAAGAAAAGTCACAGGTTTATATAAATGCCCATTTTCATATCAGTTTATGAATTCAGAAGTTCTTTCAAAAAGAATAGGAGATACTGCTTTTAGCAATCAGTTTGGGATGAGAATACTTCTGACACCATAGGAATAATAATGGTGTTCTCCCTAGGTTTAAGTTCCTCTTATCCATTTATGACATTTTTCTCCATCATGTACTAAATTCTACCCATCCTCACAGTAACTTACTATTATTACCAACATACTTTTAAACTAGGTGTATACATACATATACATGTACATACATATCTACTAAATTGAACCTTATGAAACTGTTAATACTTGACCTTTTCTGACCTATGAAAACAGCTTTTTTTCACATGGTTGTACCTAATAAAATATGAGCTTTAGTTGGAGGACTATATCTCCATATATATGTATAAACTATCTCTCCCTCTCTCTCTCTGCACACACACACACACACACACACACACACACAGTGCAGTACTTTCTGTTTACTTCAGCAGGAAGAATGAAAATGCTTCCTCTATTCACCAGTTCTAACACAGCCTTGCAAAACTGTACTTGGTGACTACTGGTAATTTTTAATGAAAATATTTAGAGGTGTAGTAATTTCCACAAATTTTGTATTTGACCAAATAAAGTCTGGTCCAAACTGGGCTTATGGTCTTTGAAAGTACACCACCCAACTACTTAACTGGAATAGTCTACCCTGGAAGATGGCTTTTGCAGGCTTATGGTCAGGTCTAGAATCAGCAGGCCAAATAATAAAATACCAAAGCATTTTCAATTCTTCCTCTGTGTCCTTAGTAACATTTCACATAGTGCCTACGATGAGACACTATGCTAAGCACCAGTAAAACAGATATGTCCCAGACCTCGCTTTCAAGAAACTTAACATCTTTCAAGAAATATAAAAATATAAATAATGAGAGAATATTCTAAGGTTTTAAGTTTCAAACTGGGATAGAGTAAAACGTAAAAAGAAGATAGCACTTGAGAAGTTTTAAACTGCCTTCAAACACCAAGTGGCAAGAAGCCAAATACAAATGTGTACTAAGTTCAATGTCAGTCCCTATGATAATCACAGGTGTCCTCCTCCATGGTTCTGGACCCAACAAGTCCTTCATCATCCCCAGAAACAGGGACTAGAGATCCTCTAGGTCAGTTAAATCCACGGCCACTTTCAGGAACACGGTGTCATCTTTAATGTAGGTGTTCTTGGCGCTCTCCAAAGTGGAATGAGCCACGAAGCGGGGGCAGCCAGACGCAATGTTCATCTCTCCATCGGGTCTTTTAAAGCTACTGCTATTGGGGTCAGCCTTGAAGGTCTCCATAATGTGGTTCTTTTTGCCACTCTGGTCCAAAAGCATCAGGGTCACCCTCTGCCTGAATGGCCACTGCAACAGTGAGTCAAACTCCCCTCGCATCACCACGAAGTACAGCGACAGGTGTGTCCCCTTCCCGGACCCATCCCCGTTTAGGTATGCTCTAGCACAGAGCCGGTAGCCGCACCGGCTGGTGTAGAAGGGCTGGCTGAAGATGGACACCGTGTGCCCATCGAGTGCCTCCCTCTTCTTCGTCTTATAGTCTGTCACCTTCCAGATGAGCTTTCCGTTATAGCAGGCACCTTCTAGCAGTTTAAATCGCTCTTCGTTTTTATTCAGCTGTGCTTTATGAATATTAATGTGGGCATCATGTTTGTTGGTCTCCCCTTCCAAAACAACTGCAAAGAAAGAAAGAAAGAAAGAAAGAAAAAAGATTCCATAGGCCTTAAAGTTGTCTTTAGAATTTGCCCAAAGTGGAATTGTGTTATCTGAAGAGAAAAATAAAACTCTGACATCCTAAAGATGAACTGAACTCAATGTCCACCAATGGATCATTTGTATGAATAATTAACTCAGTGACTCTCATGTCTTGGCAAAAGTAGCACCAAGGAAACCCAAATGCATACTCTTGAACTGAAGCTCACCAAAGCGTATAGAAGACACACAGCATTTGACTCGTGTGCATTAGCATGGTGAGGCCCATTATTTAATAACTGGGATGCTTTTAAATAGCCAAACCCTTTCAGATTTTCCTATACTTCAAACAATGTTTCCACCACATCTCTCCCTTAGTTTTCTCATTATTTTCCACTCTTCTTAAAAACCACCACTCCCTGTTTTTGGAATTTCCTGGCCCATTTCTACCCTTTGCCTGTTCCAGCCCCTGCTCATCACCGTCCATCATTTTCCCCCGAGTGGCCAGAATCTCATGCTGTTCTGTTTCACAAATACCAGATTCGACAATTGTTTATCCTGGACAGCTGCGACTCACCATCTGGCCAGGTGTTTGCTTGTTCCAGAAACATGCAGACAACAGACTCATCCAAAGAGAAGTAAAATACGTGCCATACCTAGTCTTTGATCATTGGTTTCTAGCAGAGTAATTTTCTGTTTCACTGTATCAATCGCTTCCACCAAAGGCCTCAGATCAAATTTATTTTGTTGCTGGTTAGCCACTTGTAATAACTGACGCACTTGAGCTTCTAGCCAAGCAGACTTGTCAATGAGACTGGCAAGAGCCTTTCAGTACAACATGGATCATAATGTAAAAAAGAAAAAAAAGTTAATATCTTAGTAATTCATTGATACTGAATTTTTTTCAACCCAAACATTTCACATTTAATTAATCAATTAATGCAATGAAAAATGCACAGTCTGGAAGAGAAAATTCAGTGAGGTTCACAGAGAGATGAACTACCTAGTATCTTCCTCCTCCTTCCGGTCACAGCTCCTGTTCCAAATTTTTGAACTTCTCTTCATCTGACTTATACTCCTCCCTCAATTTCTATCCATTTGGTGCTCTAACTTATCTTTATATCTTTGTTCTCCTGTTGTCTCTCCTCTTGCCTTAATCACGTCCTTCTCAGAGGCTATTCTGATCCACGCCTGCTCTGTTAGAAGGCAGAGAATGAGCTGGAAATAGACCCATCTGTTCTGGCCTGAGCCCTAAAAGTGGTCCAGAAGTGCAATGAGGCAAGGCTTGAACTTTAGATTCTCTACCTGGGTAGAAGAGACTAAATAAAACTAGACCCATACTTCTCTTCCACACTTGCCCCTCAGGACCTTAACTCTGACTGGTTTTGTGTTAGAAAAAGGTCAGAATTGAGATAATAACAAATAAAGATTTCCTTTTTTTCTACACACACACACACACACACACACACACACACACAGTGTGCTGACAAAGTATGGGGAAATTACATGGCCTGCATTTTTCTGGGATAGTCCACATTTCAAAACTGCTACCCATATCACAGGTCTTAAGATCCTTTTCACCACAGGGGTGCCCGAGTGGCTTAGTCGGCTGAGCGTCCAACTTCGGCTCAGGTCATGATCTCGAGGTTCGTGCAATCAAAGCACGCCCCCCACCCCCCCCAATCAGGCTGACATGATGACAGTGCAGAGCCTGCTTGGGATTCTCTCTCTCTCTCCTTCTCTCTGCCCTTGCCCCACTCATACTGTCCTTCTCTCTCAAAAATAAACATTAAAATTTTTTTTTACCATAAATTTTATAACTACAGTAAAGATACTATTCATTAGAAATTTGTTTATGGTTACTTAACATTCATGATTTGCAAGTAATTTTTGATATATTTTAGTGTTTAAAGCATTTTATTCCCAGGGCACCTGCGTGGCCCAGTGGGTTAAGAGTCTGACTTTGGCTCAGGTCATGATCTCACAGCTCATGAGTTTGAGCCTTGCATCAGGCTCTGTGCTGACAGCTCACAGCCTGGAGCCTGCTTCAGATTCTGTGTCTCCCTCTCTCTCTGCTCCTCCCCTGCTCATGCTGTTGCTCTCTCAAAAATAAACATTAAAAAAAATTTTTTTAAATAAATAAAGCATTTTATTCCCAAGGGAATTAATATTTCACTTTGTTGACTATGGATACACTCAATGAATCTTACATAAAGGAACTAATATTGGCCTAACATCAATTATAACCCTAATTTCCATAAATTATATAAAGTATTATGTCAATTCTGTTAATTACCTTAGTTATATTATTATAATTAGATATAACATAAATAAATATAATATAATTACATAATTATATTAGTTAACTTATTGACATTGTTAAATGTACTGGGGTTATGTAAAAGAAGATCTTTATTCTTATGAAATACATAGTGAAGTGTGTATAGGTACAGGGCCATAATATATATACAGCTTACTCTCAAATGCTTCAGAAAGTACATATACATACAGCAACAGAGATGTAGAGAGATATGGGACAAAATACTAACAATGGGTGAATTTGGGCGGAGAATGCACAGATTTTTTTTTTTGAGAGAGAGACAGAGAGAGAGAGAGCATGTGCACAAGCAGGGGAGGGGCAGAGGATCCAAAGCAGGCTCCATGCTGACAGCAGAGAACCCAATATGGGGCTCAAACTCACCAACTATGAGATCATGACCTGAGCTGAAGTCTGACACTTAACTGACTGAGCCACCCAGGCACCCCAAGAATACATGGGTATTTTTAAGCACTATCTTATTCTTATAGCTTTTCTTTACATTTGAAATTATCTCCACTTAAGAAGTTATAAGAGAAACCCTGCCTGCCAATTGAAGGCCAAATCTTGGCTATGAATAGAGAGGCCATTTCTCACCTGGATGTTTGAGAGGAAGCTTCCATTTTTGCCGAGTAGCTGTGCAAACTGCTTGAACTCCTTTTCGAATTTCTTTACTGTTTCTGCTAACTGCTGGATTTTACTTTCTTTCTGTTCTAGGCTCTTATATAAATCAGAAATCTAATAACAGAAATGGGAATGAGATCATTTAAGTGTATGTATACAAGTTAAAATAATTTAAATACAAGTCTAGAAAAATATTGCAGTAAGAAAGTGTTTCTAGAAAAATATATATGTAAGTAATGAGTCACTAAATTCTACTCCTGAAAGTATTACTACACTATATGTTAACTAACTTGAATTTAAATAAATTTCAATAAATAAATTAATTAAATTAAAAAAAAGAAAAATACATACATGTATTTCTAGGAAAATATTTACAGGTAGATTTCTATATAATATTTGTAGGTGCTTCACAAAAACCAGATCCACAGATTTCTCATCAGTCTTTTTCATAGCTTAACCAGCTATGATGGTTCATCTAATGATAGTGACATCACTTGACAAAATTTACTGAACTAGTTCTCTTCATTCATTCAGTATGCACTTATTAAACAACCACACAGTACTGATCATCACAGCACAGCAGATGCTATCTGCACAGTATCAATAGTAATAGCTGACATTTGCTGAATGTCTGTCATACCCTTGTATTCATTAGCTCTCTTAATTCTCAAAAAACCCTATGAGTTGGGTATGATGATCAGTTCCGTTTTATAGATAAGGAAACAGAGGTAGAGAGTTTAAGTGACCTGCCCAGCATACAGCTAGCTTAGCAAGTGGTAGGCAAAACATGATATGCTCTTAGAATCTGTAATTATTTCAGGGAAATAACCAAAAACTTTCGTGTGAGCCTAGACAACCCTCCTCCTATCGCCTCATCCATTCAATCAGCAATACTTACCAACTTTAAACTCCCGACACACAACAAAACAAACGATTCTTATATCTACTTCTCATTTCATCTCATTTCGTTTCACACTCACTGTAGCCTTATTTCTCACCTGGGCTGCTACAACAGCTTCCCACCTGTCCTACACCATCCCTCGCACTCCTGCCAGATGGGAAGCTCTATGGGAATTGGGACGCATGTCCCACAGTCTGCTGTAACCTTGGCAACTGGTCTGGTGCCTGGCATCAGCAGGTATTTGATAAATATTTTTAGTATGAACAAATGATGCTCTCCCTTTCTTTACACTTGTTTTTCTCCAATTCATCCTTCATGCTGTAGCCAGAGACAAATCGGTCTTGTCACTCCCCCCCCCCCCCCCCACCTTATCCTTAGTGGCCTTCTTTTACAGACCCTACAGGGTCCTACATGATCTGCCCCTGGCTACTTTCTCAGCCTGCTGCCTATTCCCATCCCACCTGTGCCCTGCCCTGCAAGCCTACACACTTCTATTGTCCATCGAGTCCTGGTCTCTCACACACTTCCTCCTCCATCTAGAAACTACCACTTTTTAAGCCTCTACTCAAGGACAGTTTCTCTCAGAAACACTTCTTCACTAGTATCACCTACCTAGGTCATCTCTCAAGTTCTAAGACCCCCTGACTACACTCTAGCATTTAAGTTACCTTCATTACTCTTATTGCTTTTTTGGGTTGTTTTGGTCTTTTCCTCCACTAAACTATTGAGGCTACATCTCCCTTATTTCTTCATCCCCAAAGCCTTGCACAGGGCCTGGCACACAGAGGGCATTGGATACGTGTTTTATAAATGAACAAATGGTTGCAACAACCATCTGCTCTCTGGCCCCAGAATCTTCCATTTAGATCCTGAGAGCTGATTTCCACCTACATGGTAGACATATCTCCCTGATAAGTGTCTTCTCCCTCCACCTAACCTCTACTTGTCCTGCAGTGTCCATCTCAGATAATAATTCCATGTTCTCCGCCTTCTAAACTTACAGCTTGCCATTGTGACCTTGGAGTGTCTCTCAATGCCCTTCCCATCCCCAGACACAGCCTTGGCTGAGCCACCAGCACCATCACTTCCAGTATCTTGCCTTCAACTGCTTATTACATTGCCACTGTGCTAAGAGCTTAAATATATTAGCTCATTTAACCCTTCCAACAGCCCCATTTTATGAATGAGGAAATTGGGGAAGAGCGGAGTTAAGTAGCTTGTCCAAACTCATACGGCAAGTGTGGGGCCAGGTCTCAAAACCAGGCATTCTGGCTCCAGAGCCCTCACTGTTCAACTGCCAGGCTCTACTGCTACATTGCCTAGTTCATGACAACATCCTTCTGCCTGGTCCCCCTGTCCTCATGCTCTCCTCTCCCTCTATCCATCTTCTGTGCTACCACCAGCTATCTTACTTTTTAAAGCCAAACAATTAGCCAGCCAAGTAGTGGTCTTCGCCTGCCCCCACCATCCAAAACTTTACGCCACTTTGCTTTCATGAAAGACCTGCGTTAGTGCCTGTTTGACTAACCGAAAGAAATCAAAGAGGATCTTCGCTTTTATGAAATGGTAGTTGCTTCTTTGCTTTACACGACATTGGCTTATGAAAGGTTCCATAGGATTGCTCTGTTTCCCATTGTGTGGGAAACCTGTATTTTCTTATCTCGAAACCTCCATTAGCTCCCCTATTACTGACAAACATTAGTTCAAACTTTGGCCCTTAAATCCTTTCTGAAACAAAGCAGATATGAATGAATAAAAAATAATAATTGAATGTACAGTATCTGCAACCTCTTAGCTTACATGGAAGGCCACTGCAATCTGCACCCAGCACACCAGTCTCCAGCTCTTTCTAGCTCATGTTCAGGAGCCTCACCACCCCAAAACCCCAGTTCCCTGAACCATCAGCCTCTCTCATAATTCCTGGTCTTGGCACAAGCTTTCCTTTTCTGGAACGTTCTTTCCCCACAACATTTAAGTTGACAAATCTTTTCTTCCTTCAAAATGAAGCTCGGATGTGCTACCTTGAAGAGCTTTCCCCAAATCCCACAGAGCAAACTGCTGCAGCCTCTGTACCCCAGAGTGAGTAACAGCATATCCTATGGCACGGCAACTTATCTATTTGCATTTTTGCATTGTGAGTCCTTCTAGGGCAGAAGCTGTGTCTTTCCTGACTCAGAGCCCCTAGCAACGCACCTCATAGCTGATGTATGGCAGGTGTTTGTTGAATGAGTGGATGGATGGATGGATGGATGGATGGATGAGGCAAGTGGTACAGAAAGAACTTAGGAATGGTTATCAGGCAGTGTGCCCTCTACCAAAGTCACGGTCTGAGTGGTCTTCGCACTTTTCTCCAGGGTCTGACCTTGGAACTCACATACCTACTTTAATATGGAATTAGACACCATAAACTAATTGGCAATAATAGAATTCAGCTCCCTCTCTTCCTGACATGGGCTTGAGAAGTCTGATCCTCTGAGATGTTCTAACAAAATAATTAACTTTTATAATAATTACCCAATAGAATCAGCATTTGGAGTCCATTATGAATATTCCAGGGACTGTGGCAGGCATTTGCACACATAATTTCACTTGGTAATCACAACTCAGTGAAATACATATGTATGTATGCATTTATCAGGCTGCAAAGCTTTTCATAGGCAGGAGTTAAGACTTACTACAAAATATATAAAACCCAAAATGCCTAGAACAGATAGTTAACTATTGCTTCATGGTAAGATTGGTCTAATTAAAAAACATCAAGCACCTGCTAGTCACCTACTAGGTGCCAGATATTAACCAAAAGGCGTGTGGATAGGCTGCAGAGACAGTGTGGTATTTCTAGACTAAGAATCAGGGGACATGGGTTTGAGAGTAAATTCTACCATTTACAAGTTACAAACACATCAAAATTTCTTTGAGCTTAGTTATTTCATCTGCTGAATGAAAGGGTTGGGTCCAGAGATCTCAAAGGCACCTTCCAGTTCTAATATTCTATAATCCTATGGGTCTGCCTGGCCACTTAGTAGAAAACCATCTACCTCCAGTAGACATGTACTGAAACAGAGGAGACTATAAAAAGCCAACGATTACCAGCCCCAGTGGTTGCGCTGCCTCCCCTTATATCTGAATTCTTGAATATTTACCTGTTCTTCTAACTGGAAGTTTTTTTCTAAAACCAGAAGCATGTGGTCCCGTAAGGCTGAATGCTCATGCTCCAGCAGGTTCCCCCGTTTATCCTTCAATGTGAAGAGGAAAGGAAGTCAGGCTGCTGAAAAGCTCCAAACATGAAGGTGGTGGCGAGATATTCTGCTAAAGCAGACCTTAACAATTTTGCTTGCCTGTCTGAAGCTGAGTTGCAGGAGAAACAGCCCCTCCAGGTCCCTTTCCCAGCCACAGGATTCTACAGTGCCCATGAGACAATTTTAAACTTACAGAAACAGAGAATCGGGCCACTGTCAAAATTTCAATGCGGATTTCCTTCCTTGTGCTGGGAATGTGTGACCGTGGGTCAAGTGTAGTTATCCTCTGTCAACTATTCCCACACAAAACCTATCTCTTTGGCAGGTTAGCTTCAGATCAGTTTCAAGCCTAGGTTAGTTCTCTCTCCTACCAAGCACACATTTCCATGCTGTCTTCTATCAAAGGCCACAGGCATGCAACCTGATTGTAATTTCAGCCCAGGCAAATTTGTTGCCCTCAAAATCAAATAACAGGTTTATAAGAATAAAGGGTTACTTCTTCCCTGATGATTAAAATACCGAATTGCAAACTGCCTATATTACTAGTAAAAGCAAATGGTAGATGTTCTGGGTGATCTGTGGACCAAAGCATACATTTATCAACAATTTTCCTTCAGTTTAGGATTGGCCCCTTTTCTAGAGAATACCTTTCCTCCTCCTTTTCTTCCTTTTCATCCTGGAAGGTCTAGACTACAGCCCAACTGGGAGTTTAGGCCTAACTATTAGGAAGATTCCTTTCAGAGCTGGAAAGCAATGCCATATTTCATGCACTAAAAAGGTAAACCTTATCCTTTTTGTAGCCAAGACTGTCACTGGTTTGATATGTGAAAATCTGTGGACTCCAATGATTTTTTTTAAACGTTCCCACAATATGCATTTTTTAAAATAGGTTCTTAAAATAAGAGAAATGTAGGGGCACCTGGGTGGCTCAGTCAGTTGGGCATTTGACTTCAGCTCAGGTCATGATCTCACAGTCCGTGAGTTCGAGCCCCGCGTCAGGCTCTGTGCTGACAGCTCAGAACCTAGAGCCTGTTTCAGATTCTGTGTCTCCCTCTCTCTTCCTCTTCCCTTCTCATGATATGTCTCTCTCTGTCTCTCAAAAATGAATAAACGTTAAAACAAAATACTACATGGCAATGAGAAAGAATGAAATATGGCCTTTTGTAGCAACGTGGATGGAACTGGAGAGTGTTATGCTAAGTGAAATAAGTCATACAGAGAAAGACGTACACCATATGTTTTAACTCTTATGTGGGTCCTGAGAAACTTAACAGAAGACCATGGGGGAGGGGAGGGAGGGAGGGAGCCAAAATATGAGACTCTTAAAAACTGAGAACAAACTGAGGGTTGATGGGGGGTGGGAGGGAGGGGAGGGTGGGTGATGGGCATTGAAGAGGGCACCTGTTGGGATGAGTACTGGGTGTTGTATGGAAACCAATTTGACAATAAATTTCGTATTAAAAAAATTTTTTTAATAAAATTAAAAAAAAGAGAAATGGATGCTCATGTGAAACAATACAGCAAGATATAGAATGAAAAGCAAAAGTCCTCTTCTTTCCAGCACCGCATCCAATTTGCTAAGTCTCTCACTCACCAGAGTCAGTGAAGATATATACACATTTTTAACTCAATGAGATCATAACCATATTTAATTTTTAAAAATACATACCTCATTCTTTTTATCAGATGCATGGTATTCCAAAATATAAATAATATATTATAATATACAATAAAAATTATATAGCCAGTACTTTAGTGATGGACTTAGAGGTTTTTAGTTTTTTGTTGTCTTTTGCTACATAAACAGCTTTGTGTGAGGGTTTGTATATGCGTGTAATCATTGCATACTTATGAAAGAATTTCTGTGAGATAAATTCCTAGCAATAGAATTACAAGGCCACTGTATGGGCTCACTATTTTTTTTTTTAACAAAAAATTTATTTTATTGTATTTTATTTTTTTTATTAAAAAAATTTTTTTTTAACATTTATTTATTATTGAGAGACAGAGACAGAGCATGAGCATGGGAGGGGCAGAGAGAGGGGGAGGCACAGAATCTGAAGCAGACTCCAGGCTCTGAGCTGTCAGCACAGAGCCCGACGCGGGGCTCGAACTCACAAACCATGAGATCATGACCTGAGTGGAAGTTGGACGCTTTACCGACTGAGCCACCTAGGTGCTCCTATATTTTATTTTTTTAAACTAAGCTCTGGGTGCCTGGATGGCTCAGTTGTTAAGCATCTGACTTCCACTCAGGTCATTATCTCATGGTTCATGAGTTCAAGTCCCACGTCAGGTGAGCTCATGCCCCGCTTTGGGTGACCCCTGCTTCTCTCTCTCTCTCTGCCTTTTGCTCACTTGCACCCTCTCTCTCTCTCTCAAAAAAGAAAAGAAAAGAAAAGAAAAGAAAAACAAGTAAGTTCTATGCCCAACGTGGGGTTTGAACTCACAACCCTGAGATCAAGAGTCACATGCTCTACCAACTAAGGTAGCCAAGTGCCCCTCACTTTTCATAGATATAACTAAACTATCCTCAGAAAAAGTTGGGATATTGTAAGTTGTTTTAATCTTTGTCAATTTGATGGTGAAAGTTATATTTCTTGTTATAATATACATTTAGGAGTGAGATTGAGTGTCTTTTCTTACATCTGTTAGTCAATTGAATTTTTTTCTGAAACTACTCATATATTCCTATGCCTACTGTAATGATTCTTAATATATTAAGGAAAATATCCTTTTTTGTCTTGTCATATGTTGTAAATATTTACTTCCAGTTTGTGGTTTGCCATTTGATTTTACTTATGGTATTTTTAAAAATCATATAAAAGTTTAAAATATTTGTGGTTAAACATCAAAATTATAGCTCCTGGTTTTGTGTTAGTCATCTAAGAAAGACTTTTATATCAAGAATAAAAAAATCCACTCACCTTTTCTTCTAGTATTTTTTATGATTTTTAAAATAAACTTTTTTTTAAAGTTTATTTATTTATTTTGAGAGACAGAGACAGAGTGAGTGGGGGAGGGGCAGAGAGAGAGAGAAAGAGAGAGAGTCCCAAGCAGACTCTGTGTTGTCAGTGCGAGGCTCCATGCAGGGCTTGAACCCACAAGACCATGAGACTATGACCTGAGTCAAAACCAAGAGTCGGGTGCTCAACCGAGTGAGCCACCCAGGTGCCCCTAAAATAAACTTTTAATTTGGAGTAATTTTAGATGTACACAAAGTATGAAACAATACAGTGCATGGTATATCTTAATGCCTAAAAGTTTGATCCATCAAGAATCTGTTAAAATGAGGTAGAAAGCAAACTTTCTTTTCTTTGTATATTTTATAAATTGATTAAATAACATTTTTAAAGGTGTTTAACAGGTAATAAAATACATTTTATTTTTTTATTTAAAAAATATATATTTTTTAACATTTATTCATTTTTTGAGAGATAGCACAAGCAGGGGAGGGGCAGAGAGAGGGGGAGACACAGAATCCGAAGCCGGCTCCAGGCTCTGAGCTGTCAGCACAGAGCCTGATGCGGGGCTCAAACTCATGAACCTTGAGATCATGACCTGAGCCGAAGTCAGACGCTTAACCGACTGAGCCACCCAGGCGCCCCAATACATTTTAAAACATGATTTCAAATCAATTCCATCTCAAAATATGTGGTAATAGAAGGGGTACCATAAAACCGAGATTTATAATCATCAGAAGGATGACTCCAGAAAGTCTCAAAATCTGGTAGACGCAGTGGAGTCTGAATTAGAAATAATTACCATGATGGTTAATTTTATGTGTCAGCTTGGCTAGGCTACGGTGCCCAGTTGTTTGGTCAAAACTAATCTAGATGTTACTGTGAGGAACTTTTGTAGCTGAGATTAACATTTACAAATCAGTTGACTTTAAGTAAAGCAGATTACTCTACGTAATGTGGGAAGTCCTCATCCAACCACCTTTTAAGAGGAAAGAATAAGGTTTCCTCAAGAAGCACTTCTCCTCGGGGCACCTGGGTGGCTCAGTTGGTTAAGCGTCTGATTTCAGCTCAGGTCACGATCTCGCTGTCCGTGAGTTTGAGCCGCACGTCGGGCTCTGGGCTCAGAACCTGGAGCCTGCTTCCGATTCTGTCTCCCTCTCTCTTTGTCCCTCCCCCGTTCATGCTCTGTCTCTCTCTCTTTCTGTCTCAAAAATAAATAAACGTTAAAAAAAAAAATTAAAAAAAAAAAAAAAAGCACTTCTTCTCAAGACTGCAACATAGAAACTCCAGCCTGAGTTTCCACAGTGTTGGTCTGCTCTGCAAATAATCAGATTCACCAGTTCCCACAGTCACATAAGCTAATTTCTTAAAATAAGTCTCTGTATGTATAGGGAGGTATGTATCTCCCATTGGTTCTGTTTCTTTGGAGAACCCTGACTGAAATTGCCAGTCTAAAAGTTCTCCAAAGTGAATGTCCTTCTGCATCCTGAATGGAATCAAAGAGTGAAATAAGCCCGGCAAATAAACGATACAGTAGAAGGCAGGGGCAGAAACAAAACGGCATTCCATACCTTTACAGTACAGCCATAGTGCTTAAAAGGACAGTCTTGTTCAGCTTCAGGACACACAGCGAGGTGTTCATCCACCTACGAAACAGACAGCCTCACGCCACAGAAATTCATCACCAGTTCTCCAACTGCCTGATAGAACTGCAGCGTGCAGGGGACCAAGGGTGGCTTGGGAAAAAGGGAGGGAACAGAACGGGAAAAGCCATGCTGAGGCCTGGCAGAAGGAGAGCTGTGGTAAAAACCGAGAAGAATTCTCAGGGAAAAGGGAAGGGAACACAGAGATATGGCTGTCGTGGGGTTATTTAAACCTTGGGCTTCTGCCTGTGGGATTTTATCAAACACATACCACATTGGTTACTAAAACTTTACCTTACGTAAAATCTAAGAGAATCATTTACAGTTACCTCAGATCTTGGAATCATCTGCAAACACTTGTTAGGACAAGATACTGGGTACTCAGGACACAAGTTTTCCTCATGATTCTGAAACAGAGAAAGTGTGATGAAACAGAGCCAAACTGCGCTTCCCAGGGTTCCCTACTATGGCCTCACAGGGTTTATGCATAGGTCTCTGGGGATCTGTGTTATGTGGCTTGCCCTCTACAGGAAGGTACAGCCTAGTTCCAAAAAGGACTAAATAAAGATGGCCGCTTTCTTCACGTAAATTAATTCAATTTTCCAAATATTCCAAAAGAAGGTCAGAGGGCACAGGACTCACTGAGGGCAAACTTTGTGAGTCATCAGTATGGCTCCTCTGGTACATGTGAAAAGTACAGCACACTCTCTTTCTGCCTACATCCTGCCACTCCAGATGGACTGAAGCACCCTGAGGACACAATATCGTCACCTCCTCATGACCCAGCACCTAGCACTGCTCCTTGCACAATCACACTTAGTAGGTGTTCAAACAGTGCTTTCACCAATGATAAATGCGTAGTGTCCTACCAGCAAGGTTTTCGGCTTTTTACAGAACTCTAAGATAATTCTTTGGACCTATTTCTGTACAAAAATAAATTCACTGTGACCACTCAGGTAGAATTTAGTCCCATAAAAGACAATCTTTCTTTCTTTCCCTTTCTTTCTTTCTTTCTTTCTTTCTTTCTTTTCTCTCTTTCTCTTTCTTTCTTTCCTTTCTTTCTTCCTTTCTCTTTCTCTCTTCTCTCTTTCTTCCTCTGTCTCTTTCTTTCTCTTTCTTTCTTTACCTGTAGATTGATTACTACCACATCTTTTTTGCAATAAAGGCATTTTTCCTCTCGAAACTGGCAATATGCGCTCAAATGTTCTTTCAGATCTTTCCGAAGGACTGGCTTCTGACAGTTCTCATTAGAACACTGCACGGCTTGAAACGGGCATTGCTGGAGGTGGTCCTGCAACAGATAACACAGGCCAGTGGGCCCCGCTGACCAGGGCGGCGGGAGGGGAGCCAGCTGGAAGCCTAGAGAGGGAGGGAGGACACTGGGGGCAGCTGGGCAGACAGGGCTGCAGAGTAGAGGGCACGGATGGGGCTGCCCAGACGGAGGCTGTGATGGCTAGCCTTGTTTGGTAGGAGTTAGGAGGACAGGGAAGATGGCTGAAGAAGGAAGCAAGCTGAGTCTATTTCAGATTATCTAGTAACATGCCCGAATTTGCAGGGTAGTTCCTAAACACTTTCCTTAGGCTTGCTGAGTAATTTACCAGTCCTGCAAGGGCATTTTTAATTTCTTCTGTGCACCCTCCATCCCCACTGCCAGCACCAAGTACTAATCTCTGCGTGGCAGATGGTAAAAGCTGGGACGGAGGGAAAGAGCAAATAAGAGTGGGGCATATCCTAAGTACATGAAGGAAGGAAAAGGATTAAAGGAAGAAAGGGGAGGGAGAGAGAGCTGTTCCAGAGTGGTCAAAAAAAGCAGATGGGGAAAAAAAAACAAAACCAGAATCACAGGCCCAAGAGAAGCTGGGAGTGGTCAAGCTTGTTAGTCAGGAAATGTTCTTAATCAGAATACGAGACAACAATAACATGGACAGTGTTCGTTGCAGTATTCTTTATGGTATCAATTTTGAAAAGCAGGTGGTATATCTTTTTTTTTCTTTTTGAATGTTTATTTATTCTTGAGAGTGAGAAAGGAAAAGGGAGCTAGTAGGGGAGGGGCAGACAGACAGCGAAACAGAGGATCTGAAGCAGGATCTGAGCTGACCCTGACATAGGGCTCAAACTCAGGAACTGTAAGATCATGACCTGAGCCAAAGTTGGACACTTAACACACTTAGCCATCCAGGCGCCCCCAGCAGGAGATATATCTTAATAAACGCTTTGGATCACTGCAAGTTATTGTGATGCTAACAAGTTATCAAAACCCTATTGATGTTATTCCCAGCAAGATCCCTCACAATACTGTCGGCAAGCTCCGGCCTGTGGGCCAAATCTGCCCTGTTACTTGCTTTTGTAAATAAAGTTTTTCTGGAGAACAGCCATACTTATTTGTTCACATACAGCCAGAGGCTGCTTTCCATCTGAAATGGAAGAGGTGAGTGGCTGATACACAGATTGTATGGCCTGCAAAGCCTAAAAAATCTACCGACTGGCTTTTGACAGAAACACTTTGCTGACCCCCTTCCTGAAGGAGAAAAACCAACCAGTTTTTCTACAGGAGGTAAATAAATATTACAGCTACTCTCCTTTACCTTTAGTAATAAGAAACAAATAGTGACCGTTGAAATCCGTATCTTCTCCAAAATTCACTGCTGCTACCCCTCCGCTCTCACCAAAATAGTGAACATCCATCAGGATTCTCCTGCCTGAGAACCTTCACCTCACCTTTGGAAGCCAGGGTGGTGGTGGGGGGAGGCAGGAATGAGGGGAAATACAAAAGAAACAGGTGAAAAGACACGAGCCACTCTTCTCTAGAAAGTGCGGATCTGGTCATAAAAGCTGATGGATGGATGGTCCATTTGAGCCTCATTTCCTTTTCAGCCTTAGTGACAACAAAGCTGGAAAAGAGGCCTTGCTCCAGGGCCTATCAACCCAGGAGAAGTTCAGTGAACCTCCAAAGAAATCCTGGGGTTAACAAGGAAATCATTTACTCATTTATAAGCTCAGTGCCCGGGGGGTTCGGAGGCAAGGTGGAGAAAAGGCTGAATCACCTGAAATGTGTTCCAAAAGATGTGGGTGGGAGAGCAAAATTTCAGCAGCCCCCAAGCAATTCTCTGGAAGCTAGAGATGCCCGCTTCTTATTCCTGCACAGTGTGATCAAACCTGATACGAGCCTGCCGTGGCACAGCCACATTTCCAGCTTCCCATTTATCGAGCTTCCCCAGATGGCTGGAAGAACCAGGTAGGGCAGTTCCATGTGAGAGAAACTCCCCTTCACTACTCCTACACCTTGTGTGTTTGCAGCTCACACCAACACTTCCCCTTTAAATCACATCCTAGTTCTGCTCTGCTCTATGTTATATGCCTCGGATCATAAACCAACGGGCTGGGGCCCACAGCTGCTGGAAACACCCACCAGCATCTGCCAATGCTTTGGGGCAGGGACCCTTGCAAACGTGTCTTTGTGCAGACTGCCCTGGCTCCCACCCTGGGGACCCCAAATCTTTTACAGTTCCCCAGAACTGGCATGTCCTTTTGCTCAGCATGTCCCACAGCTTCTCTTTTGGGTCAATGACCCCTAACCCACAGTGTAGGTCTAGCACATATAGTATGCCCTCCGTGCATTCCATATGAGATGGACCTCTTCACCCACACTTAGCTCTTGGAGTGCTGCACTGTAGCCAACTGTATTGCTAGACAGGAATTCTCTGAGGGCAACCCAATGAACCCCCTATCATGCTTTGCCCAGTAACTGTCACATAAAGGTGTTCAATACATGCCACTGGAAAGATAGCCAAAGCAAATATTGGTCATGAGTAACACCCACCTGGTATCGCCCCAGAATAATCTTGGCATTACATGAAGGAGCATTTTTGCAATACACATATAAGTTCAGGACTTCTCTTTTGCAGCAATTGTCTTTAAACACCTAAAAGAGAAACACAACAGGTCTCATATACTCCAAAGCTTCAGAGTAATGTGAATGAAACTATGATTAATTTGGTCTTCAGATACATCTCAAAAGTCAGGTGGAGGGGCGCCTGGGGGGCTCAGTCAGTTAAGCATCCAACTTTGGCTCAGGTTATGATCTCACTGCTCATGGGTTCAAGCCCCGTGTTGGGCTCTGTGCTAACAGCTGGGAGCCTGGAGTCTGCTTCAGATTCTGTGTCTCCCTCTCCTCTCTGCCCCTCCCCAGCTCACACTCTGTCTCTCTCTCTCTCTCAAAAATAAATGAACATTAAAAAAAAAAAAAGTCAGGTGGAAACTTCCAGACAGCGGTTGGAATGGAAATATCAGATTCGCCACCATAAAAGAAAAGGCTTTTTCAGATACGTATTTCCAACAGGCCACTGAACATACAGGCCAGGAAATTCAATGCTCAGCACAGTAGGCTGCAAGAGAATCTCATGGTGCACTTGACCTCATATGCTCAAAGGTCAGAAGGTGGGCTGTGGATGAGGGTGACGCTTTCAGCTTCCTGTCACAGTATAAAAGTTTGTATTAGTCATCAGGTACTGTCACTGAAGCTGTGAGGACTTGCTATTTCAGCACACACCAGGGGTTGGCAAACTTTCTCCATAAAGGATCAGATAGTATTTTCAGCTTTGCAGGCCACAATGCAATGTTTTCTTTTGCAACTATTCAACTCTGCTGCATACAATACTTAAATGGATGAGCTTGGCTGTGTTCCAATAAAACATTTAATGGACACTGAAATGTAAATTTCATATAATTTTCACATGTCACAAAACGTTATTCTTCTTTTGACTTTTAAAATAAATTTTTTGTTGGGGTTTCTGGGTGGCTCAGTCGGTTAAGCATCCGACGTTGGCTCAGGTCATGATCTCGCGGTCTGTGAGTTCGAGCCCCACATCGGGCTCTGTGCCGACAGCTCAGAGCCTGGAGCCTGTTTCAGATTCTGTGTCTCCCTCTCTCTGTCCCTCCCCCGCTCAAACTCTCACTCTCTCTGTCTCTGTCTCTGTCTCTCTCTCAAAAATAGATAAACATTAAAAAAATTTTTTAATAAAATATTTTTTTGTTTTGAAATAGTTTACATACTCATGAGATGTGCAAAAGTAGCACAGAGTTCCTGTGTACACTTGTTTGGATTTTTTTCAATGATTTATGTGAAAACCATTCTCAGCTCATGGGCCATACAAAAACAGGTGGAAGGCTGGATTTGTCTCAACATATCTCATGTTGTAGTATGTCAACCCCTGGTCTAGTGCATGAGGCAAACACAAGCACGGCACTGTCCTCTACTAGGCATTTGGAAAACACAACATAAGAGCATAGACAAGGAGCATGTACATTAGACCAGTGCTCAGGGAGCTTCCTGGAGGAGGTGATGCTTGAACGTCCTGTAACAGAATTGTAGAGGAAGAAAACTGAGCTTAAAAGAAGTTTTTTTTTTTTAATTTTTTAATGTTTATTTATTTTTGAGAGGGAGAGGGAGAGAGAGAGAGAGAGAGAGAGCACACGTGCACAAACGGGGGAGGAGCAGAGAGAGAGGGAGACAGAATCTGAAGCAGCTCCAGGCTCTGAGCTGTCAGCACAGAGCCCGATGTGGGGCTCGAACTCACAGACTGCGAGATCTTGACCTGAGCCAAAGTCAGATGCTCAACTGACTGAGCCACCTTAAAAGGAAGTTTTAAGGGAGAAAATCTTCATGATCAGGGGTTAGGTAATGGTTTCTTAGATGCAACTAAAAGAACAAGTGACCAAAACAAACAAAAGACAAGTAAGACCTCATCAAAATGAAAAGCTTTCATGCTTCAAAGGATACCACCAAGAGTGAAAAGACAGCTCATAGAATGGGAGAATATTTGCAAATCATACATTCGACAGGAGCCTTGTATCCAGAATATATAAAGAACTCCTAGAACTCGACAATAAAAGACCAATAATCCACTAAAAAATGGGCAAAGAAATTGAGAAGGCATTTCTCCCAGAAGATACACAAATAGACAAAAACATGAAAAGATGCTTAATATCATTAGTCATTAGAGAAATGCAAAGCAAAACAGGTACCCACTAGAAAGACTGTAATCAAAATGATGGCTATTAACAACTTTCGGCAAGGATCTAGAGACATTAGAACTCTCACAGTCTGCTGGTAGGAAGGTAAAATGGTGCAGTTGCTTTGAAAAATCATCTGAAGAAGCTCCTCAGAATGTTACACATAAAGTTACCATTATGGCCCTAAACAAAATTACCATACGACCCAGCAATTCCACTCCGAAGTATACACGCAAGAAACATGTACACTTTATGTTATTATTTTCCAAGAAACACATATACTTTAAAGGTAAATTTTATGGCATATGAATTATACTTCAATAAAGCTATTGTTAGACATAATAATAAAAGGAAGTTTTAGAAATTAACTAGAGGAGAAAGTGAATTCCAGGAAACAGGATGTTGAATTTCTCCAAGCAACTTAATGTACCTGGAGCTGGTGTTGGAAGGGGATCAGGAGGGAGCAGAGTAGAAATTTGGTTACGGACAGGGGGAGAGGCATCAATAAAGACCCAAACAAGCCTCTGAAACAGTGGTAGGAGTAGGGTTTGGCCTGACCCCACACCAGAGGAAAGTGGACTCTAAGAAAGGCCCCCCTCTCCCGCTCTACTGTTCCAACCTCTATATCCAGTTCAACCCAGGACACTGGTTTCTCCATCACTCAGAGAGCTGCTAAACCAAAGCGGTGATTTTCTTACCTCCTGAGATTTGATAACCTCCTTATCTACAGGGCAGAGTGGGACTGCATTTAATTCTCTGGAGAGAAAAATAAAAATAGAGCTGGAATTAAGAGTTGACCTCAAACACTCTTGCAAGAGCAGCCCCAGCACTCCAGCCATGCTTGACCCCTTTCAGCAACCCTGAACAGACCTGGCCCTATCTTCCCTCCTGCTGCTCCCTCCCCCAAGAAGGGTTGTGTCTCTCCCCCACCTCCCACTGCAGTTTCAGCACCTTCCCAGTCTGCCAAAAAACTCCCTTTCATTCTCCAAGATGCAGGTCAAATAGTCAGTCCCCCAGACAGAGTTAAATGTCCCCTGCCGGTGCTCCCACGGCAGTCTTTTGCTTATCCCACTGTGCCACAACCTGTCTCTTCACTGGACTGGAGCGTTCTGGAGGGCAGAGAGTGGGTCCCGTTCCACACTGACCTCCAGCTCTTCCTCTCTGTACACTGAAGCTTAGTGTAGCAAGGTGCCTGGAACACACAGGTGCTGAATAGACAAACCCATGAATAAACGAGAATGTGCTGTAATAACCCTCTTTCCAAGCTTGGTAGGAAACAACTTACTTAGTGCCCTAAAAAAAACCCCAAAGCCTGCTTCCATAGCTTCCCTGGTCTTCTCCCTCAAAATGGTATGACCCAGGTTTTCCCACTGCCCTAAGTGGACAGCATCCATTGCAGAGAGGTCCATTCTGGATGCGACACCACCTCTGCCTTAAGGCAAGGAAAAGTCAGAGCAACAACTACACAGACCCCCGTGAGATGCAGGTCCTTCCCAACACAGACTGTGCATCAAGGTTTGCCTCGCATGTGGTCTGAATGTCAAGAAAAGGTGACTATCATGAGCCCTGAGTAATGTAGACAATTGTTGAATCATTACATCGTACACCTGAAACTAACAGAACACTGTACGTTAATTATGCTTGAATTTTTTTTTATCTTTTTACTTATCGTTCATTTTTTATTATTTTTTCACACCATCAGACTTATTATTCTTGCTGATTTAAGCAGAACATAAAACAAATATGGATCCCAAGGCTTACTTTCAGAGCTACCAGCATAGATAAATTACTACAGCGATCCAATCCGGAAATCCCTAGTTACCAGTAAATCACTGCATGAAAGAGTAAATGAGGCCCTCTTTCCTCACGGGTAGGATTATAATGTTTCTTAGATTTTCTTGAAAAAGACTTCACATTTTCTCAAACATACAGGAGAAATATATTTCCTCTCTAAGCCCTACAGTACCATTTATGTGCTCTCGTCTTAAATATAGAAAAATTACAAATTTTGAAATTGATTTTATAAATGTCCATATTCTAGATAGAACTCTCCAACCTGTACAATATTAGATATTAAACATGGATTCAAAAGAAGTTACTAGGAATTGAATTTTTTTTTAAAGGGAAAAAAAAGGTGACTATCAATAAGTGAGAGGCCAAAAAAAAAGGTTATTCCTCAGGCTCTCAGAGAGAGCCCCTGGGAGAGCCCCTCCTCGAGTTCGCGGTTCTGCGGCCAACCACAGCAATTCCAAAAACCACAATGACAGCCGAGTGGCCACGTTCGACACTTCCATCCCAGGCACAGCCACGCCTGGTCTGGCCAGAGCTGCAGGCCCTGCCCACTCACCTCAGGGACAGGATGCAGTGCTGACAGAAGCGGTGCCCACACCCCGTCTGGTGCGGGTTGTGAAGCACTGAGTGGCAGAAGGCACATTTGTAACGTTCTTCCAGTTGTTCCACAAACCGGTACTCCGTGTTGGGCTCAAAGTCCAGGGAAATGGAGTTGCCGGAATTCTGGCGGATGAAACCACAGGGGACCCCTCCTTGCTCCTCAGAATAAGCCATTCTGGGGGAGGGGGGTCAAGAGAAGGAAAGTTAAGTGTGCAAATACCAAAACAACTACAGCCATCAGGTGTTGTAGTGGTTGGTTTCCTAACTAGTGCACTGTCACCCACAGGGTCATTCTGTTATGACTTTGTAACAACAGTGACGACCTCCAGCCACTGGAGGGCTCCTGCACAGGGGAGATGTCTCCGGGGGTGGTCAGGAGGGAGGCTGGACCAAAAGACTTGTAGCAAGATTTTATGAGACTTCAGCCCCTCGTCCATCAACCTTTTACAGATGTTAAATTATCCTGTCAGTTTGGCCACATGCTCGGACCAAATAACTATGTTCTAAGCAAACTCTTATTATGGAATTTTCTTCCGCTCAGTTGAGAGAACTGAAACAAATACTTTGTCAACATTTTTCAGAAGCAGGAACCTTTTATACCAATACATTTCTTGCAATATATGTAGCCACATCATTTCTCACCAGCACTAAATAAGCACATTAACTGCTCTCTCGTCCAATCCATTCTCCATACTATAGCCAGAATAGCATTTTCAAAATGCAAGTATGATTGAAGGTTCTCTCCTCTCATCATTCAGTGGCTTCCCAGGATCTTAGGGGAAAGTCCACAATGCTAAGAGAGCTACAAGACTGCATGCTCCCCACCCAGCAGCATCCCAGACCTCTCCTCCCCTTGCTTTCTGCACTCCAGCCATATAGGCTTTCTTTTCATTTTTCTAATACATTAAGCTGTCTCCTGCTACAGGGCCTTTGCATAAGCTATTACCTCTATCTAAATGCTTCCCCTAACCCTTTGCAGTCTTCTTCCCTTCACATTCATGCTTCAAACTTCAAGCATCATATCCTCAGGTAAGTTTTCTCCTTTCCGCCCTCCTCTCCCCTCCCTCCGTCTAATAGCAGAACACCCACTCATCAGTCTATAAAACATGCATGGCCTCCAGGGAGAGGCTAGGGAATAATGGTAGGTGGGTGGCCAGGGGTGAGTGTGTTTCATTGTATAATTCTTTTGAATTTTTGAACATGAGTATATTACCTCTTCAGAAATAAACATTCAAAAACAAAAACTAAACATCCACTGTTCTATGTGTCATAGAATCAAGTTCTGAAATTCAGAACCGCATTTGATTTTAAATTAGACATGCAGGTCACCTGGGTGGCTCAATTGGTTAAGTGTCTGACTCTTGATTTTGGCTAAGGTCATGATCTCATGGCTTGTGGCTGTAAGCCCTGCATGGGGCTCTGTGCTGACAGTGTGGAGTCTGCTTGGATTCTCTCTCTCTCTCCCTCTCTCTCTGCCCCTCCCCTGCTTGCACTCTCTCTCTCTCTCTTTCTCAAAATAAATAAACTTTTTAAAATAATAAATTAATAAACAAGTAAATGAATTAGACATGCATTTGTGTATTTCATTTGTATCTGTGCCCTTCAATGACACATAGGTCACATCCGATCTTATTCATTGTTGTGTCTCCAGCCCTTAGCACTGAGCCAGGCATGGAGAACTCAACTCTTTGTTGAATTATTATTATTGGAAGGACTCTTTGAAACTCTTCAGCAGGACAGTTATAACTAGTGTTGCTCTCTAGCACAGTGATCCTTTTAACTTTTTATAAGGATTTTCTCTACTTTTGAAATCTGATGAAAACTCTAGACCTTCCCCCCAGAAAAGAGCACACATACCTGGTCTCGGGACCTTTAAGGACCCTCTGAACCCACCAGTGGTCCCCAGGTTAACAACAGCCTTGCCTCCCCTCAAGGCAAGCCTTGCCTCTCCTGGAGTAAGAATACTGTCACTTTTGGCACAGTGCAGGGAGTGGTGCTTCCAGGGCGTCTGGCAGTTGGCTAAAGGATGGGAGGCAATCGAGGGTGGTCCCTGGAGGTGACAGCCTTCCACATGGCTAGGGAACAGGAAGGCTTGGCCTTCAGGCTTGCTTGCTTTGGCTTGCTCTTGAGATCCCTCAAGATTTCCCTGCAGCTGATGAAGTCAACTGGGCCTGAGAGCAGCTGCGCGGCCTGACTGTGCGGGTGGGAGATGGGTGCCATCCAACACCCAGCTCGGCTTGAGTCAGCTGCAGACCTCTCCCCCGGCTGGAGCGGGCTGATATGGGGTGTGGCCGCCATGAATGGAGCAGAGTAAGCAACTGGCCTCTTTCAGCTAATAAAGCTTTCTCTTTGGAGGAGCCCAGCTCAGCAGAACAGGGGATTTTTTTTTTTTTAATCCTGGGGTTTGAGACCAAAGCCCCACCTTTTCCTCTCTACGTTTCCTGCAGAACTTCAAGGGTGGTAGGTAAACAGCACAAGATGTGATTGTTCCCCTTTTAACAGGGCTTACTCTTGAGATTTCACAAGCCTTAATTATGAAGGTGAAAAGGCATAGTACTTGATTTACATGCACAACCCTAATCCCCAAGATTCACCTTTCTCTCAGAGAAATGGAAAAACCAACTCCAAACCTCCCTAATCGGCCCTGAGTTCTCTGGTCCCAAGGGAAGACAACAACTCATGTCCCACGCCCATCTAGGATTCTCTCCTAAGACCAGGCTCATGTCTGTGTCACAAAGCATCTAAATTTGGACTCTCAGAGATGTACCCTAAAGCAACGGGCTTGCTCAGCTCCCAAAAGAGGGCAGTTAAGATGTAGTCTGAGTTCAGTCTGAGTTCCCTTCCACCACATTCTATCCTCTTTCCTAACAAAAAATTTAATACACTCATCTGTGTGTCCATCTTTCTCTACAATAGCAGTTCTCAAACTTTTTGGTCTCAGGACCCTCCCTTCCCCGCCCCCCCCCCCCCACTTTAGACTCTTAAAAACTGAGGACCCAAAGACCCAGAATAGCCAACACAATATTGAAGGAGTAGAACAAAACTGGAGGATTGACACAACCCTACTTCAAGACTTACTCTAAAGCTATAAAACCAGGATGGTGTAGTAGTTGTGAAAGAACAGACAGATAAATGGAACAGAACAGAGAGCCCAAAAATAGACACACATAAATACAGTCGACTGATCTTTGACAAAGAAGCAAAGGCAATACAGTGGAGCAAAGACAGCTTTTTCACAAGTGGTGCCAGAACGACTGGACATCCACATGCAAAAAAAGAATCCAGGCACAGACTTTACGCCCTCACAAAAAGTAACTCAAAATGGATCACAGACTTAAATGTAAAATGCAAAACTTTTAAACTCCCAGAAGACAACAAGGGAGAAAACCTAGGTGACCTTGGGTATGGCCGTGACTTTTTAGAGACAACACCAAAGATGCAAACCATAACAGAAAGAATTCATAAACTGGATTTCATTAAAATTTCCTACTCTGTGAAAGACACTGTCAAGAAAACGAGAAGACAAGCCACAGACTGGGAGAAAATATTTTCAAAAGACACATCTGATAAAGGACTGTTTTCCAAAACGCACCTCACCCGGGAAGAAGACAAAGAAGCACATGAAAAGGCGCTGCACGTCATATGTCATCAGGAAAATGCAAATTAAAACAACAATGAGAGGGGTGCCTGGACGGCTCAGTCCACTAACATGGTTAAGCATGTGACTCTTGATTTCGGCTCGGGTCGTGATGCTGTGGTTTGTGGGATGAACCCTTGCATCAGGCTCTGCACTGACAGCATGGGGCCTGCTTGGGATTCTCTATCTCCCTCCCTCTCTGCCCCTCCCCACTCACCTCTCTTTCTCCCTCTTCCTCAAAATAAATAAATAAACATTAAAAAAGAAAAGCAATGAGATACCACTACTCAACTAGTAGAATAGCCTCAAACCCCAACACTGCCGATCCCAAATAGTGGTGAGGATGTGGAGTAACAGGAACTCTCACTCGCTGCTGGTGGGGATGCAACACTTGGGAAGACAGCTTGGCAGATTCTTACTAAACATCTCTTACCATCCAGGAATCCTTCCTTGGTATTCACCCACAGGAGCTGGAAACTTATGTCCACATAAAACCCTGCACACGGATGTTTATAGGGACTTTATTCCTAACTGCCAAACCTTAGAAGCAATCGAGATATCCTACTGTAGGCAAATGGATAAATGGTGATACACCCAGACAACAGAATATTCTTCAGCACCAACAAGAAATGAGCTACAGCGGTGCCTGAGTGGCTCAGTTGGTTCAGCGTCTGACTTTGGCTCAGGTCATGATCTCGTGGTTTGTGAGTTCGAGCCCCACATCAGGCTCTGTGCTGACAGCTCAGAGCCTGGAGCCTGCCTCGGATTCTGTCTCCCTCTCTCTCTGCCCCTCCCCTCACTCGCACTCTCCCTCTCTCAAAAATAAATAAACATAAATTTTTTTTTTAAATGAGCTATTGAGCCATGAAAAGATGTGGAGGAATCTCAAATACATATTATTTAGTGAAAGAAGCCAATCTGAAGAGCCTACATACTGTAAGGTTCCAACTATACAACACTCTGGAAAAGGCAAAATTATGGAGGCAGTAAAAAGATCAGTGTTTGCCAGGGGGAGAATGGAGGCAGGGAGAGATGAATAAGTGGAGCACAGGATTTTTAGGGCAGTGAAAACACTCAGTATGATACCATAATGGTAGATACATATTCTACATTTGTCCTAAAACAACACCTTATCTGACTAAGGACAAATCCTCCAAGAGAAACTCAATTATTATAAACCATCTCTCCAGAAGTTTCATCAACCAGGAAAGAGTAACTCATCACAGGAGAAGAAACTAGAAGGTGATACCCAGACAAACCTGGTCACAAACTATCACAACTCTTCTAAGGGATCATTCATCTTTTCCTAAAAATCACTCACTCCCCACTAAAAAGCCTTCTTCCCCCTCCCTTTTCCCTCTTACAATGAATCCTGAATTCCAAGCCACCTCAAAGAGCTATCCATTTTTCCCTGGGTATCTCCCATGCATACATGAGTTATATATGTTAATAAACTTGTTTGTTTTTTCTCCTGCTAATCTGTCTTTTACCACAGGGGTCTCAGCTAAGAACTCAGAAGAGTAGAGGGAAAATTATTTTTCCTCCCCTAAACAATGTAGGTTCATCAGCTGTGACAAATGCACCTCTCTGGTGGGGGATACATGCACAATGGGGAGGCTGTGCATGTGTGGGGCTGGGGGATCTGTAGGAAATCTCTGTACCTTCTGCTCAATTTTGCTGTGAATCTAAAACCACTCTAAAAAATAAAGCCTCTTAAAAAATTGAGGACCCCTGAGTTTTTGTTTATGTGGGTTCTCTCTGTTGCTATTTATCACTTTGAGATTAAAACTGAAAACTAAAACAAATATATTTCTTGGGGGACCCGGTTGGCATCTGACTCTTCATTTTGGCTCAAGTCATGATTCCAGGGTCCTGGGATCAAACCCTGCATCAGGCTTTGTGCTAAGCATGGAGCTTGCTTAAGATTCTCTCTCTCTCTAAAATAAAAAAATAAAATAAAATAAAATAAAATAAAATAAAATAAAATAAATTTAAAAATAAATAAGTATTAAAAATGTCTACTTCTTTATTAATTCACTTTAAGATAATGAGCCAATTATATGTTAACATAAAACATTTTTATGAAAAATAGCCATTTTTCAAAACAAAAAAAATAAGTGAGAAGAGTGGCATTGTTTTACACTTCTACGCATCTCTGGGCTTAACAGAAGATAGCTGGGCTCTCATATCCAATTCTTCCACGTGCAGTGTATTACAGAATCACACATCATGAAGCTTTTGCAAAACACCACTGTATGCTCAGGAAAGCAGAGTAAAGATGGCAAATGATATCTTAGTAGTATTATGAAAATAGTTTTGCTCATGCAGATCCCCGGAAAGGGTCTCAGGGAGGCCAGTTTGTACAATTTGCCAATCTCTGTGCCCGAACATACCTGAACTAAGTAAGAGCCCATTAGCTGCTTTCCTGCTAAGAATTGCCCCAGCACCCCCGGGGCCCTTGCTCTATCAGGCTGCTGGGTGGGCCCGTGTCTTGTCAGTCTTTGTGCTGGGCGGCCCAGCACAGTGACCTCACAGACAGTCTCCTTGCCCCTGCTGATTGACCAGCAGAGTCCTGAGGACCCGATGCCCCACGCTCCCTCTCCCCACCTTTGTGTCTTGCTCAGCTGTAGTCAGCACGCAGAGGTCATCTACTGACCCTGTGCACTCTCTAATCTGTTATCTTGCCCGGTATTTGTTCTTATGAAATTGAGTTTTTATCTCATTAGATATTTTTTAAAAATAAGCACTTATGTTTTGCTACACCATAGGCACTAGATGTTTTTGGACAGTATTCTTGTATATAAACTGAACTGTGGTATCTCCCAGGGCAGGGTCTGTCTCCTGCCTCTGAAGCTTTTTCGGGCACATGACCAGTCCCCAAAATGGAATCAATTCAAGGTGTTTGTTCTCTGACACAAGACAGTCCCAATAATAGAACTATGAGGGCTGCTGTTTCTTTGTCTAACAAATATATTTCTCTAATTAATTGAACATTTCCAGTGAGTACTCTGTCATTCCCAGGCAGCTATTTAGTGGAAATAAATAAGAGTTACATTTTATTAAAATCTTTCCCCTTTGGGTATAATAGCTTATGTAACAGGAATAGTAAAAAGAGTTCAGTTCTCGCAAATAAGAAAAGTCATCAAAATCACTATCAGGGCTTGTATACCTCCCTATTGGAGTAAACAGTGCCTTTTTCCTTGGGAGAAGATATTTGCAAATGACATATCTGATAAAGGGTTAGTATCCAGAATCTATAAAGAACTTAGCAAACTCAACACCCAAAAACCAAATAACCCAGTGAAGAAATGGGAAGAAGACATGAATAGACACTTTTTCAAAGAAGACATCCAGATGGTTAACAGACACATGAAAAGATGCTCAACATCAGTCATCATCAGGGAAATACAAATCACAACCACAATGAGATACCACCTCACACATGTCAGAATGGTTAAAATTAACAACATGAGAACAACAGGTGTTGGTGAAGATGTGCAAAAAGGGGAACCCTCTTGAACTGTTGGTGGGGTGTTCTCTCTCTGGAGAATAGACTGGAGGTTCCTCAAAAGACTATAAATAGAACTATGCTATGATCCAGCAATGGCACTATTAGGCATTTACCCAAAGGATACAAAAACACAGATTCAAAGGGGTACATGCACCACAATAGCCAAACTGTGGAAAGAGCCCAAATGTTCACCAACTGATGAATGGATAAAGAAGATGTGTGTGTGTGTGTGTGTGTGTGTGTGTGTGTGTGTGTGTGTATACATACAATGGAATATTACTCAACCATCAAAAAGAATGAAATTTTTGCAATGACATGGATAGAGCTAGAATGTATTATGCTAAGCAAAATAAGTCAGAGGAAGAGAAATACCATATGATTTCACTCATATGTGGAATTTGAGAAACAAAACAGATGAACATATGGAAAGGTGGTGGGAAGAGGACAGGGAAACAAACCACAAGAGACTCTTAACAACAGAGAACAAACCGAGGGCTGATGGAGGGAGGTGGGTGAGGGATGAGTGATAGGTATTAAAGAGGGCTTGTTATGATGAGCACTGGGTGTTGTACGTAAGTGATGAATTGTTGAATTCTACTCCTGAAACCAATATTGCACTATATGTTAACTAACTAAAATTTAAATATTAAAAAAAAAAAACAAACAACAGTGCCTTTTTCCTGCCATTGATGGAACTCACAGTGTGGGCCTCCTGCTGAAAAGTTATTTACTCAAACCTAAAAAGACAACAGAAAATCACATACAATATGCCTTATAAACCTCATTTTTTAGCTTCATAAATTACTGCATCTTTTTCTCGAGAATTTTCTAGATATTCCAAAGGCAAAGCTGTAGATGTCAGGATTTAAGTTCTTTACTTACAAATTTCTTCTGATTCATTTTTGGGGAACACATAATGAGCAGTCTAACATTCTGAAGCAACAGGAGTTTAGGTTTTAGTTACAACAGAAAGGACACACATCTAGCAGAATTCAGTCTCAGGTTTAAAAAAGAAAAGTAGGTCTGTCTGTCTGTCTGTCCACACTACTTCCACAGGACCCCAGACATCTTGTTTAGATGAATGAAAGAATGTTTTTATAAATCATTTCAGATTTTGTAAGATATAAGGCCAGGAGCTATGCTTCCAGAGTTTTCAAGATCTCATTCTTGGGAGTTACTAGTTACTACGGATGAAATTCCAGAGTGAAAATGGCACAGGCCCAGAGACCTGGGCTCCATCCCTGCTCTGCCACTCACCAGCTACGCAACCTTGAGCAAGACACCCCACAAAGCAACCTCATTTATACATCCCTCCATGGACTCAGTATGCACATGTCCTGGTTTGGGTCCCAAGAGTGCAGAGATCTGTGATACTACATCTGCTGTTGGAGGGTCTCCAAGTCAAGCAGAGGCAAACAGACACAAGAATGATGCATTATAACACCCTTGTAGCAAGTACCACAAAAGAACTGTTTGAGCCCAGGTGAGGGGTAGCTAATGCTTTCTGAGGTGTCTGTGCTGATTTCACAGAGAAGAAAACATCTCACCTGGTCTTGAAGAAGTGGGGAAACATTTTCTACATGAAGGAGATAAAAGAATTTTTCAGAGGATATCATAAAAGTTCTGGAATGGTTGATAATTAACTGTAGGTGAAGTGGAATTAAGGGAACATGCCAGGTATTTGCCTGTCGGTTCTCAGGTCCACTCTCTGCTCCCCTGCCCTGGTCTGCATCACCACGTGGGGTGAGGGTTGGCCCCCAATGCTCCCTGGCTTCTGGCTAGATTCGCATAATAAGAGACACTGTCAAGACATTGAAATGTGGAGGGAGAAGCCAGAGTATTTCTCTCCCATCTCTTGGAGTTGGGCAGCATCTCAACAGTGACTGGGTCTCCTCCATGGCTGAGGGTGGTCTCCAGCTCCTAAGCTCTAGAGGGGGTGGGCAGCCTCCCGCATGACTCATCTCCAAGTTCCCTCACCCTGAGTCTCCTGTTCGGCTTCCCGGCTTACCTGTATAAGTTGATTCCTGTGTAACTAAATTCCTGTCAGAAACCCCTAAAAAGGTCGCTGTGAGATGTAAGTGTGGAGAGAGAGGGAGAGAGAGGAGGAGCATGGCATGAAGAGCCCTTAATGAATGCCAGTCAGGAATTCCAAATTTTACCCCAAGGTTTAGATCTTTTTAGGGATGCTGAACATACAGGACAGGCCCAAACAGGGAGTTCAGGGGAAGAGGCTGATCTAACAGATAAAGAAGGATGACAATGGCCTGATCCAAGGCAGGGGCAAAGAGAAGCCATGTTTGTGAGGCATTTCTGAGATAAAATGCAGAGAAATGGGTTAGAAATGGGTTCCGTGGAAGGGCCGAAGGAGAGGACAGTGGAGGATGACTCCCAGGTTCATCTGATGACACCAATGGGAGAGGATGAAGGAGAGAAGCAAAGAAGCAAGGATGTGGGTAGGGGGTATATCCAGGTTGAGGTCCCTTAGGGACAGTCTTAAGAGAGTAGAGGTGAGTCAGAAGACAGGACAACTAACATCTCCTCCAGAATAAATGACGAATGGTCACATTTCCTTTGTGGTATCAATAAGTGGTTTTAAATTGCCCAGGGCATTAATTTTTTTTTTTTTTTACTTCACAAATAATTCAGTTGTCATTTTAGTGATGGCATTTGACATAATAGGTTTAGATCTATGTCAGGAAAATAAGATCTGGAGAGAGAAGACATCCCAGAGAGACAGCAATGGGAAAATTCCTTGGAGCCAGTATTGAAGTCTGCCCTTCCCACTTATACCTGTGGCTACAGCGCAGACCTTGTTTCCTCCCTCCTTGGGATTGAACGGGTGCTCCTTCCCCCAAAGTAACCCCTGTTCAGCCTCATGTGACCCTCCACACCTTACTAGGTCTGAGATCCTTCCTGCTAATGACTTCTGGGGTCCAGAGGGGTTGGTAAGTGTCTAGCAGTGATGGGGAAGGGTTTGAGGACTGTGGGAGAGGCCTACAGCCTTCCCCAAGGCTCATTTGTAAGGGAGGGTCCTGAGATCTGCAGACTCAAGAGAGGCTGCCTTCTCTCACAGGTGGGACTTACAGGGCCAGGTAACAAGGTGGGGGCACAAAGGCTGGGCAGGAGGCTCAGGATGGTCCTTGAGCCATGGGCAATGGAGGGGTAACACTGCACTGGCCAATGAGACCTACCAGTCATAGGATGGGCTGCTAGAAGGCAAACTGCCCATTTCTCAGCTCTGTTCAGGCTTCACCAGCATAAGGAGCCAGCTCCCTGATGGATGCTCACATTCAGCAAGAGGGGCAGGTGCAAGGATGTTATTCCCCAAACCCACCTGAGAGCCAACAAAGTGTCCTGGGCTAAAATTAAAGGAGAAGAGATGTGGTTAGTAAGGAGGAAAAGTTAAAATGTCAAATCCCAAGACGCAGCAACCCGAGGAGACTCTGGAATCTGTGCCCTGGCTCAGACAGCCAGGTGCCCACCAGTTAGAAGGACAGGCAGCTCCCTCTCTCAGTCACCTGGCCTTTGAATTCTGAGATTCTGCTCTTCCAAGAAGAACAGCTACTACCAGGAAAGTGAAAAAAAGAAGAGGAGGAGGAGGAGGAGGAGGAGGAGGAGGAGGAGGAGGAGGAGGAGGAGGAGACCAAAGAGGAAGAAGAATAAAGGCATTTTATCTAGTACATTATCCTCATTGCACGAGGGAGAAGTGAGATGGATTTCAAGTGCTTACCAAAGCCTGCATCTTCAATGGCTCAGAAAGATCTTTCCTTGGAAGATGAAACCCCTCAAGAAAACTGCTCAGCCTCAGCTCCAACCCCTGATCTTCTCTTCCTCTCCACTGTTTCCATAGCTTAACACAACAACAGTACAACTGCACTGTGACCTCTGGGAGAAACTGGTTTTATTTTCATTGACCTTTCACCATGCAGGCTAGACAAAGAGGAAGGGCCTTGGAGAAATACAGAAGTAATGAGGCCGTTTTCCATCAGGCATAATGTGGGAGGGAGACCATGCAGAGGCCAGGTGACACCACAACAGCCAGATAATTTGTGACAACAGCTCACCAAACCCACCACCGATCCACGTGACGGCTGGCGTTGGCACTGCAGAAGCAGAAGCAGAAGCAGCGTGTATTTTCTTTTCCTTTTCTTTTCCTTATGCTTTCCCAGAAGAGGGTTTTCTTGGATACAGGATGAATGATGTGGGTAAGATTTTAATTCCTGTGAAGAGAAGTATGACTTCTCTCCAAGTTGTCAGGAAACTCCTGGTTCCTTGTTTTCCTGGGAGTGCAGCAAAGCACCGCTGGTGAAGAAAAGGGGGTTCAAGGGCTGAAGGGCATCCCCGCGCCCTTCCTGGGGCACCCATCTGAAGGTACCCCGTGGCAGCTGCTCCCTGAACATCAGTCTCACTCACAGGGAAGCCTCAGAACCCTCCAGAGTCCACCTGGCTCCAAATGATGCTGAAGCAGACCTTTCAGATTTGCTCTCAGAAACTTAGACCAAGAGAAAAAAAATAGAGAAAACACTACTGCTCTTCCCACGTGAAAGTTTCTTCTTTAGGAAGCTTTGACTCTATCTCTCTGCCCCTAGCCTCAGCTCCCACTCTTTCAAAGCCCTCCCTGCTGTCGGGGTTCAGCTCCTGGGCGAGCTCCTAGGGAGAGCTGTCTTCATTGATCCCCAGATACTCAGAGCCAGCCCTATGCCTGGCACACAGCACTCAGTGTTGGCTAAATAAGGGACATCTAAGATTAACGTGAGGCCTTGTTGGAAAGGGGCTGTCAGAAGGAGGGCCACGAAGACAACCTAGGACAAATCTGAATGAGGTAGACAGAGGGCAAGGGGACAATATGAAAAGATATGAATGGGACCTAAGGGCTGGAATTGGATCTGGGTCAGGATTACACGCAGTGAGGCTATGTCTAGGCTCAGAGCCAGCTAATTTACATGCATAGTCTTGTTTTAATCTTGACAGCAGCCCCAAGATGTACGTACATCATTAGCATCCCCAATTTGTTGAATGAGGAAACTTACAGAGGTCCTACGGCCAGGAAGCAGTGGAGGCCTTCAGGGGATAAGGAGGAGCTGGGGGTTCCTCTCTGCTTCTCCAAAGTCTGACAAGAGGCAGTGTGGTATGTTGGCTAGCACCATGGACTCTGGAGTCGACCTGCCTAGGCAAAAATCTTGATTCTATCCCTGAATAGCTGTATGACTTCAGGCAAGTTACTTGGTCTCTACACTTCTCAGTTTCTTCATCTATAAAATAGTGATAATGATAATGATAATTACCTTGTAGAATCTTTAAAGATTAAATAAGTTAATACTATACATTAAGGATCAGCTGGCCCACCACTTGTTTTTGTGAATAAAGTTTTATCAGAACACAGCAATGCTCATTTGTTTACATATTGTTTATGGCTGGGGTTTTTGTTTGTTTGTTTGTTTGCTACCACAGTAGAATTGATCAGTTGTGCCACAGACCACATGGCCCAAAGCCTAAAATATTTACTATCTGGTTCTTTACAGAAAAAGTTTGCTGACCCCCCTCTGCATGAAGAGCTTATAACGGTGGACACAGGAAATGCTGTGATGACTATTATTATTATTATTAAGCATTTGTTCCCAGAGTCCCTCCATCAAGGTCCCCTACCCTGGGGATGACCTGACTGCCTGACATGTGGGGCACAGTATCAGGCTCTGGGGGCTGGGGAGGAACAAGACAGAAAGGGTTCAAGCCTGCTCCTATGGGGCTTACAAGCCAATGGAGGAGACAAGGGAGTAACAAACTACGGTGAGTCCTTTGAAGAAAATAAACAGGATGTTGAGATAGAGAAACAGGAGCAGCCACTTGGACAGGAAGGGCTCATGGAGGAGGGGATACCTGAACAGCGAGGGGAGGAAGGGGAGGAGCAAATGTGAGGAGTAGCAGGAAGGACTCTGCAGGCAGTGGGGACAGCAAGGGTAACGATCAGTTCTGGGAAAGGCCTTGCCATGTTCAAGAAACAGAGAGGCCGGTGTTGCCTAATGTCAGGGACAAGAGGAAGAGCAGCAGGAGATAGGGCCGGAGCCAGATCACATGGGCCTGGTCGCCCACGGGAAGGAGTCGGGTATGTTCTAAGAACACAGCAATGGGAAGCAGCATGAGTACTTCAAGGAGCCAATGGCAGTGTCTGCTTTGGAGCCTAAAAAGACCATTCCAGATGCTGCACAGACAATAGACTTTGAGGCTGGGGACAGGGGTAAAGCAGTCAGTAGGGTGATCTCTATGTGGGGACACTGTAGCCATCAGGGAGAGATGACACAGAGCTGAACTATGGTGGTGGCAGGGAAATGGAGCAAATAAATGACTGAATATGAAGCTTGGAGGCAGGGAGGACTGGAGGCTGATGCCAGAATTTGGACCTCAGTACCTTGGGGGAGGTGGTTCTGTTCAAGGAGATGGGGAAGAATGAGGGCAAAAGGAGGGACATGAGGAGTTGTTTTGGTCCATGAGGAGGGAAAGAACCTCATCCCTTCCTGAAGACAACCCTGCACGTAGGAGACAATGACCTCAACCACTCCCCAACATCTCTTCCCCTCCCCCATGCAACCTGCCTAAATATTCCCATTTCCTTCCCATGTTTTTTCATGCTTGTGTGTGTTCCCTCACTCACTGCTTTTCTGTGAATGCACTTTGCTTTTGCTGTATCCCTATATTCCTACCCCGCTCCGGTCCCCTTGTCTAGGCACAGAAGTGATGGTGATAAATGACAGTTCTGATCACAGAGTTGAGTCTGGAGAGCCCATCCCCCCCCCCCCACACCCCACTGTCCCCTCACCTACAGTCAGCACTCCCATTAAGGCTTGAATCACAACTACTCCCTTGCAGGTGGGCACAGCACCTTGCTGATTCATCTTCACTTATATGCATAAGTTGAACCCATTTCCATGATTTCTTCAGATACTACGCCCTCCCCCAAACAGGGTACTACTCCCCCTCATCGAGGACCCTTCACTAAGCTAACTGCTCTCTCTCCACCCAGAGCTGCCTTTCTGTTGTCATTTTTCTCACTTCTCTATTTCCTCCTCCAAACACATTTTCCTCCTCACTTCACCCAGTGCGTTATTCTGAACTCATGCTTACACTGGACTATCTCCCACTAAATGTTCATTCATTCAGTCACTTTGTGTAAATCTTTCCCTTGCTGAGGACCTACTGCATGCAGACACTGATGGGGAAGCAGAAATGCAGCACGGTGGGCCTGGATTCCCTCCACCCCCACTCCCACCAAGCAGCACCTGCATGGGCCACTTAGCCCCCTCCCCTCCCTTCCATTCCTGGCTCCAGCAGTGCCTGCAGACCTGTGTCCCTCCTAGGGTCCCATGGGCACGTCCCTGAAGCCTTGCCTGCTCTCCCAGTTCATCTGTACCCTGCCCTTGAATAAGCTGGGGTCCCCGAATCATCTGAGTGTTGGGCGGGGACTGGGGGAATGGGTAGGTAGTTTGGAAAAGCATATTATGTTCGTTCCATGACCTAAACTGTAATCACACAATCAGAGCTGCTGATTAGTCTGTCCTAAATCATGGCCATCCTGCCCTTTATGTGGCATTTGGTACTTCCTCCTTGAAACCCCCTGATCCCTTGGCCCTGGCCACCCCCCCCCACCGACCACACTTCTGCAGGGCTCCACGTGGGAGTCCCCTGAGACTGGATCAGCCTCTGTCCCCCATTCTTGCCAAACTCCCACCTCTCCTCATGGGAAAGGCCTCCTCATCCCAACCGGACTTACTTCCACATGTGGGTGGGGATCCCCACTTCATCACATGCTGGGGTGTCAGATCAGCCTCACAGCTCTCTCGCCCTCTCCCTTCCCAACCATTCCATTTTCTCATAGACAGGGAGACCGCAATTCCAGGGGCCGGACAAGCAGAGCCGCATGGCAGTCTGGATACATGGCCAACAGACAATAGTTTAGATCAGGCTGGGAATTTAGAAACCTTCACCTGGCCTCACCCTTCTTAGCCCAAGGGTGCTCAGAGGAAAAGGGAGGGACCTGAGACCATCTTAGGCTACAGAACAGACGTGCCAAGCCACCTTGGCTTGACCTTTTAGTGATTTTTAGCTACCAAAGGCCAACATCATTCTAGCCATGCCTCATCCCCCACACATGCTTGCGTACAACTGCCTCTGTGCTAGGTTCACATCTCCAAAGCTGACCACAGACGTGTGATGCACTGCCCACTGTCTGAGAGTTGGGTGAGGCTGTGGCCGGGACATGAGCTGATGTTCTGTGAGAGGCAGACAGAACAATCTCTCCTGATCAGCAGTGAGGCCAGCTCTGGCCCAGGCCCAGGGAGGAAGCAGATGGGACCAGAGATGGCCCTCTCACCCAAGCTTGAGGGGAAAAGCTTCCTGAGGTCTGCTACCCCATGTATACCCCAGTTGCCCCACCCACACATGGGTGGGCACCCTAGAGTCCTGGTCACAGAACGCTGTAGTCCTAGTATAACACTGGACATCAGGTTCTTGAGATCAGGACCACAGAAGAGGGAGAGAAGGAAAGGAGCCCAGGGAGGAGACCCAAGAGAAAGAGAAAGCATTTGAAAGAATGGCTTTCCCCCACAAAACTAAGCCAGTCAACTGTGACAGGGTTTAAGAGATGAGTTAGACAAGAGTGTCACAACCTTTTAAAAACAGTGAAACTCATCAAACCAAATCTTATGCAGAAATATCAGTAAATAAAAAAGTATACAGGGGCACCTAGGCGGCTCAGTTGGTTAAGCGTTAAACTCTCAATTTCAGCTCAGGTCGTGATATCCCAGAGTTGAAGACAGCCCGTGATGGGCTCTGCTTAAGATTCTCTCCCTCTCTCCCTCTGCCCCACTCCCCCACTTGCACTCTCTCTCTCTAAAATAAAAAAAATAAATAAAAATTGTACAGAGGAACTATTTTGGTTGAAGCAAGGCCTGTGGGGTTTCCTGTGGTCTATACCCCTCTGGCAACTTTTTTTGGGCAATCTTAGGAGTTCCACAGTTTGATTTTTCAAGATGATAAAAATAACACCAGTTTCACACACCCTGATACTTAGCAGTTTCTACTTTTTTTTAAATTTTTTATTTTTTTAATGTTTATTTTTGAGAGAAAGTGGCAGGGAGGGGCAGAGAGAGAGGGAGACACAGAAGCCGAAGCAGGCTCCAGGCTCCAAGCTGTCAGCACAGAGCCCGACGCAGGGCTTGAACTCACGAACTGCAAGATCGTGACCTGAGCCGAAGTCGGAAGCTCAACCAACTGAGCCATGCAGGCGCCCCAGCAGTTTCTATTTTTACATACAACATCATACCCAGTCCTCACACTAACCCTGTGGCAATATCATCACATTTCTGATGAAGTTCCTGAGGCCCCAAGCTGTCAATCGAATTGCCCCAAATCACACGGCGGGCACATAGTGGTGCAGGAATGTGAACCTAGGCTTCCTGACACCAAGTCCAGTGCTCTTTGCTCTGTGTCATAGCTAGAGGGAAATGGACCACATCCCAACCAACACCAAGATGGAGGTCTCGAGGAGAGGCAGGACAGCCTAGAGACCAGCTCTGGACCCAGACCGCTGGGTTCGATTCCTTCTGCCATTCACTTACCTGTGTCCTCTTTTCCTCATCTAGAAAATGGGAGAATAGTAGCTGCCTCTATGGCTTGGAGTTAAGATTGAAGGTGTTGATCCACGTAAATTACTAGCACACAGTGCCTGCCACGTAAATTAGCACTAAATATCCATGCATGTCCATCCTTCACTCCTAGTCAGCACTTATTCAGTGCCTGCTGTGTGCATAGGCCTGTGCCTCATTCTACTGCGGGAGAGGGTGGAGTGGGGGTCGACCCCCAGTTACCAGACAGTTCCTGTCCCCAAGAGGTTTTCAGTCTAGGTGGGGGCCATGCCTGTATACAAAGTACACCAACAATGTGCTCTAAGAGTATGCCCTGGAGCATGACAAAGATGCTGACTTGGATACTTTACCCCAAAGAAACAGACCTCTGTTTCAGAAGCCTATTTGTTACAATCTTTTAGCCTACCCTAGTTAACATATTTCAGAATCAGGATCTCTCAGTAGTAGCCAGATTCTACAGCCAGTACCGTGTGAGATGCACAGAACTAGACCATTGGGCCAGCTTCTAGACTCCTCCTCCTCCTCCGCACTAGCTACTCCTCATGTCCCCATCTCTCAGAGGGCCCAGGCTGGTGCTGGACCTCTTCTCTCTGGTGAGCTCATCTTGGCTCCTCCCTTAGATGCCATCCCTGACAGTGTCCCGATGTCTACCTGCAATCTGGACCTCTCCTCATTCCAAGTGCCTAGTCCATACCTCTGTGTTTGTTTACCTGGCGCCCCACCCAACCTGCTCCTCCCATGGCCTTCCTCCACCTCAGTAAAATGCTGTCACAATCACCCTATTGCTTGGACCAAAACTCGGGAGTCACTCACCCTTGACCTTCTTACTCTGCACCCCACAACACAAATCCTCTCGGCTCTTCTTCCAAACATATCAAACCCTGCTCCCTACTTTCAGCACAACCGCCCTGGTCTAAGCCAGTGTCATCTCCCTATGGGGAACAGCATTAATCTCTTAGCTGGCCTCCTGCCCCTGTCCTTCCCTGTACAGCCCAGTCATACCCCAGCAGCCAGAGCTATCCTTTTATTTATTTATTTATTTATTTATTTATTTATTTATTTTTTTATCCAACATATATTTTATTTTATTTTTTTTTTCTCATTTTTTTTTTATTTTTTAATATATGAAATTTACTGTCAAATTGGTTTCCATACAACACCCAGTGCTCATCCCAAAAGGTGCCCTCCTCAATACCCATCACCCACCCTGCCCTCCCTCCCACCCCCCATCAACCCTCAGTTTGTTCTCAGCTTTTAACAGTCTCTAATGCTTTGGCTCTTTCCCACTCTAACCTCTTTTTTTTTTTTTTTTTTTTCCTTCCCCTCCCCCATGGGTTTCTGTTATGTTTCTCAGGATCCACATAAGAGTGAAACCATATGGTATCTGTCTTTCTCTGTATGGCTTATTTCACTTAGCATCACACTCTCCAGTTCCATCCATGTTGCTACAAAAGGCCATATTTCATTTTTTCTCATTGCCACGTAGTATTCCATTGTGTATATAAACCACAATTTCTTTATCCATTCATCAGTTGATGGACATTTAGGCAGAGCTATCCTTTTAAAAACAGAAGTTAGACATGCCACTCCTCTGGGCTCCAATGGCCCCCATGTCACTCAGGGTTAAAGCCAGTGTCCTTTGAGTCCAATGCGATCTGGCCTGTCCTCATTTTCTAGCACTCTCCACCTGTTCACACACTCTAGTCTCATGGCCTCACTTTTTCTTGACTAGTGCAAGCGCCTTAACTTGCTGTCTGTCCCCCTGACACCTGAATGGCTTGTTCCTGCACTTCAGGTATCTGCCCAAACGCTCCCTCTCAAGTGAGGTCTCCACTGATCTCCCCAACTGCAAACACAACCATCCCTGACCACACGCCCCATCACCTGATGCATTCTTCTCCAGAGCACTCCCCACCATCAGGCATGTTGAGGTTTACTTCTTTACTGCCCGTCTTCCCCAGGCAGAGCGCAAGCTCTCCAGGAGGCAGAGGTGTCTCCTTTGTTTACTGAGGTGCTAATACTTAGAAGGGCGCCCATGACAGGCATACCATAAACACTCACAGAAAGACTGAATTCTGCAAAAAGCAGGAAAGCTTCTCTCCTACCTATGCTGCTTCCCGGTACCTAAAACTTCCCATCTTAACTGTTTATTAGTCCTAAAATTCCACCAGTTACAGCTAGACAGAGGAAACTTGAGGGGAGCCTGGGTGGCTCAGTCAGTTAAGCGTCTGACGCTCGGTTTCGGCTCAGGTCATGATCTCACAGTTCGTGGGTTCGAGCCCCACATCGGGCTCTGCACTGGCAGTGTGGAGCTTGCTTAGGATTCTCTCTCTCCCCCTCTCCTACTCACGCTGCCTGTCTCTCTCAAAACAAATACATAAACTTTTAAAAGATTAAAAAAAAAAAAAAAAAGGATGGCTGACTTGGGGAGAGGTAGTTAGTGTCAGGAGGGGAGGGTCTAGCCATACAGGGCTGGAAGGGCCAAGTCTGAGCCATGGTCCTTAGTCCTACTAACATGAACCAGCCCCTGGTGAGATGTCATAGGGGAAGCCAGGTACCTGGGAAGGAGGGGAAAATGTTGAGGAGGATTTTTAAAGGTAGACAAGGCCAACAATTCAACTCAAGAAATATGTATAGGGCCCTCACCCAGGTGCCTCACAAGGTGCTAGACAGGTGAAATCACATTTGCCAGGGTCCTTTTCTGGAGGCTTCACCATGTGAACAGGTAACAGAGTTGGAGGCCAGGTTTTCCTTTTCAGCTCACTCTCTTGTTTTCAGTATCTATTTCAAACCTTTCTCTTCTCTGCAAACCGTGACCACGCCCCCCAGGCCTCACCCAGAAACTTCACTTCCTATTGCACACAAAAAATAGAAGTCTTCAGACCAGAAAGACCTCCACTTCCTGCCACCAGACCTATGTGTCTCCCTGCACGGGGGCCCCTGCTCTGCCCTCTCCCTCTCAGAGCGTGTTAGAGGTGACCTCTGAATGAAGCCAACTTCTCCACCTGTCCTGGACCCCTGCCTCCTCAGGGAGCTTCACATCCACTGTCACCCACCCCCCTTCCTCATCGCCAACCTCTCTCTTTCAGCTGGCTCCTTCCATCACTCTCACACAACCACGATCTCTCTAGAGATCAAGCAACACTAAAAATCCTCACTCTCACGTTTCTCGAAAGTTCGAGCTCTCCTTCCTCTCACAGCCAAACTTCTTCACTCACCCTCACCCTCAACACAGTGGAGGGACTGTCTCCACTGGCCTCTCTTCAGTCCAATCCTCAGCCGGCTCGGGCCTGGCTCACACCCTCACCAAGCCACCCAAATCGGTGACTGCTGGCTCACTAACGCCAATGGTCCGTTTCCAGTCTTCATCTTACCTGACTTCTAAGCAACATCAGACATTGTTGCCCCCTCCATGCCCTTCCCCAAACACACACACTCTCCCTTTAGCTTCCCTGAAACCACACTGTCCAAGAACAGAGACAATGTATGAACTAACAACTCCCAACTCTCTCTCTCTCCAGCCCAGACCTCCTCTGCATCTAGACCCACATGAAGGCTGCCTGCTGAGTGCCTTCTTCCGATTGTCTTATAGGAACTCCAAAGCCAAGGCATCCCAAACTGAACCGATTTCCCCTCTCCTAAGTTGCTCTCCCCAGAGCTACCTCTTGGTAAAGACCCAACTCTTTTATCTTCCTGCTGTTGCCAGATAACTGGCATCATCCGGGCGATGCCTTCTCTCTCCTCCCCCACATCCCATCAGTCACAGACGCCCCCTGAGTGTACCTGACAGGTACACTCCGCCTCTTTCTCTCCACCCCCATGACCAACACCCTGATTCAAGCCACCATCCCTCTCACTTGGGCCACAGCACAGCCTCCTACAACTGGTCTCCCTCACCCACTCACTCCTCCAGAGCATTTTCCACACACCGCCTGACTGAGCTTCTGAAAACACCAAGCTGTGTCACTCACACGATCTTTTCACAGCCTCCCATTCCTCTTAACGTTCCAAAGCCCTAATGCATGCTGCAATGGTCCCGTCCAATCTCTAGGGTCACTGGAAGCCCCCCTCCTCCCCTACCTTTTATTCTCCATTCTCCCTGGTCTTTTTGCCATTCTTTTTTTTTTTTTTTTTTTTTAAGTTTTTATTTATTTATTTTGAGAGAGAGAGAGACAGAGCGAGCAGGGGAGGGGCAGACAGAGAGGGAGACAGCAAATCCCCAGCAGGCTCCTAACAGTCAGCACAGAGCCCAACCTGGGGCTCGAAGTCACAAAATATGAACTCATGACCTGAGCTGAAATCAAGAGTCAGATGCTTAACCAACTGAGCCACCCAGGTGCCCCTGTTTGCCATTCTTCATACAAGTGGCAAAACTGCCCTCTTTACAGCGTTCACCCCTAAGGCCGGTCTCCCTTTGCTCAAGCTGCTGTCTCCACTGGAAACATCCTGTCCTCCCCTTCCCCTAACCTCTTTCTGAGCGAAACTCACTGAGGTCCAGCTTAAGCATCACATATTCAGCCAGGCCTTCACATGCCTCCTCAGCCACGTTAGGTCCCCTCTTCCAAACTGCATGCTATTTACCATGCTGTACTTCTCCTTCATAGCATTTACTATGACTGCAATTCATTTTTGTATGTCATTATCTGTTCACTATTAACCCGAACCAGCAAACAGAAAGCAGGCCTGGGGCCACGTATTTTTCAAGTTGCTGGCACACAGCAACCGCTCAACTATCTGAGTGAATTAATAGCTGCCATTTTGGGGGCCTACAACGTGACAGATACTGTGGCTAGAAGCTTTACATGGGTTGTTCCACTGTGCACAGCAACCCGTTGAGGTGTGGGCACCAGTTTTATTTTCCTATTCACATTCTACCGATCAGGATTATATAACATGTTCAAGGTAACACAGCTGGTAAGTGCTGGGTTTAATATCAGACTGGTCTCCTCTCAAAGCCACTACACCACACTTCCCTCTGTACTCCCACAGTGCTCACTCAGTGCCTGACACACAGTAGGTGCTCAACCAAGAGGGATAGATAGAATAACCCACTATCAAGGGTGTAGGCCTCACCCTTGAGGTCTACAAGGAAGAATTACAATTCCCCTCTTCCACAGGAAAGAAGAAAATGGAGTGAGAGCTTCAAAGGGTCATCCAGCAGTAGGTAGCCATGCTGGGCTGGATCCTAGGTCTCCTGGCTCCTATCTAGAGTGATTTTCTCTACAGCATAAGCATAGCTAGGCACTATCGGGTGGAATTATGCAGGCAAGCTGTGCAGAAAAGAGGTAACATAGCAGGCCTGAGACTGCCATCCTTGGGAAGTTCTGTTTCCAAGGATGGCCCTTGGTTAACATCTTAGAAGGAGGATTTGGGGCCAATTCTCCTAACTAATTTGGGTGGCTCACTGTCCCCAAACTGTTTTGCAAACAATGTGGTTATTCCTAAGCACCTGTTTTTCTTCTGGAAGTCTGGAATGTTGGTATACGTTAGGCAGAGGGTACCTACATGACCAGTCCTCAATAGAAACCCTGAGCACCGAGTCTCTAATGAGCTTCTCTGGTAGACAACATTTCACATGTTGTCACTATTCAATGCTGGAGGAATAACGTGACCCTATGTGACGTCAGTGGTGGAGAGGACTCTTGGAGCTTGCGCCTGGGTTCTTCTGGACTTTGCCCCATGTGCCTTTTCCCTTTGCCAATTTTGCTTTGGATCCTTTCATTGTAATGAATCATATCTGTATGACTATACGCTGAATCCTGTGAGCCCTCAGAGAAAATCATCAAAGCTGGGTATGGTCTTGGGGAAGCCTTCTTAACACGAGATGAATTTGGGTTTTCCTTCAAAGGCGGGGGGCATGAATTAGTAGATTAATACAGGAGGCACTCTAGGCAGAAGAAATGATGTGAAGAAAGTTAGGAACAGGGAAGTCAGGTGTAAAAGGCCCTACAGCTGTTTAACACAGCCTAAGCAGAGCTGACATTGAGAGAATCAAGCACTATGATTGTAAGGTGGAAGAAATGGATGCTAGAGAAGTCACATTTGCTCCAATGATCCAGCATCAATGAAATGAATCCAGTGAAGTCACACATATGGAATTAATACCAAGAAAAGACTGAAAGAAGGTAGTGTCTGTCTGTCCACGGCTAATATCCATGGCATTGGACATTTCTCAGAAAGGTCTTCCAGAAGTGCCACTGAGCAGTTGAGGTAACAATCCAAATTATTGGCTTTTCAAATAAACCACTTCAATATGGGGGTTCCAGAATAATCTACTTCCCATCCATTAAAGGCAACTATTCACTCTTTCCTTTATCCCTTTCAAATGCCTTCGCTTAGGGTCCAATATCCCCTCCCATCTCTCTGGCCCACTTCTCCTCACTCCTCAGGAGGGCTTCCTGGAATAACCCCACCCAACTGGTGAATCACTTCTTTTATTCTGCAACTACTTAGCACTTAGGCCTTCACTTTATGTTAAATTATTTGCCTTTAACCCAGGGAAGCAGGGTAAATTTGCTAAGTTGTAGCGTAGGTATCTGCCCAGCCTCTTCCTCAGAATCTTAATGTCATGAAGGCAGAAGAGGGACTTTCATGACTGTTTAGCTTCACTCCACCCACTTGCCTCCATCCTCTGGCCTCAAGGGCCCTCTACAAATGCAAATGGAAGGCTCAGAACACAGCCTGGCTGTTCCCAGCCACCTTCCTTAGTAAGGGAGTGTGGAAAAGGCTCTGGCTGGCTGTTCTGTACCCAGTCAACCTCACTCCACATTTTGCTCTGCTTACATAGTTGGATCCCATTAAAGGACTTCTCTGCTCCTGGTGATCAAGCCAGTGCCTGTATTTTGCTTCCCAAATCCATTGTATTTCTTCTGCTGGGTCCCTGTGTCACCTTATTACCAGCACAACTATCCCTCCAAGATGGCGGCTACTGTGCCCACACATTATTCTAAAGGCTGGAATCCTGCCCCTGAAACCCTCTCCCTGGGCCTGGGCCTCCATTATCTTATGCCTCCTGCCCTCCTCTCTGCCTTCTGGCTGCCAAGGGCTTGTCCCAGCTTATCCCCACCATGTCCAGTCCCATCCGAGCCCACCTACCTGGCTGCTGAGCTCTGCTCGGTCTAGATTGCCAAGTGTCAGCAACAGGCTAGTTTAAATGATGGGCTCCCTTGGAACTTGGCAGTTCTTTTGTTCGTCTGCTTTTTAATTTAATGTGAATGCCTTTAGGCTCCACACACATTTTCCACCTCCCCAGAAACCCCACAACTCCCTATTGCTATCAAACACATAGAAGAAAAACAGCTTTACTGAGTATCCGCCAGACGCTAGGCTCTGTGTATATATTGGCTCATTTAATCCTTCCAGCAACCCCAAGTGGGTGACATTACTATCTCTATTTACCATTGGAAACAGAGCCTCATGGAAGTTGGGCAACTTGCCCAGATCATACAACTACAACCAGCAAGTCATAAATTCAGATTTGAACGCAGCTTCTGAAGTCCACACTATTTCCACTATGCATTTAGGCGGCCCCTCTGCAGCAGTGCAGGAGAGGAAACGGAAAGGCAGGAAAGTGAGAGAATGCACAATCAAGGTAATACAGGAAAGAGGTCAAATGGATGTGTCGAATGGACGTGAACTCAGGGTGCCGCCCTGGGGACCAGAACCGGCCAGGGGAGACAGGCCAGAGGTGACTGTGGGAGAACAGTGATGTCTGCACAGGTGAGGGAGAACTCAGAGGAAGGCACGGCTTGGGATGCGTGTCTGAGGGGCTCTGGAAACATCACGGCAAAGATTCTGTGTGTCACAAATCAAACCGGCCAGGAACAGAGCTGGGTGAGAGACAGAGCCTTTCCTGAAGAGTGTTGGTTTGAGCCATGGGAGGACAGGAGGGCTCTAGGGAGAGGAGCACAGGGGTTAGAGGGCCAGCCTGAGGACACAGCCTGGTCCTCATATGGGCACTTGCAGGGAGGGAGGAGGATGAGAAGCTCAAGGTCAATGAAGGGAACGTCAGTGGGGACAGTGGGGCACCCTCCAAGGAGATGGGCAACAGCTGCCGAGCAGGCTGGCGACTGAGGATTACCAGGCCCCAGAAACCTTCGGGCAATCTGAGCGGCAGGGCAGGTGCACAGCGCGGAGCGAGGAATACATAAGTGCAAGTGCTGGCTGCTCTTTCCAGAAGCTTTTCAGTGAAAGGGAGAGAAGAGGGGTTGCAGAAACATGGGCTGTTCCTGTTTAACAGAGGCTGAGCTAGTGGGGCAGAGGAAGAGGTCAGTGGTAAGGGAACGATGGATGGAGCCCGTCAGAGGGAGAAGAGGGCTACATCAGGGGCATAGGTGGAGAAGGTGCTCTCCCTCCCATGGGTCAGGAGAGTACCTCTTCCCTGAGAGGAAACAGACCATGGGGGAAATCCCAGGGATGTTCTGGACTGGAGAGGAGAGAAGCTGGTGGAGCGCATGTCCGGCAATGAGGCATGGGCAGCTGCTGAAAGTGAATGGGTCCCCCTTCCCTGTTCACACACTCCGGAAGGGGTGCTCCCTGGGCTCTGTCATTCAACACGGGGCCCACAGACCCTGCAGGTATCTGCAGAGGTACCCAGTTCTGGCCACGGCACCGTCTAATCATGTGTCGCCACCTGCCTCCAGATAACAATACGCAGAATATACTCCTCACTGCCGCTTCAAGCTGACTTTGAATTTTTCTGTCAGGACTGGTGAGTATTTTCACTTTTATTTCCTCTCTGGTCCTCCAGTCCACTTCCTCACAAGACAGGGCCTGCCAGGGGCCATGTGGGTCAACTACTGTCTGACCCTCCAAATAAAGCTTTCCTCTGGGCAAAGCCACAAGCTCAGTGGGGCCCAACCCTGGCCTCAGCAGGGGCAGGAACCCTCCAGCCCTGAAGATCGCTTCTGCCCTGGTGCCCTCTACCCTCAGCACACACACAGATGCCCACCTCGCTCTGCTGGGGTGATGACTCCTGCCCCAGAGTAGCCTCAGTAAAAGCCACCATCTGCACAGAAAAAGCTCTTCAGAGACTGGGTCTGCCACAGCTCCCCCCTTCCCTTGGCCTATTAGCCCTTAAAGACCCCCAGTGACAAAGGTGTCAGGTGGCCTTTGATGAATGCCTTTCTGGTTCTCTCACGCTCCTCCTGCCCAGAATTTTGGCTTCCTCTAGCCAAAATACCAGGAGAAGAGCACAGGAATTAGAGTCAGGAGACTTGGACTGGGGTCCTGGCTGGTCCCTACATTCTGTGAAATCTTTCCGGTCACTTCTGTGCCCTAGCTTGCAACCAGGGAAGTGGAAGGAACAGCAACCTGCCTTTCCCTTCTCTCAGGGAGGCCATGAGAAGTTAATCAGATCAGAAAGGCTATTTTCAAACTGCACAGGGCTGTTCTGATTCCTGGGGTCTAAGCAAGTCCTGCTGACAGCTCAGCCTCTCTGTCCAGAGCCCCACCGAGCACATGTTCCCCAGCCATCGGTCCCAAGGGAGACACATCTCAAATGAATTCAACACAGACATTTGTTTAGGCCAACTCTGTCAGATTCCAGGACCCAAACCAGAATAGACACAGGTCTTGCCCCGAGTTCACTGAGTTGGGGTAGAGCTAACAGAGCAGATGTCTGTCCATGTGACGCCCCAGGCAGAGCCTCCAGGGGACTCTGCTCTGTGTGGCTGGGAGCACACCAGACATGTGTTACCAGAGTCCAGACTGAGGAGGTGGGTTGATTTAGTTGTCTGAGAAACCAGGGTGGGGGCCTGGAGCAGAGGAACCAGGCACCTTAGAGACCCAGGCCCGGCCCAGCAGTGGAACCTAAAGGGTTATTACACTCAGGACTTCACCCTCACCATCTGGGAGACAAGGAGAATAATCCTGCATTGGCCTGTTTCACTAGAATATCAGGGAGAACAAAATGAGAACAGCAATGAGAAGATGCTTTAAAAAGGAAAGAGCTTTACAAACATGGAATTATTTTTTCTTCAGGGTCCTCTGCTGAGAAGCTGAGATAATCACAGAAGGTCTGATTGTCTAAGGCTGACGAGCCTTAGGCTGACTCAGAGGCATCCAGCTCCCTCGCTCTGCAGATCGCCCCCACTTAAATATCCCAGTTACAGACTTAGTACTTCCAGTGGACGGGGCCTCCCTCTCCTTTCCGTACTCTTTCCACTGCCCTGCCACCCATAGCCAATGGGTGCTCAGGTGATGCTTGCTGACAGATGGAAACGCTGCCCATCCTACCCTCACGGCCACGGACCTCAGCCCAGAGGACCTGAGAAAGTCACCTCCTCCATCACTGCCCCTCCAGCAGGTCGTCCAGAGCCGGGCTCACACAGGTGACTTTCTCCTGCCTGTGTCCAGGATCTGAGGGCCTACCCATTCCACACAGTTCAAAACAGAATGGTAACGAAAACAAGAAAGCCTCGACAGGGGCTAGATATTTTCTGCTTCCATCTCACAACCAGCTTTCCTGCAGCAGTGACCTTACTATGCAAATCCGAGTAGACCACAGGGAGGAGTGGTCAAATAGTTTTCACCCGACCATCAACTGTACTAACTCCCTTTCATCGGCCATGTGACAAGGGCAGACAGAGCCAGCAGCAGCACCCTGGATTTGAGAGGCCCTACCCAGCCTTTCCCGGCCTAAAATTCTCTCTCACACACGTAACTGTTCTATTCCCAGAAGCACCTCCATTTCTTTGCATTTTGTCTTCCAGAGCCCTTTTAAACCGCGAACGTCTCTAGAGGAAGAAACCATATTCCACTGGCCTTAGTCACACAGCACCTGTGCCCAATAAATATTTACTGAATTAAATTGGTTACTAGATGCCTGTCCTCAGGGACACGGGTCACGGCCCAGGGCTGTGGAGGGTGGGGCTGCAGGGGCAGCCTTTTCCCAACCTCACCGCTGGCCTAGAGCGGCCCTGCCAGCCACAGGGCGATAACTGAGTTCGAGAAAGTAAATCTGAAATAGCCAAATATGGAAACTCTGCAGGAGGGGGCAGAACCAGCCGAGAAAGTCGGCAGCGGGCAGAGCAGCCCAGTGGAGTCAGCGATAAGAGTGAGGCCCCGGTATTCACAGAAAATCTTCAGAACTGCCAAAACCCTGCAGAGCGGCGGCAAGGGGGAAGCCATCTGTTCTGGAAAACCCAGATTCCACCAATCCTCTGGGTGTCCCAGGGCAACTCACCTCCCTGAACCTTGGTTTCTTCCAAGACCCCTCCAAGCTCGGCTTTGGGTGTGTGTGTGTGTGTGTGTGTGTGTGTGTGTGTGTGTGTGTGTGTGTTGTGTGCTGTGTGGTGTTTCTAAATGAGCACGCTCAATCGAACAGTTCGTGGAGGTTTCCATTCATTCCAATATTAAAGTTTCATTCCAGAGGGCTCAGGTTGGAGAAGTCCTGCAGAAGTGGAGGGGGCGCTGAAGGGTGCGAACGGAGGGCCTGGGGTTTGCAGTGCGTGCGTGCAGGGCACGCCTGGAAATCACCCCTCAACCTGAACCTGGTCCCTCCAGGCCACAGCCGCGCTCTGCAGCAGCTCCCCAGCCCAGACCCCCGGTCTCCGTCCACGACACACCCTTCTCCTGCAAAGAAAACCCACTCGGAGCCGCGGAGCCTGGCTCTGACCCTCAACACCCAACTGCACCCCCTCGCCCGCAGCAGCGGCCACCAACCCAGCAGGCTCCCCCGGCCCCCCAACCCCCACCCCGCGGCCGCCCGGCGCTGGTCCGGGACGCGCTAGACGCGAGCGCGGCGGGCGGCCAGGCCCGGGACCCCCACAGCCGAGCGCCAGGCGCCAGGAGGTGGTTGCGGGGCCCGTGCCGCTGTGGCGCTTTCGGTTTCAAAGCAAACGGGACGAGCCGAAGAACGCTCCTCGGTCCCCTCACTCCAGCTCTACAGCCTCGGGGCTTATCACCGCGGCGCGGCCACCGCCCCGGAGGCGACCTGCCGGGACTCACGTGTGGCTCGGCGCGGGGGTGCTCAGCCGGCGCTGGTCCGCAGGCTCGTGGCTACTCCAGGCAGCGACCGGCGACGAGGCGGGGGCCAGGCTCTCAGCCCCCCAGCCCTGTTCGCGGAGCCAGACCGGGGGAGGAAGGAGGGCGGGCCCGGGACCCGGGAAGGGCGGGGCCTGGGCGGGGCCCGGAGCAGTCCTGGCGAGGGGCGCAGGCCCCAGGGGAAGGGCGGACGCGCAGGAAGGTGTCGGGTAGGACGCGGAGAATTACCGAGCAGTTAGAAATCTAACCTAACCACACTGGAATCAGAAGTACCTACAAATACAAAGCATCTCAGATTTTCCTCAAGTGCCTTTGAACTGTACACATCTTACCCTTCAACCTGGGACAACCAAGCTGAGCCAGTCCTTTCCTGCTTTGACTCCCTTAGCTCAAGGTCTCAGGTCTGGTTGGAACCAGTCCTTCCCCATCTTCCTCAGCAGTAGCACCAATTTGCCCGCCCTCCTCCTTGCTGCGTGTCTAGCAATCCTTTAGAATTGTTGAGGTTGACCTTGGACCAAGGGCTCCCCAGACATCTCTTTGGATCTTCAAAACAACCTTGTGAAGTAGGCCTGTTCCTCCTCATTTTACCCATGAGCTGAGGTCCAGAGAAGTGACCTGAAGTGAGGTGCCCGAAGGTGGACACTCAGCAAGGGCTGTAGCTACAACTTAAATCCAGCTCTCCCGACTCCTAGACACAGGCCTCTTTCTTAGAATACTTCTCTCCAGGAGCGTATGTTCTGAATGGTATTTGTAGGCTATATAAATCTCTGTGGAGGTTGATAGGAGCATGAAGAGCGAGATTTTGGAATGAAACAGATCAGAAGTCCAATTCTAGCTTCCTCACTTTCAGTTAGGCAACCGTGGGCAAGTACTTCATTGCCCTGAGCTTTGATTACTCGTCAGTAAAAGGGGAGAATTAGTAAAATGCACAACCCAGAGATGCATGGGAGCCAGGCAGAAAGAGACAGGAAGGAGGCCCAAGGCTGCAGTCATGGAGGAGGGGGAGGGACACTGGTGCACTACAGAGTTTGTGTGGGATCTGTAGGAGCAGCCAGGCTCCGGCTCAGGCTCAGGTTCCATGCCATCCTGTCCTCCCGTGGTCTCCATTTTTCCACAAGAGCCAGAAATCCAGATTCCAACTTTTGGGTTGGTGAGCCGGATTAACCACTCCAGTGGGCATTGCTTTGGGACTCTAGACCCACCTCACAATCCTGTGTGAAATAAATGAGATAGCATTCCTATATTCCTGACACAGAGTAGGCGCTCCATGAACCTTACTGTCTCTCCCTGTTCCCTTATACATCTTCTCTTATCGTTGCCTACTTCCTGACTCATGACCCACCACCCCCCATACCCTGACCAGCATCTACAAGTCATTGTTGATATGTTTTGTAAGGGTATATCTCCTTTCACTGGCTAGAAACATTTGCAGGTGTGCACTGGGCTCCTTGTACTGTCATTGACTATGATTCCATGGTTTCTCCCCTCTCTTCTTCCCTATCAACTGAATAAAGTAGGCAATTTGTCCCTAGAATCATATCTGAGTTTTAAATACAATGAAATCAGATGCTGGGACAGATAGAGAATCTTTAGTTGTGGGGAATGGGGGCTGCATGACTTCAGGGCTAGGAAGTTTAGAGAGAGGAATTTTCTTTTTTTTAAATTTTTTTTTAACGTTTTTATTTATTTTTGGGACAGAGAGAGACAGAGCATGAACGGTGGAGGGGCAGAGAGAGAGGGAGACACAGAATCGGAAGCAGGCTCCAGGCTCTGAGCCATCAGCCCAGAGCCCGACGCGGGGCTCGAACTCACAAACCGCGAGATCGTGACCTGAGCTGAAGTCAGACACTTAACCGACTGAGCCACCCAGGCGCCCCAGAGAGAGGAATTTTCAATAGGTGTTACTATTAGTCAGAACTAAAGGTCATGTTCCCAGCTCCCCATGTTGATCACAGAATCCTGGGCAGGGTGTCTGGGAGAATAGAGAAGACAGAAGACCCTGGGAATAGACCAGTCTGATGGAAGAGATATGATCCCTTTCATCAAGGATCTTGAAGATGGAGGGGAAGGACAGAATGTAAATGTACATAGAAAACCAATATTAAATACTTGCAGGTTATAGCTAACATTTATTATCTTATTATACACCAGGTACTGTGCTCAGTGCTTTGTTGATATCAACCCATTTAATCATCAGCCCTATTTTATAGATAAGAAAACCCATGTCTTGAATAATTTGCTCAATTGCAAAATTCTTAGTTTGGGAAAGGTGGGATTTTAACGTTGGAAGTCTCGTTCTAGGGCTCGTAACCACTACACTGCGTGTAAATTCAAACAGAACAACTTTAAGAAGGAGATGAATGTTAGCAATTTTATGTTCTGAAAATATTTGCAATGTTACAAACAGAATCCAGTCTTCAAACTAAATCCATCTAATAAAAATAAGGGCAAGATTGGTATATACCAACTTTTTACACCGAATAAAAGAGCTAAACTTTTTATCTGTCTCATATAAACACTCTAAATTTACCCCCAAACTTCAGAAAGACATGGCTTTCAGCTGTTTAATTTGCTGGATAAATTAATAGGGTAGGTGATTGTAGCCCTGGTTGTCAATGGAAAGATTGTGTTGATGGAGAGGGGAGGACGCCACCTACTGGAACAATAGATGGATGTATTACCTTCCTCAAGCTGCCCTTGTGTGACAAGACTGATCAATACAAGCATTAGTTAGAGCAGAGTAAAAGGTCATACCTTCCAACACCTAGAGATCAGTGAGATGAGAAAAAAGGAAAAAAATTCTTCTTGAGACCTAGATTGCATCTTTAACTTCCATTGTAAGTTACAATGGAAATTCTTTGCCCATAATGGAACCACACGCGGAAAGTGTGATATAGCAGCAAACCACTCCCAGGCAAAAAGCAAAACCTCAGGGTGCTGAGCACATAGAATGCTCACTTGCTCGCTAAGTAGGTCCTGCATCGAGGCAATAAATGAATGAATATCTGTGGGTTTTCTGAATTTAAATTCTTGACCCAGTGATATGTGGTCCCTTTGCTTTCATCAAATAACCTTTACCTCAGTTCTGCCTGTCAGTGAGCCCAGCAAACACCACAAGAGAGGCAGGAAGTGCTGGGAACAGGGAGCTTCTCCCAGGATGGATATAATTTAAAAAAACAAAACAAAACAAAAGATTTGTTTTCCAGATACTGTTTTTCCAGAGGTATATCCATTATCTGGTAGTACCAGAATTTACTTATCCATTCACCTAATGAAGATCATCTTGGTTGTTTCCCATTATGAAGTGGAATTAATTGGCAGTTATGAATAAAGCTGCTATAAATTAGTATGCAGGTTTTGGTGGGATATAGATCTCCATATAGTCTGTATTTGTTCCAGAGGATCACTCTCTCAATATACACATTCCTCCCTCCCCTTCTCTGTCCGTGGTTTGATTGTGTGATTGTCAGCTCTTTTGTTGCAACAATTAGATTTTTATTGTTTTAAAATTAAGCCTGCTGTCTTCACTGTATGCTTGGCCAAATGTGGATTCTGTCCATTTTGACAGTTCCTTTAATAAGATTCACACATGCAATTCCCATCAGTGCTTGGCAAAACATTTTAACATGTTAACTCTGCATAGTCACTGTAAAGTATTAAATATATATATATGTATGTGTATATATATATACACATATATATACATATACATATATATATGTATATATATATGTGTGTATATATATATGTGTATATATATATATATGTGTATATATATATACACACACACACACACACACACATATATATATATATATATATATATATATATATATATATATATATTAAGGTTATTATTTAGCCTTAGGAACCATGAAGTAAGATTGTGGGTTTGATTGGCACAATCTGGTTTTGTTAGACCTTGTAGTAGGTTGGTAACAAGGAAGACCATTCATTATTTGATATTTCTCTCTTTTTTTTTTTTTTTTGGAGAATGGGGCCTACTCTATATGGAGAGATTTTAAACAATGCTCTTGTAACCCTGGTTATCCACATCCTCTGTTTTACAAACAGGACAGAAGCATTAAGAAAGAAAGGCATATGCTCAGAAAGGGTTTAACATGGGGAAAACTGACAAATTTCAAATGCCTTTGACTCTTACAACACCTCTGTAGTCCATGACCTTGCCTCTCTATCCTGAGAAGTTCCATATGATCCTCAGCAGTCACAATAAGGGCCTCTCATTATGGTACACCATTCTGGGGCTGCTGCATCCACTGCACACACTTTGGTTACATTTCCCCCCCTTTTTAAACAAATTTACTGTCATACTTTCAATACCACAAAATCCACCCAATCAATGAATTTTAGTAAATGCATACAGTTATGCAACCATAAAATTTTAGAACCAACCCATCACCCTATGTGTCCTTTTGCGTTCCATCCCTACTCCCAGCCCTGGACTCAGGCAAGAGGGGATCTGCTTTCTGTTTCTATAATTTTGCGGTTTCTGGAAAATTTATTTAAATAACTACACAGTATTTTGTGTCAAGTGGCATAATGGTTTTGAGATTCATCTAGTTTGTTGCATATACCAATAGTTTCTCCCTTTTCGTTGCTGTTTAGTATGCCATTGTATGGATACGCCACATTTTCTTTATCTCTTCACCATCTGATGGGCATTTGGATTATGTTCGGTATTGGGATATGAATAGCGCTGCCATGAACATTTAAGCACAAGTTTTTGTATGCACATACGTTTTCACTTCTCTTTAGGTAGATACTGAGGAGTAAAATTACTGGGTTGTATTGTATGTGTACCTTTATTTATTTCTCTTTTAATTTTTTTTAATGTTTATTTTTGAGAGAGTGAGAGACAGAGCATGAGTGGGGGAGGAACAGTGAGAGAGGGGGACACAGAATCTGAAGCAGGCTCCAGGCTCTGAGCTGTCAGCACAGAGCCCAACGCAGGGCTTGAACCCACGAACAGTGAGATCATGACCTGAGCCGAAGTCGGACGCTTAACCGACTGAGCCACCCATATGCCCCTGTATGTGTACCTTTAATCTGTTAGAAATTGCCAGCTTTCCAAAGGGGTTGTATCACCGCATCATACTGCATTTCTACCAGCCATATGAGAAATTTTCAGCTTCTCTGCAAATCTGGCAATGGTTAGTACATATTGTCAATCTTTTTAATATTAGCCATTCTAGTGGGTATTCTGGGTACCTTATTGTGGCTTTACTTTGCATTTCCTTTATGACTAATGGTGTGACATCTTTCCATGGACTCATTTGTTATTTGCATAACTTCTCTATCGAAATGTCCATCCAAATTTTCCGCCCATTTGAATTGATTTTTGTTGTTCTTGTCTTCTTATTGTTGTAAGAGTTCTTATTTTTGGGTTCTTAAGAGTTCATTATACATTCTGGATACAAATCTTTTATCAGATACATGTTTTATAAATATTTTCTCCCTGCCTTTTTATTCTCTTAGTTGTATCTTTTTGAAAAGATGTAAATTTTGAAGAAATCCAATTTATCATTAATTTTTTTCTTTTATGGATCATTCTTTTGATAATGTATTTTATTCCAGGAGTTTATAGTTTCAGTTCTTACATCTAGGCCTATGATCCATTTCAAGTTAATTTTTTAACTTGCACAGTGTGAAGTAAGAATCAAGGTTTTTTGTTTTGGGGGCAGGGTTCTTTTTGGCATACAGACATCCTATCCTTTCTGCCATTGAATTACTCTGGCACCTTCACTGAAAATCAATTAACCATATATGCGTGAGTGTACTTCTGGACTCTATTCTGTTCCATTGATCTATATGTCCATCTTTACACCAATATCACAGTGTCTCTATTACTGCAGCTTTATAACAAGTAATCAGTTAGTGTAAGTCCCCAGTTTTGTTCCTCTTTTTCAAAATTGTTTTGGTTAATCTAAGTTTCAGGTTTACATTTGTTTGTATAAATAAAGTTTTGTTGATAAATAGCCATGTCTGTTGATTTATATATTTTCTTTAAAAATTTTTTATTTATTTATTATTTTTTTTTATTTTTAAGAGAGAGACAGAGCTTGAGCTGGGAAGGGTCAGAGAGAGGCGGGCACACAGAATCCGAAGCAAGCTCCAGGCTCTGAGCTGTCAGCACAGAGCCTGACACGGGGCTCGAACCCACAGACCACAAGATCATGACCTGAGCCAAAGTCAGATGCTTAACCAACTGAGCCACCCAGGCACCCCTGATTTATATATTTCCTATAGCTGGTTTTGAACTACATGGGTAGAGATGAGTAGTTGCATGCAACAGGTGTGGACTGCAAAGCCTAAAATAGTTACTGTCTGGCCATTTATAGAAAAAGTTTGCTGACCCCTGGTCTAGAGCCTTTACATCACCATGTAAATTTTGGAAATAATCTGACAATTTGTACAAAACAAACCTGCTAAGATTTCAGTAGAGATTGGGTTGAATCTATGAATTTGAGGAGAATTACCATCTTAACAATATTAAGACTTCCAATCCATAAACATGGTGTATCCCTCAATTTATTTAGGTCTTCTTTAATTTGCCTCAGCAATATTTTATAGATTTCAATGAATAGGCATTCACATCTTTATTAAATTTATTCCTATTTTACTTTTTGATACTATTGTCAACAAAATTGCTTTCTTAATTCTATTTTTAGATAATCCATTGCTAATATATATGTAATTGATTTTATATCGAACTTGTATCCCATGACCTTCTTAAACTCATTTATTATTCTAGTAGGTTTTTGGAGGTTTATTTTTTACATGCCATCGTCCACAAATAGACAATTTTTTAAAATAAATTTTTGTTCTTCCAATCCGTATGTCTTTATTTTTCTCACCTTTTTGCATTGCTAGAACCTCCAGTAAAATGTTGAGTAGAAGTGGGGAGAACAGACATCCTTCCCTTGGTTTCAATCCAAGGAAAAGCCTTCAGTTAAGTGTGATGTTACTTATAGGCTTCTTGTGGATGGGTGCTCTTTATCAGGTTGAAGAAGTTCTCTTGTATTACTAGTTTTCTGAAAGTTCTTATCATGAATGGGTGTAGGGTTTTGTCAAATGTCTTTTTGTGTCTACTGACATGATCCAATGGTTTTTTTTTTTCCCTTTATTAACATGATATACTACAGTGATTCTCAGCAGAGGGTGATTTTGCTCTCTGGGGGACATTGGGTAATGGCTGGAGACATTTATGATTGTCAAACTGTGGAGGGGACTGGTGCTACCGACACCTGCTGGATAGAGGCTGAGGATTCTGCTATACATCCTACAGTGCATAACAAAGAATTATCTAGCCCCAAATGTCAATAGTACTGAGGTTGAAAACCCCATTACATTAATTGATTTCTGACTGTTAAACGAGATTTGCATTCCTGGGATACACAGGAATGGGTTATGTCATGCAATTTTTTTTTGGATACTGGTGATTTTATTTAATATTTTCCTAAGGATTTTTGCATCTCTGTTCACTAGAGATATTAGTCTGAAGTTTTCTTATCTTCATTTGGCTTTGAATCAGAATAATAATGCTCTTATAGAATGAGCCCTGTATTTTCTGAGTTTGTGTGGGTTTGACATTATGTCTTTAAGGATTTTATAGAATTCATCAGTAAAACCATCTGGGACAAGACTTCTCTATGTGTGAAGATTCTTAAGTTACAAATTCAGTTTCTTTACTTAATTCAGATTTTCTCTATCTTCTGAGACAGTTCTGGTAAGAATGTGTCCATTTCATTAACCTTTCCAAATTTGTTGGCATAAAGTGGTCATAATATTCCTTTACTAGTTCTTTTAGTTTCTGTAGGTTATACAATGATGACCCCTCTTCCAGTTTAGATTTTGGTAATTTGTGCACTTTTTATTCTTGATCTAATGTATTTTGTTGATCTTTTTGAGAACTACTGGTTTCAGAGATTTTTCTCTATTATTATTTCATTTATTTCAACCATCTATTTACTCTTTTCTATTTCAGTTGAGTTTACTGCTTTTCCCCCCTAGCTTTCAAGGTAGAAGAAAGCTTAGATGACTTATTCTTTCTTCCTATGTAAAATAAATACTTAAAGCTATAAATTTTCTCCTAGGCACAGCTTTGTTGCATCCAAAAGATTTTTAGATACTATGTTTTTACTTATTTTCAGTTCAAGATATTTTCTAATTTCTCTTGTAGTTTATTTTCTGACCCATAGCATATTTAGAAATGTGTTTAATTTCCAGACATTTGGGAATCTCAGAGATTTGTTGCTTTTTTAAAGAATGTTTTTAAAAGTTTATTTATTTTGAGAAAGAGAGACAGAGTGTCAGTGAGGTAAGGGCAGAGAGAGAGGGAGAGGGAGAATCCCAAGCAGGCTCCACACTGTCAGCACAGAGCCTGATGAGGGGCTTGAACTCTTAAACCATGAGATCATGACCTGAACTGAAACCGAGTCAGAGGCTTAATGGACTGAACCACTCAGGCCCCCTCTGTTGCTTATTTATAATTCCATTGTACTTAGAGGACATTCTCTGGATGATCTGAATCCTTGTCCACTTATTAACACTTGTTCATGGCACAAAGCATGGTCTATCTTGGAAATATTTCATGTTTATTCTGTTGCTGGGTAGAATGACCTATGAATTTCAATTAAAGGTAAAGATGTTGATAGTGTTGTTCAAGTCTTCTATATTCTTACTCATTTTTGGTTTTCATGTTGTCAGTTTATGAGAGATGGTTATTGAAATCATGGACTTTAATGAGGATTTGCTTATTTCTTCTTGCAGCTCTAAGAGGGATCCTCTGATGAATGGGCACCTTTATCATTGTTAAATGACCATCCTTGATAATATTCTTTGCTTTGAAATCTTTGACATTAATCTAGTCATTCCAATTTTCTTTTGTTAAGATGGGAGATAGTCATCTATTTCATTAGTTTTCTATTGCTGCATAACAAGTATTGCCCCCAAACCTAGCAGCTCCAAACAATACGAATTCAGTTTCTGTTGTAAGAAATTAGGGCACAGCTTGGCTGAATTCTCTGCTTCAGAGTCTCTCATAGGAGGCAATGCAACCAGAGAATGCAATCATCTGTTAACAAGACATAAATCACAATCTTTTAGCCTAACCATAGAAGTGACATCATCATCTTTGCCATTTCTTATTGGTCAGAAGCAAGTCACTACATCCAACCCACACACAAGGGCATGAATACCAGGAAGGAAATCTTTGGGGGCTGCTCCATATCTGTGCCTCTAATCTGAGGTTATTATGGGATACTTCTGAGAATGTTTTCCTGTACTTTTGCCTTCATGGAGTTGGGAAGTTCCTTAATTCTATGAGGTTTTGTCATAATCTGTCTCCATCTGCTGGTCGTACCTCCCCTGGCTTTCTAGCACTGCTAAGTGTTATTTTGATTTTTGTTATTTCCTGTCAGTTCAGTAAGATTTTGGAAGGGAAGAAAAATAAACTGAGGATTGTAGAGGTGAAGTTAACTTGTTCAATAGAGTTGGAAAAGAGTCATCACAGTAGAGGGAGGACTTTTTTTTTTTTTTTAAATGTAAGTCAAGCAACAAGCCCTTCAACGATCAATTGTTTTAAAACTCTTGGAAAAGCTACAGCATGTGAACAAAAATGGTCTCGGGAGTAGAGGCCTCTTGAAGCCAAATCCTGCCAATCATGAAAGCTGTTCTGGGCAGTAAGCTAGGTAGATACTTCAAGAAGTAACTTTTGTTGTGGTGTTAATTCAGGACCTCCTTAGTTTTGGTAACTGCACCCTATATATTTAAATAAGATTAGACCATATAACAGAGAAAAAAGACATTATATAAAGCAACCTGGGAGGTTAGCCTTTATGCCATTTATATTGTGAAGACTGCTCCTAGATCTCTCCAGTTCGCATTCCCAGCATCTTTTCCTTAGAGACTCTGCTCACCCAAATTCCAACTTTAGGATTCTCAAGTTTCAATTAACCACATTGTAAACACCCATTCCCTTATCAGTAAACAATGGTCTACTTTAAATCTGGAAAACATCTCAACCCAACACTAATTCCTGGTCTTCATCATTCTCCCTTAGGTGTGCCAGACTTTTGCAAGTAAAGGAAGGGCAAATAAAGCCACATGGCCTTTTGATAAAAACACACATCCAGGAGCAATTCAGTAATTTACTTCCCAACTCCATTGCTACTAAAAATTATTGCTGCAGAACATTCCTTCACTGAGGTAAAGTTATGATACGGATTGAAGTTAGGAGGGATTATATGTGACCTATTTTGTCCTAGGAGAAGGCAGTTATGTACTCCCAGTAATGCTGCGAGAAAATGAGGTCGCTTTACATTTTATATCACGTGGTTTCTCAGACTTGATTATTGGATTCTTTCTGCATTTACTTATTCGGTTATCTTCTTATGGATATCTATAATGAATGCCTAAGTTAAAAAACTAACAGACGTTAATTTCTTTTTCTTATGTTTCCTAGTCCAGATGTATTCATCATTTTGGAGAAACACAAAGAGAAACATAGATCTTGCTCTGAGTTCTAAGTCGGATTATTAGTAGCTTTGAGGAGACCTTGATACTCTAGTGTTAAGTGAGCAGCCATTATTAACATGTCTGAGTAATATTCCTTGGATAGCAGGAAGAAACATTAAAATACTATAACATACTTACTAACTAAACTTGGTACTTTAACAAAAAACTTGCAATATTATTTTTTTTTTAATCATGACTGTCACTTTTTGCTTATTCCCTACATTTATTCCAAAAAAGAATGTTGGCCTATATTAATACAGAATTTTATATTCTTTCATCTTTATTCTATATTTTTACTCACTTAATTGTAAAATTATTAAGGAAAAGTTATGATCAAAACTTACCTTTACCTCCATCCATATTACACTGGAATTAAAGAATATATAAAAAATATTTTTTCATTAATATTACCAGGCATATCAATAGTGTGATTTATTTTTAGTTATGTAATGAAAAAAAATACTTGGGTGTAGATTTTTCAAAAATGATAACCTTGACATTATGAAATGGTCATTAAAATATTTCTAGATTTTGCTTTTTTATAAAAATCAATAGAATTTCACAGTGAAGAGGTCCTAAATTCCTCATACAGCATGAAATTATATAAAAATAGAAGACATAGACACCTTTAACTCTTTAATCCTTTGATTAAGCAGCAAGCATATCACTCTTCCAGGCCAAACACTGCTTAAACAAAAAAGAAAATTAATGGCGTGCAAAATATTTACAAAATATGCAAAGCACACAATAAGACATCTCACTATATACATGTGTCATATTACTAATGAAGCTCAGATTCTTCTACTGTGTGCTCTAGTGTACGTAAATAAAATCACAGCACATCCCTCAGATACAGCATCTTGGCCCACGGGTGGGATAGAACAGATTTTTAAATGAATCATAATATACTTAACAGCCGGACAGATGCTGGTGCTGACCAACGTGACTGACATGTCCCACACACTGTATACTGAAGGTCTACTGACGAGAGACAAGACAATAAGAGCTGTATAATATGCACGTATGCAAGACAATCTTTAGAAAAATGCTTTAGATATTTTCTTTTAAGATATATAACTTCCCCCCCTCCCCTCGTGGCTTTTAAAGTAAAAATAAGTATAAATTCTTGAATATTAAGGGTTTTAAATCAGATTTTTATCTAGTTATAATCCAGGGGCAGGAACTATTTAAAATGATCCAATGAGAAAGAAAAGACACACCCTGGAAAAAGTTTGTGCCAGAACTTAAGGTCCTTCTGAAGAAGAGTGGTCTAAAACTTCAAAATTGTAACTAAACAATGAATTTAAATCTACAGCTCTTTTAAGGCTTTAGAGCCAATGTAAGGATTATTTTTCCAATATTGAGAATATATGACTTCTCAAAACAAATTAGGGCCTTAGATGTTGTAAAGTAGTTCTAAATATGAGAATGTAAATGTGCAAACATTTAGCCTTATGTTTCACTAGGATAGTAATCTAAGTGATCTGTCCCTTTGCACAAGTCATGATTCCAATATGAAATCACTGTATCAAAAATATTAGTAACACATTGTTGAAATACTATTACTTGCAAAATATTCTTTGTAGGTACTTAATGATTTATGAGTTCAATTAAGACTTGAAATGTTTTTGCTTCTTTATAAAAAGGGGCCTCAGCATTTTAAGTTAACAGCACAATTGTGACAATATACTGATACATCTTTAGATGACACAGAACAAATTCTTAAATTTATTTTATGAAATAATGTTGATGATTTAACCCTAAACCAAACCCACAAGCACAGGTCGGCTGCAAGGAATACACAAATGTATCCAAATAGTACAATAGAGATTTATCAAGAAAACATCCTTTATATTAAATGCAGACCATATTAATAAGTATGAGGGCAATTTTAAGTCGGAACCTAAACACAAAAAGGGTACTGTAAATAAATGCTTCCATAACCACTATCTCCACGTTACTGACAAAATATAATTCTCTTCTAATGTCCCCGAATATAGGCAACTAGTTGAAAGCAGATAGCATTTAGAAACATTAAAAAAAAAAAAAAAAAAAAAAAAGTCAAAATTAACTCCATCTTCAAGGAACTTAAAGACACTGTACTTCAACAAATTAAGTCCTCATTTGTACATAAAATTATTATTCCGATCCTCTTATTACTGATAGATGATGGGTCAATGACCTTTAAGCAAGGACTTTGTACTAGGACCCTGAAGTGTATGTTAAAGGGTTAGTAGGTTCAGTACATTCTTTGTGGTTTCATATAATTGCTTTGCAATTGATTAAATTGCTTTCTTTTAAAGGAATATATTAAAATTCCTTTGGAAAAAAAAGCAAGATTTTTTGAAAAAAGGGATATGCACTATAATTTCTTAAATATGCATTAAATGAACATATGTCAAAATCTGAAATGCAGGCTATTTATTCTTGCACTCCTAACATAGGAAAATGTTGTTAAAAATTAAATTAAGGAAGAAAGAAAAAAGTCAAACATCCTTAAGAAACTTAAGGAGTTTTCACAATTCCTAAGTCAATATTCCTGTACTAAGAGCCTTGACTATGAAGAGGCAGAAATATAAAGAATCTCAATAAAATAAATACAGTAAAAATAAAACAAGAAAACCTTGGTATATAGAATACTTAATCTTTTTTTTCTTTTAATGAGATCATGTCACTGAACGTATACTCTACAAAGGAGGCTAACCGTACGTAGGCTTTTTATCGTATAACATTTAGTTCAGTTGCATGAACTAAAAAATTTCTTAGACATCCACTTATGCTAGCCCACTGCCACAGAACTAGTTCGCAGCCTCAGTATCTAGGAAGGATTATCCTGTCCTCTTTTGCATCAGTCTGATGAGCACTGGTATAACGGTAGGGTGAAAAGTTACTGTAGCTCTGTCCAATTTAACTTTAGTGCAGTGAGGACTGTGAATCTGTCTGAATTCCGATAAGTGACGGTGGCTGTTGACCACCAACCGTGGACAACACTGGTCTTGGGTTTAGACGGGGTGGCATAGAATTAGCAGGGCGAATGAGAGGTGGTGGAGGCTGATTTAAAGTTGGCCGGGGCTGGATGAACCGAGCCTGCTGCTGGAGTGGAGGAGGCTGCCGGTGAAGAGCAGGGGCAGCAGGCAGTGTTGGACGAAGAAGTGGTGGAGGCTGGTTCAGAGTGGCAATGGGGGCTGTTGGTGTTGGAGTGGATGATGGGGCAGGAGGTGATGGACCCAGAGTCCGAGGAGCCTGTGGGGTCTGTGCCTAGAGGTGAGGAAACAAAAATACATGTATGAGATGATAGTTCCTAATGAACTTAGTACAACATAGTTCGGGCTGTCACAGGAAAAACAAAACAAATCAAAACAAAACAAAAACGTAACACCAGTGTTTTTTGGAAGCACAAGCTTCTTTTATTTTAAACAAAACAAAACAAAAACCAAAAACCGAAAAAGCAACGAAGCTACCAAACAGGCATCTTTATTAGTAAACAGCTTAACACTGGAAATAAAAATAAGACTATGAAAGAACAATACACTCTCCATTCTTCTGGGATCAGAACTTAGCATGTCATTAGGACTTAAGAGTCACGAGAGAGGCACCACTGAGTAAGTGTATTGTCAACCTTTCATGCTCATTTAGCTAGTCCTCTGACAAATTAACCTTACAGAACACCACACAAAATGATTCCTCAACTCATATGAGCTCAAATTCCATACACAAACACACCTCCTCTTCTTCATCAGTGCTCTTCCCTGATGGCACATTAGAAGCACTTTTTGTCTCCTCCCCTAAAGCAGAAGCATCACCATTAGAAGCCTGGGTTCCTTGTTCTGCTTCCCACTCCTGCAATACCTCCTCTAAGTTAAACCGACGCCTGTAGTTTACAAAGAAGTTCTTCACTTGGCCAACAGTCTTGTTGCCAATTACATCTGCAATAGCTTGAAAATCTTTACCATATTTGCGGACACCTGGAAGGCAAAGTAAATAATACACCTGTGAAGGATCAATAAGGAGAGCTGTGTGTACTACACATCATGCACACACAAAAGATACCAGCAATGAAAATCCTTTCTCATAAACTCTGCTCATTTCTCAATTCTGAGATAGAGACTAAGATATCAGGGTCACAGATGAAAACTATCAATTACGTCATTTCATCGAGCCAGCCACTTGCCTTCAACTGAACAATCAGGAACTTACCATTTTTTACATACTCAGTTATTTTCTCCAATCCTTTCTTGAACTCTCAAATACAGTCCATTTATTGTAAAGCATTGAATTCTTTGTTCCATCCTCAATTCCACATTCATTTATTTCCCTAGTAGCCAGTCACCTAAATTTGAGCAACACCGTTTGTAAACAAAACTGGATGGGAATAAGCCATCTCTTTTATCCCCTCAATGGACTGAGTGAGTAGTCTTAGAGTTCCCCCATTAAGAAAAGCGTTATAATTTGGTTTTAATATCGGCTTCACTATGATTACTTGCCTAATCTCACCAGGGTACCAACGTAGAGAAATAAGAATTTAAACACACACAAAAAAGAATCATCACAGTGTGACGGACAAAAACAAGGGAAGCTATTCTTTGGAGGTAGCTGGATTTCAACTCCCCTAACAGTTGCAAAGGCTGTGCATGTGGAGGAGTCCCAGCGGTACTGCAGAGAGGGCTTGTTGGGCTTATCGTCACTGCTGTAAATTTAAGAAGGACTGCACATTCAGTTATTTGAGAACTTAACTTTTCACTATGGAAGTTTTATTATAACAAAAGATTACATTTGATTTGTGAATTTGAGATAGTCAATTATACTACAGAATTTGAAATGACTTTCTGTAATCAGATGGGTAATAAATTGCTCTTAAGGGAACTGTAAAAGGAGGTTCACTGACTCATTCTAGAAAGAGATGCACTTAGCTCAAAAGATAAAAGCTGTCACAAATTTTGATTTTACAATTTGATAACTACTGTTTAAAATACAGAAACAGTAACTCATTAATTAGACATGAGAAAGGAGGAAAAAATGATACTTATGATATTAAAGTGCGTAATTTAACCTAAGCAACCAGAATCATGGGGCTTTAAATAAATTCAACATGTACACAATCACAGATGAGAGAATAATATGAGGATATGTTAACACCCCAGGAAAAACGCTAGACACGTTTAGTGGTACCTATTGGTATCATCTCCCCAATTATCTTCTTAAAGCAGCATCATGATATGACAAAATTCTTGCTTTTAATTTCTGCCCTTCTTTTATATGGAGAACTTGGGAATGAGTATCTCCTGCTTACATTCAACTAGCTAGGCTTGACTCCATGGGGTGTTCCTTTATCTTAAAGGCCATTCTGGGCAAGAAGTTTGAGATTATTAAGCTATAGTGATTTTTAATATAGAGTTCTGGGTTTATAAACTATGCTCATTTCCTCTGTTCTCAAAGGCGAAGACATGCATGATAATAAATTATGACACTTGATGTTCTTTACAGCATTTAGCAATATAAATTCTCTTTAAATCCATGAGCTAATGTCCACTTTAAACTCTGTAGTTGAGTATAAATTCTAATGGTGACTAGGTTCCATTGAGGGCATATTTGGCAATAGAAATCCAAGGTTATTTAATATTAGAAATTACTTCTATATATTCAAGTACTTCTCTATTACTTATACTTTGAAAATAACAAATTATTTGAGATTGCTGCACTTGAAAATAACTACTCTTTAGAAATCAGAGACAGTGTTCTATTGATGTACTAATTTTCAAGGGATATTTAGTTTACATTTTAGAAATGACCAAATCTACTGAATACATGAGATTAGAAATGAAAACTTCAAATAAATCTAAGATTAGTTCTTCTGTATTCTAGCAAGAAGTCACATTAAAATTAACTGAGTCCAAGTATGAAGATATTATAACGCTCAGAACACCTATTTCTTTAGCAAAATATATTCCAAAATCTACCAGTAAGTTGTCCCCATGTCTGATTCCATTTTATAGCTGTCCCCTTTTTTGATTTCCCATTTTCTCTTGCTCAATGGACTTTACCATGTCACCAACATTGTTGCACTTCCAGAGTTACAGACCCCTCAAAGCAAAACTACTTCCTATAGGAGCCTTAGTTTTCCCAGATACTCTGGATATCAAGGACCTTTTCCAAGTCACCTAGGTTCTGAGTCACCCAGGTATGTTTATTATTAACTCATGGATGCCAGTCTTATATAAACTACTTTGCAAAATTTTAAGGCTCAGATCAGACCTCTGGAGTCTGGTTGAGGATCCCACTCATGTCCGGAGAACAAGTGGGCCTTCAGGGATATTAATCCCCTCAGCCTGCAGGACAGCTGGGCAGGTTCTGGAACAGCCAGAGCTCTTTGGCAGTCTTTTCTGGACAACAGTAGTCTCATCTGTTTTCCCCAGTGTGTTGTGACAAATTTTGTATTTTTTTTTGTATGCCATGATGTGAGAAAGGTTAGGAAGTACTGTCCAATGAAATATAATGCTAAGTACACAGAAAGTGTTCAGGAAATAGAATTGATTTTTTCTTCCCCAAACAAGAGTCACATATAGCTAACTTCATCACCTTTACACTCCCCATGATGCTGGCTCAACAGCCTATTTTGGTTAGAAGGTGGAATTCTTAAGTTTATACCGTAGCTGATTAACTAGGTAAACTCTAGTGAAACACCAGCTGAAGACTTAATGGGGCAGCTCCTTCAGAAGAATCCCCAGCTAGCCTTCTGGAGGAAAACCTAGCAGGAGCAGTCAAAGCAGAGGAACTAACTTTAACAACACAGGACATCAGAGCTACTGTTGTGCCGATTTGTACCTTGAAGAAGGGTGGTCCATTCTTTTCTCATAATTTATAATAGGCAAGGCCATCTGATTGATTTATCAGCAAGGGAATTAAACACAATGATTAAATCTCTCTCTTTCTATAGATGAAAAAGGCTTATTAGGTCCATCTGAACCATGGTTTTAAATTAAACTTCTCACCTTTAGGGCAAAAAGTCAGTTTTTAAAGGTTAGTAGAATGAAATTTTAGAAAATCCTGGAAGATGTAAATTGTAAATTTCCCAGGAAGACAAAGAAAAGCATTTTAAGTCAAATTTCGAAAGTTCATTTGAAAGTTACAGTGAACAACTTGGCTTCCTATGCTGGCAAATGATACTTTAGAATCTTTAACATACACTTTTAAAGTTCTGTTTGGGAATTAATATAAAAATATGACTGATATTACATTTTATAAAAGCCCACATTTTCCAAACAGTATTCTTCATTCCACCCCCCAAAAACCATATTCGTATATATTTTTTAATTTGGCTAGTAAGATTGTAACTTCAGAAGCATTTGTAGCATGGTGTTTCCCAGCTTTCGACATGAAATTACAGACTTTTTTTTTCTTCCTGAGACAGAAGGGATATCCCGAGACCGTATTTGGTACGTTTAAAAAGTTATTTTTTAAAATCTGATTTTGGACTACAAAAAATAAATCAAAACATTACAGTGGCAAGCTGCTTCTGGGTAGTAAAATTTGGGGGAGGCAGAATATTGTTTCCTGCTTCTTGTAACAAAATTTCTTAAAGTGAGCATATACTTAGTATAACCAGGAAATCCATTTTGAAATAAGAACATAGTGACATCCAGAAACTTCAGGGATACAGCTCTTTCCTATCAAAAAAAGATTAATTTTAAACTCAAACCATTTGGGAACATGCACTTCTTTGTACCTCCTGCAAATCCCTTCAAGAATTCATATTAAGGTGAAAAAAAAAAAAAAGATATCAAATAGCAGTAGGACAGTGAATGGTGTCATGTAGGTGAGGGCTAAAAGTCAAAATCATATATTCTCTTTCTAATGTCTACCCTTTCTCTTCTGAGTCTTGTGTTCCAATCTTCCCTGTTATAAGTTAAATTCTATCACAAAAATGCTGGAGATTTTGAATCAATTATTTGAAGTGCATGCATCAGAGGGCTGATACTTTTGGGTCTCCATTCTTATGATACCTTATGATAGAAGAAACTCTCTAAAGCAAACAGGTGTTTTTTAGATGGAAAAATATGAATCACCTATTTCCATTTCCTTTTGATCATTCATGTACTGGGTTACAATCCCTATGTTTTAATCAAGTGCCAAATCTGTTTTCCCCTCCTTTAGGAACCATTCTAGCTTTTTAAAAACGTATGAGATAAAATTAGAAAGACAATTTCTAGACTTGCTACTTAATTTCTCCTAAAAACAAATGAAACATACAAACTACAGGAAGAGAAGGTAACATTTAAGTGTAAAAGCATAACTGACTAGAACAGTTTTGTCGTTTCCTGTTTTAGAAGAGAAGGCAGGCAATATGGAAAAAAAACACTAAAAATTGAAGTTGACATCTTGATAAAACTGGAAAAATTTCTTGTCGTTTACCTTAAAATAGCGCTAATATTTTAGGTGGGGGATGTATTATTTTTTAGCACTAATGATTAACACAGTTAAGAGAAGGTCTAAAATAAATATTGAATACCATGCTCTGCCTCTACACACTTTAAAGAGTCAATGGTTTGTACTATCATTTAAACGTATTATTTTTTGAAAACAGCTAATAATTGTTCCATTTTACATGAAAAAAAATACACCGAGAATCTAATTCCTTTCTTAATTCTTGTTAAGAAATGTTTATCATATGAGTATCAAGACTGATTTTAGGATAATTCTAAAAGCACTATAGATTAGAAAAAATATTTATATGTAGACGACACAAGCCATAAACAGAGATATTTCCATTAACACAAACTGTGAAGACTATAATTAATTTCAATGTTAACTAATTTGTTATAGTAAGAAAACACAGACACATAAGGCTGGAACAGATTACAGAAAATGTAGAAATACCATTCTAAGCAAGTACTTTTAGAGGTTTAAATTAGTTGGTGTTTATAATATCCTACCTGTGGACTCTTGAAGAATGTTACTCAAGTTTTAACATAGCTAGAACTAAAATTAACATTTAGTAAAGTGATAGATTACACAAGTATAAACCAGATATTCTTGTTTGGTCTGAGCATGACTTCCCCCCTTCCAAATAAGGGAGAAAGAAGGAAAAATAGTTTATTATTTATTTAAATATTTATTATTTAAATGGTAGTATTTAGTTAACAACAATATGAGTATATGGTAAAAAGAAAAAAGTGGGAAATATATGTTTAAGCCCTAGGAAATGATCTTAATATATTTATGTGGTTTTAAAAGAGTTACAACAAATAAGTTTATTTAACAGAATTATAAATCTCACTAAATGACACTAGAATTTACAAATTTCTCTTTCCAAGTCACTCTAATAGTCAACTATGAGCAAGATTTAAAAAAGCATTTAACAAATGAGTAACCAATCAGAATATACACACAGAATGTCTTAAAAATAAAGTGCTTATAAACTATTAATATCAAAATATAAATGATTTACTTTGTGAAACTGAGAATAATATCATCTAAAGGTTTATCACAAATAAAGATTAAAGAGAAAAAAAAACCCAAACAACTGCCCGCTAAGACAGGTACTTCTGAATAGCAAACTCTAAAGTTAAAAAAAAAAAACTGCAGTTATGTACCTTACCTACACTGAGACTCAGGTTCAGGTGACATTACTATGTGATTACACTGTTTATAAGACATACTTCTAAGAATTTTATAAACGTGTGGGCTCATTAGCAAAAAAGGCACTTTTTAATTTTCCCTAAAATAACTATTTTGGACACAAATAGCTCTATATTATTTTATTTTATGAAACAAAAACCACCCAAAATGAAAAAAAAACAAAAACAAAAAAACCCTTAACAAACCCAAAGAGAAACAAAAATTCCACATACAGAGTTAAAATAAATAAAACGATGACATTAACATATTAAGAGAGTACCTTCAAAATCCTAAGACATGCATATTTCTGTACAAATTGCTACATCAGTATGATTTATTTAAGGATTACTTTTCAAATGGGCATAAGAATACAATACTGAATATATCTCAGCAGAGGGGAAATGTTTGATTATATTCATAACTATTCTTTTAATATATATAAGCTGAGATAGTGTCCACATAAATATATAGCTTAAACTATAAATGTAAACCTTGCCATTATCCCTTTCCTTGAATGCAGCTCTGCATCACATCCAGCCCAGCCATAAGACTCAATGGTCTCTACCACTTAAAAACAGTGCTGCAGAACAGTTTCAAATCCTGAATGCTTTGGAAACATCAGCCCAGATTTCCCAAGTAAGTCTCTTCAGAAAATCCTTTACTGGGATAATTTTCTTATACTAGAGTACAGGATTAATATACTAACCTTTAAGCAACTGAAATACTGGAAATCAGGGTTAAATTCTCCAGGCTTTATACACACATGCACACGCACGCGCGCACACACACACACACACACACACACACACACACACACACACAAGGATGGACAGAGAACACAGGCTTTACATCAATAAAAGCAATGCCTCCTCAAATAACTATGTTAGAGCTATTAAGTCACAGATCCAAATCAGTATGAAGCAGCCTCTGGGGAAAAAAAAATTTTTTTTAAAAGTAAGCTCTACGCCTAACATGGGGTTTGAACTCATGACTGTGAGATCAAGAGTCACATAACCTACCAAATGGGCTAGCCAGGTGCTCCTGCTAATTTTTTAATCTGAATTTTAAATAGTTTCTAATTTAAAACTGGCTACTACTGAACATTATAAACTAATTAAGCTTTGTTCTGACTCATTCAGAAACTTAGTTCCACAATTATAGATGTGCTCAATGCACGTCCAGTACCCTGCCTCCGTAGGATCAAGCATTCTGTTTATGAAATGACTATTTTGTGCTGTATAGGCCAAAGAGAAGGATGACATCACCGTGTTGGCACCGTCCTGTGACAGTTTCTAATCACAGTGGCCAGGTAATTCTTACTCACTCTAATCCAAACTGCAGAGTTGTCTATTAATCAGTTTTTAATTACATTATTCTCATATCCAAATGATACCTGCAGATCATTTTTGAGTTAAATATGTTCTCTATGTTTGAATACCTAGAAATATTTTTTAAAGTACTTATATGTTTCACGAGGGCCCAACTTTCTTAGATAAAAAAAAAAAAATTGCTAGTAGCTACTGACCTAGCAACTATTAGCGCTCAACACAAAGAGGGCTCAGCCAGGAAAACCAAATTATAGACCAAACTTACAATTACACAATCAGTCCTGCAGACAGTTTATCTTGAAGGGAAAAGAAAAAAAAAACAACAAAACACAGCTACAACACTGAATAAAAAATATACAGTTTGTCCTTCCTTAATTCAAACATGGGAAAATCCAAGTTTATAATGCTTCCAATTTGCCGATAGGCATTCATAATACAAAAAGTGTTCTGTCATATAATTCAACAAAGCATTCTTATAAATAGTGCATTTAAAAATGCTTTATGTATATTTTTAAAAGCATCTCTTAACTCTCTCTTTTGTTTTACATATATATATATATATTTAAAATTGGGTTTCTAATCATTCAGTGTCACATATCTCAAGTTACAATACGTTGAAAGTGTATCACTAATATTTTCAGTACCTGACATTTATCAAATAGAGAAACACTATTATACAGAGTAATTAGAAAAACCAGAAACATAATAGTTTATGCTCTTAATGATGAATTATCAATGACTAATATAAAGAATGAACCCAACTGCAGGAACACAGAAGCAAAGGCACAGAGAAACCATATGACTTGTTTGAGCTTGTCATCACCGTCATGGTTAAGGCTGAGAATGTGTTACATGCTATACAGGACCCAAAATGCATATAGGCTCAGTAAGTCACATCCACAAGAACAAAACAGAATTCCTGATTATCAGGAATTTTTGTGTTTGTGGTAAACACAAGAGCTCTTTCTTGATCCATTTCTAAAGAAAGGGAAGAACTATGGTCGTCACCTTTCATGACAGGTTAAATAGTTAACAACAATAACTGCTTATCTTTAATATACCTTGCACTGCTAGAAGCTGCTCCTCTGTGGTCCAACGGGCATTAATTTTCTGATTTGACTACAAAATTAAAGAGAAGTTTCCTAATGAGGATATGAAGACAGACATTTTTCCAAAGTGCTTATTTTTTTTTAACTTTTCACCAAATCACAGACATGAGATTACTAAAACTCTGATTTACGTAGATTCTGTTTTTATAAGGATTAAAAAAATATATTCTGAGTTACCTTTTACCCACACAAAAAGATAATGAAAGTGAAATGTACCAATTTGGGAGCATGAACAACATTCACATTTATACTCTAGTCAGAGGCATTAAAACTGAGAAAATCTATTAGTCACCCATTTTCCAACTACAATGTTCCTACCACACATGGCAAGTGTTAATTTTAGCTTGGTTTTAAACATTTAAGAGAATTAATCTTCTTTAGAGAAGATCTGTGACTCTCTTTAAAATTTTTTCTCTTCATATTTAGAATAAACCTAACCTTGCTCCACCAAAACCAGTGTTACAAATGAATATAGAACTAGAGACGAGGCCTAACTCCTAAAATATTTCTTTTACTTTCTGAAGCAGAGAGTGACGCACTATAAGAACAGATTTTTCCCCCAAGACCTCCCCACATTTCTCCCAATATTTTTGTTTAAAAAAAAATCCAAGTTCAGGATTTTTATTATGACAAAATTACAATATTAAACACCTAATCAAATTTCATTACTGTATACTCACTGATTAGTACAAGGACTTCTGGCAGAAGAAGGAGGGACAGAAATAAGTACACCAGTCTACAGAGGTTTGCAGAAGACACTACCAGATAAATTGTCCTGGTGTAATACATGGATGGATAGGCTGTGATACATGGATGGATAGCAAAACAGAAAGAAATGCTTTCTTTGAGAACAAGTGTTTAGGTCTTATCTCACTCAAGGTCTTAGCAATAAGAGTTTCTACAGTACAAAGAGGTTCTGGGTACATCTACTTTCTCACCATGAGGAAGGTGTATAAAAAGCAAGCATTCAGAAGAAAGACTAAAAGAAAAAACTTAAATTAGAAAAAAATTATTAGAGAAGAAAGGAAAAAAGTTTAAAAAAAGACTGAATAAAGGAGGGACAAACCTAAACCAGAGAGCACTGAATACCAGGTGATGAGATTAAAAGAGATAGCAAGGCAAGGCCAGACAGACAGTGGATAAGCCTCAAGGTTAGGATACTGGCAATGAAATAAAAGAACAGCAAAAAGGTCAAGAAAAAGAGGGGGCTATAGCATAAAGAAGCAGTAATAAGAAAAGAGTGAACCAAACTTTAAAAGTGTGAAAACGAAAGAAGGAAGGAATGGAAAAGCAAAAGGAGACAACAAAAGAAAAATTCAAAATTTTAAACATATGTTCCCCCAAAAGAGGGCTAACAAGAATGGAATAGGAGCTAATATTTGAGGTGGCAATCTGATGTCACCTGGGCTGTGAAAGGTAGATAAAAGAGGTCCTTGGTACCCAAGGATAATTGTTCTAGAACCTTTTTAAAAGGCCCAGGCATTTGAGAATAAATGGTGTAAAAAAAAATAAAGGGTTGACTACAACTTAATCTGAAATATGAAACTAAAACTTATGAAAATTATTTTTTAAATAGTTAATGGTTTCACTCATATGCTTTTATTTATTTTTTTATTTTTGGCATATAATAGTATAATGGCATAACATTCACCAGCTTTGAAATTTGTAACATGAGCATATAATAGGTAATTCTGTTTTGAAAACTTCCAACAATTTTTTCAAGGGCCTCCCTTAATTCTTTGCTACTCAAATTGTTCTTTGAAATGCGTATGAGTCATCAACCTTTTTTCAATTGTTAACTCTGCTAAATACCCATCTGTTAACAATTTTGCAAGTGATTAAAGCCATTCTCTTGTACTTTCATAGACTTTATGAAGTTTTGCATCTTTTGCAAGGTTTATAATTTCATTTTGGTTTGTGCTGTATTTGCATTAGATTAGCAAGGAAGTAATAGAGAAGGATGCTGATGTGATGGATGGGAAAGATAACAGCCAGAGTTAATGAGGGATAGCTGGTGAGCAGGGCCTAATTTTAGAAGTGCTTAGTTCATCAGTGAATATTCTCTTGTTTGGCAAATTTGCTTATCCATGAATCCTTCAGATTAATGAACACTGGATACTGAAGATCTCCTGTAATACTACATTACAAGTGTTCTGAAGATTAAATTTAGGATAAATGTAAAATTTTTGTAAAGCTATGTTTAGAACATATGTTAAAAACCTCTAGCACAATGCCTGAGCCAACTGAAGTTGAAGTTGATTAACTGATGTTTGTTAAACCTGAAAGGCAGAAACTGGGAGAAAAGGTACCATTAATGAAAAGGGAACAAAAAATAAAAGAGCAGTAACACGCACTATGAAAACTTATTTTCAGCTTATAAGCAAATCAGGACACAGGAAAAACACAAATAGCTATTAATAAAATTAAAAGTTCAGAGTATATGGGGAATTTAAAGCTGAGAGGGAAAAGTCACAATGACTAGAACAAAAAAGAAGGAAAGTTGGAAGGGCTGGACATTGAGGTGGGTTTAAGAACAGGGTAAGTTTCCGAAAGGCAAAGATGAGGAGAAGGCATATCACGTATAGGCAACAACAGATCAACAATTAGGAAGAACTAATAAATAATCCTAGAAAGTTGGTGATATTTAACTAAACTAAAATATGGTAAGGATCATTTATGGAAGGGCAGTAAATATCAAGGTTAATGAGTTCACACTAAATTTAATAAGCAATAGTTTCTTGGGGGAGAGGGAACAAGGGGAGAGAAAGAGGATTCTAAGCAGAATAAGACTTTAAGCCCACACAGCTGGGAGAAGGGTGGTGCTGTTAAGGACCTAAGAAGTTCTGAATTGCTGACTGGGGAGGTGTGGGAAGGCAAGGCTACGATGGTGACAGTAACTGGGGATTCACTGACAATGAGGTAATTAAGCCATGTCCATTCAGGTGGAGCTCAGGATCCACTTGAGGCTAAAACAGGTTCATCCATGTAAACACAGTTTTTAAGGGTATGGAAAAAGTTTGAGGGAAAACAATGGAGCCATAGCTTACTTAGATGAAGGTTCTAGAATCAGCCCATGAATTAAAGAAAGATTTTCGCTTTTAATTCCAAATTACTCTTGAAATATTCTTAAAGGTGGTAATGGAGACAGGCACACAATCTCTCAGTAAGTCCACATGGCCAGGTATTCCTTCAGCACTGAAATGGACCATTAGTTTTTCAGTGAATCCTAGATGAAGCCTTTGGTTGAAATTTAGGGTAGCAACGAATGAACAACATGAATACATACATAAATACTAGAATTTCAAGTCAAGGAAACTGCTCACACAGGAGGCACATGGAAGCTGAAGCTGACTCAAGAAACAGTGGATTCACAGTTCCACCTCCTAACTGCTCACTCTGGGGGAGATGCTTGATAAATGGAGTCCAGGCAGGACTGCCAGCATTACTCTACTTGCTATTATTAAACATTCTTTTTCATTTGGCTGAGTATCTGTGGTTGAGTTTGTGTCATTTATATGTACATATGATATAATTTTAATATTTGAAGTGATGAGCTTGTATGCTGTCTCCAAAGAGAAGAGCAATGAATGAGGATAAAAACTTGGGAGAATGCTTATATTTATGTACAGAAAGGAAATTACAGCTGAGATGGGAACATAATAGTTATAAAAGACAACATCACCTCTCAGAAGTTAAAGGGAGAAGGAGAGGCTGTCATCTATGTCAAGGGCTCAGAAAAAGGCCAGGGAAAGGAGTGAGAGCTGTGGAATTCGGTCACTAGCACCAGTGTTAGCCTTTAAGCAGCAGCTTCAGTTGAAAAATGTAGGGAGGGGGATTGAAACTGCATGAATTAGAAAGTCTGTGTATGACAGAAGGGAAGCAGTGGAAGAAAGGGAAGACAAGGAGAAACAGGGTCAAAATTTTTTAAATATACAGGATTTCTTTAAGTTATTGATTTTCCTATTCTCTTTTAAACTCAAGAAACTTTGGTAGAGATTTAACTTAAGGAAAGGACAACTAGAATATATCTAGCAATCTAAAACTGTGTAGTAATTGTGGCTAGCTAGGTAGTAGCACAGAGAACATACTTCTACAGCAAAGCCCCAACTGAAATGCTGTTGTTTTAAAAATAACACATTACTCTAAACTAAAATAATCCAATGTATAATAGTCATGAAACTAATAAAAGGCCTAAAGAGCCTTCTAGAAGAATCTATGACATCCTTAGAAGATCCTTCAGAATCTTCACTGCATCCTTTCCCTGTTAAATCAGTCTTCACATCTTTCCCATTTTTGTCAGTAGCAGATTCATACTATCTCTGACTTGAAAGAATTAGGAAAGGTCACCAAGTTAAACCTTTCATCCAATGCTTAAAACTCCATCCAATATCTGTAATGAAAGGAGGTCACCCACTTATGCATGAAAGCATCCACAGATGGGGAAATTTCTAGCTTCAAAAAGCACTTTTTTAAGTTTCTTCCTTCCTGGATTCATTAATCTCCTTGTCCCCACGCACCTACCTCCAACTAAAACAAGTCAAAGCATAACCCCACATGTCACCACTCCTCCCAACACTGTTACACGGTTTCAAATAGATACATTAATTTCTATTTGGCAATGTTCTTTGGATTTATCACTTGCTGGCCACTCCTGCAATTAATACCTGACCCTACCCAAAACTCCTTTTACCATTTACTTTATCACTCACGTGCTTAGTATTTTAGCAGCTATAAAGATTCCAACTTAGCCTATGCAATACTACCAAGATAATCTTCCTAAAATTAAAAATTCCCATTACATCCTTCCTATAGGAGGAACTTACTGGTCTTCCCATTTGACTTAATTTAAAAGGCAAACTTCTCTTCCTAGCTCTCAGACTTTTATACTCCTGCCCTTGCCCACTGCTCTCTATCATAAAGAAGTCCCTGTGAAACCCAATCTTGTTAATATCTCTCTCATACACCATGTTTACTCATCCTCTGCATCCAACTTTGCCTTCGTAAGTAGACAACATGCTTCATGAGAAAAAACTGTTTTATGTTTTACACTTCCACTGGATTCTGAATAGTAATCAGCACTACAATGAGCACATCCTAAGTGCTCAGGGAATACCTGTTGACTGGTTTTTCCCCACTGGATTTATACATAGTTTGAATGTACTGTTCAACACCAAGCCAGTGTTCATACTATTCCCTCCACTTGCCCTTTCTTTATGTGTAAAACTCCTATTCATCCTTCAAACTTCAGCTAAAGCATCTCCCATTAGGAAGTCTTTCCTGATTATCCTAGCAAGAATGAATATTACCACTTGTTTTCCTGTAGCATTTTACTTGTAAATCTATCACACAACTTCAATCATTTCGTCTTATAACATCTAGACGGTAAGGTGGTGTTTTTTGGTTTTTTTTAAAGCAGATGAAAAAATCCATCTCTTCCTCATTTTAATGTGTCCCCTCTTTCCCTTACACACTTCCCCCAGTGCCTAAAACAGTGCCTTACATGAAATAGGTGATCAACAAATACTTATGGGAGTGAATGGACTTTCTTCACCAAATATTTTCCTAAATGAAAACAACAAATACAACCAAATGAGTAAGTAAAGCATCTTAATAACTGTTTACTTCCCGTTGAGTTACATCATTTAGTAGCCTACTGTTCCAATGGTTAATGAAATTCTTTTGTTAGGTATTAGGTAGAAATCCTATTAACTAACCTAAAGAAAAGGGGATAGATTAATTTTTCAAGGTGTTTACGGTGACTGTTAATCTAGTATTTTGAAATGTATCTATTCAGGTTATTCTCCCCTGCAAAGCAACAGAAATTATATGATAAATATAAATATATCCTGGGTATTTTCTAGATAATAAAATACACATATTTTTTCAAGTCATCTGAGTTCAATAAATCAACCTCAAAGTAATATTCAAACTTCACTCTATGGATAATAGAATGTTAAGATTTTGGTAGTTTCATTTTATCATTATTTTTACAAAAAAACCCCAAAAGATGTAATAAATGTTTGATAACTTCTAACCCCAAAACTGCATTTATTTATTTATTTATTTATTTATTCATTTATTTATTTTAAACATTTTATTTATTTTTGAGACAGGGAGAGACAGAGCATGAACAGGGGAGAGTCAGAGAGAGGGAGACACAGAATCTGAAACAGGCTCCAGGCTCTGAGCTGTCAGCACAGAGCCCGACGCGGGGCTCGAACTCACGGACCGCGAGATCATGACCTGAGCCGAAGTCGGCCGCTTAACCGACTGAGCCACCCAGGCGCCCCCCAAAACTGCATTTAAATGTGAGAATCAATATACAATTTTGCTATTAAATGAAAACTTTCAAAAGTAAGAGGGAGCATGATATTAATCTAGGACTTCAACTGAACTCTAAGATTCTGAAATATAGCCAAAATTTGACTATTTATTAGATGTGTGGCTTTGATCAAGCCAATTAACCTCTTTGAGGCCCAGTTTTATCGTGTAAAATAATAGTATTTGCTTCATCTACTTCTTGGGATTGATATGAGCATCAAATGAGATGGCATAAAGTTGTAAGTGCTATTGCATTTTCATGTCTTACTTTATATAATGTTCATGAGTGAGGTTATCCTTCAATTTTCTGGAAATACTGAGGTCAGAATCAGTTTCCTTGAAAATCTGGTAGATGTTTTCTGTAAAACTGTCTGGGCCTGGTGTTTTCTTATGAAAAAAATGTTAATTGTTCCTTTATCAGGTTTTCTTTTTAAAACAATTTGGTGAGATAGATTTTCCTATGAATTTCTAAGTTTTATTTAAATTTTCAAATTTATTGACAAAATTCTTTAAGGTACTCCCATGTTTTCAGTATCTGCTATTTTTTTAAGTTAATTTATTTTCAGAGAGACAGAGAGAGAGAGAGCGCACATGAGCATGTGCACAAGTAGGGGATGGGCAGAGAGAGAGGAAGACAGAGAATCCTAAGCAGGGCTGGAACCCATGAAACCATGAGATCATGACCTGAACCAAGATCAACAGTTAGACATCCAACTGACTGAGCCACCCAGGCACCCCTATCTACTGTATGTTTTAAATTTAAATTTTAAGTTATGAAATTATAGGCATTTAAAGTTTTTGGCTTTTATGCATTTAAAGGCATAAATATAAAATTAAAATAATTTCAGTGTAAAACTTAAAATAATTTTTGTTACAATAATATAAAGTAGTATTCTTTGCATTACTATTTCTAGATAAATAGAAATGTCACTAGAATGTTTGCCGGATAACCTGTGGTTTTGGAATGAGATATTTTATTAGTCTATATATATCTTATTCTTTTCCATTACCTAACCTTCTTGAAAGAGACCATTTGAAACAAAAATACAAAAACAATTTTATTCCTAATGATTCTTCCTTTCTAAAAGATTCAAATGAGACAGAATATGGTGCATTAGCTCTGAAGCACTGTTTTTCTGCCCTCCCCCCACCAGCCCCTCACACATATTTCATTTGTAGATATTTCAGGCAACCTGTGATGGGGCGTGGGGGTTGGGGTACGGGGCATCACATTAGGACCAAATAAGATTATTTGATTATTACATACATAGAAAGGCAAGTACAGGATATGAAGCATAGCATAGGAGTCTTAAAAAGAGAGAATGGAGAAAAGATTTAAAATAGAAGCTTCTGTAGAAAGATTTGATTGGACTTTACAGGCATTTAAATACTCCTATGATTGTCACAAATATCAAAAATATATTAGATTTCAGACGAAATACAAGAAAGGCTTGAGAAAAAGGTTAATCTATATCTTGTTTTTAGATTTCACATTTTCAGGGGTATGAGTACAAGAATGTTAATTAAGTCCACCTACTAAAATCCTAACACAAAATCTGAATCAAAAGACAAATACCTTAAAATAAAAAATTACAATTGCTAAATGAGCTCCTTTTCTTGTAATCTTTTTCCTGTTGTATTACCAAGTCACACACCTTGAGCAAATACTGCTGTAGACCCAGAGATGTACTGGCTTGCTTCTCAATTACCTTCTACTCTCAGTGCACTGGGCCTATTTGTATAACTGTTTTTCCCTACTTCGCTTGATATGAATTGCTAAGGGCAGGAAAGAAATGAATTCACTTAAATCATTAGCCAAGTCTCAAAAGACTAACTATCTAAATGACAAAATAGAGACATGACAAATTACCCACATTATGACATCTTCAAAGTATTAACAACGCATGTGACCAAAATAGTAAATACTGGATAGATAATTCAGAGAATAAGGTTTCACCACACTTAGTCACATATATTCTTCAATAACATACCTCAGGAGGTTTGAATTCTTCAATTCCACCTTCCATTTTCTGTTTAAGTGCACTGTTTACTTGCTTAGCATTCTGAACCTTCAACAAAATAACCCAAAGTATGAATCAGATCACATACTTAGGTAAATGTATGAATATTCAATAAATGAAAAGGATATAGGATATATACCAAAACCTGCTTAAATTTTATTTCAGGAGGACAAACACTTATACTTTATCACACTTGGGGCCATTCAACTAATACCCACATCAACTATATATGTATCAACTAATTTTATATATATCTAAAAAACTAAAAGTCTACAAATCATAGTATCTGAGTATCTTTTAACAATATCGCCTCATAAGAAAAATGGTATATAAAGGAATTAAATTCCATTACTATTTCTCATTACCATAATGTTTTGATCAAATAATTATTCCAATAAGAATAATTTTAATAATCATAAGTATCACTGTTGGTGCTTCACATGTAATAAATCATTTAATTCTCAACTATTTTGTGAAGTAAGTATAATCAGTTCTGCTATAACGTGACATACGCATTCTCAAAAATCAGCCCACTACGCAAAGCTGCACAATAAAAAACCACAGGACTTATGGGGAAACAGTTAGGGACACAACACTGAAAAACCTCATCGATGACAAAAAAAAGGAACCTCATAAAAATAATAGTTTTATGCATTCTAAATAAGAAAGAAATTCACAAATGCTACAATATAGATGGTACTTCACCTTGGAAAAGACCTGAGGTTGCTTAGAGAAGGTAGTGTCAAAACAGTTGCAGCTTGTGAGTTACTGGGAAGTGGCAGAAGGAGGTCATTTGAAATCAGATGCAAAGTTTTAACACCACATGTGGATGTGTGTGGTTCGTAATATGCAGTGAACTGAGGGAGACAGTACACATCTGAAGTGTGTGGATACATACTCAGCAAGGTACAGTTTTTCACTGACAAAAGTCAAACATAACCAAATGCAAAATGCACATTATACTCAAATTGTTTCCTAGTGTTATCAGTTGTGTTGGAACAGATTCATGTTTTCAAACCAAGCTTTATAGCAGAACTGACTCTACTTTTACTGTAACCATTTTAGAGATGAGGAAGGTAGGGCACAGAGAAGTCAAGAAACTTTCCCTAGGCCACAGCTCTAGGAGGCAGAACATGAATTTGAACCATGCCAAGTTTTTAACTACTATTTTACTAGAAATATTATTAACATTTACTAGAATATTAAGGGTTAGGATTTTTTTTTTTGCTCATTTGGTTACATTTTTTCTTGGTTTGCTCTTTTTTTTAGTTTGCACAATATTTATAAAGTGATTTGTGGAAATTTTTTCCTCAGAGATCATTCAAATGTGGTCAGCCATGTTAGACATACAAAGATAAAATGTAAAAGTCTCAGTCTTTAAAGATTTCATAGATTAGTGGGGAGATAAATATAAAAGTATAGTAAATGCTAAAACACCCAACCTAGACTTGGAGGAAGAGAGAGAAAGGAGTAAGTGTTTTGTATATGTGTTAGTGGGTGTGGGTAGTGGGGAAAATAGGGTAAATTTTCCAAAGGAGATGACACCTAAATTTAGTTTTAAAGGATTAACAAGAATTAAGCAGGGAGATAAGGTTGGAGCAGGAAATGCCTTCCAGGCAGAACAGCAGGTAGAAAAGACAAGAAAGCAGTTAGGCTGGGCCAGAACAAAGAATTTGAATCTTGCCTAAAGACTAAAGGAAACTTTCTGAAGAACTTTTAAGCAAGGGAGTAAATGTAACCATATTTGTCTTTTTAGAGCAATAATTCCAGTTGTAATTTGGAGAAGGGGATAGAGTGAAGACGAAAATTAATCTAACAAGCCAGAGAAGAAATACTGAGGACTTCAATTACCACAGCAGGAAAGAAGGGGCGATGGTGGTGGCACACAGACGGATAAAATAAATAACTTGGAAACAAAATTAAGATGTGCTTGGGAAAAGCTGACAGGGGAGACTCAGGAATCAAGGGTAACTCCAGTCACTGGCCTGAATAAGTGAGTGTGCGTGGTGCTGAGACAGGGAATGCAAAACGAACAGGTAACTGGAGTGGGTAAGGGAGAAGTCCGTTTAGACACTAGGAGATGGGTCTGGGATATAAAAGTAGTAGAATTTATAAACCCAAGAGTGCAAACCTTTACTACGTCACACATCAAAGGACTAACCAAGAAAGGAGTTTAAAGCTTTAAAGAAGGTCCTTCATAAAAATCAATAAATATAAGCTATAAGTGAAGTAGTAGTGTCAAGGATAAAGTATAAATACAGGTGACTGAGTACATTTTATCCCTTCATTATTTAAAAAAATTTTGAGCACTTGGGCACCTGGGTAGCTCAGTCAGTTAAGCATCTGCCTCTTGATCTCGGCTCAGGTCATGAACTCATGGTTCGTGGTTCAAGTCCACATCAGGCTCTGTGCTGGCCGTGCAGAGCCTGCTTGGGATTCTCTCTCTCCCTCTCTCTCTCTCTCTCTCTCAAACTAAATAAAAATAAACTTAAAAAAATAAAACAAAAAATAAAAAAACAAAAAATTTTGAGCACTTTTTAAAAATTTTAACCATGTTACCAAAAAAAAAAGTCGAACGACTTTCATACATCAAAACTGGGTTTTCCTTGGCTTTAATACATTAAAACGACATAATCCAATCTAACTCATGTTATCACTTTCAGAGACACAATGCAACTGGAAATACTTTTGCCATTCCAGTGGATATTTCCAAAAAGCAAATGCCTATGGGTGCTCCTGCATCTTCAAAAGAAAAAGAAAAGGAACAGAACCACAGTTCTCCAATGATGGCTGTATTTCCCACACTGCAGAAAAACAATAAAAATCATCCTCAAGGGTTTCAATATGTATTGTAACAAAGATTTCACTCCTTCAGTTTCCTTGCTGACTTCTTAGATCACTTGATTAGAAGACTGCTTTCATTGCTTTTTAACTGCTATTGGTACTTGGTGGGATCTAAGTTTTAAACTTCTGTAAAAAACATTACAAGCTATTTCATGTAATTTAATTTTGTGCTGAATATTCTTCAAAGGACTTTATAAATAATACAATATTTTAAATGAATCCCCAATTCACTTGTCTTTCTACCATATTGTTGCTTTCTCCAACTTTATCAACAAATGATCTAATTCCATGTAAATTCAAGAGGAACCCAAGGACTGGCACTCTTCTAATAAAGCCAGTGACCATAGGAAAGAAGCCCCTGAAAACAAGAAAAAAATCAATAAATTTCAAAGATCATGCCTACCGAAGGGCCAACCAACAAGGACAACAAATATACCACCCAGGAAAAATCTTGTAGCTTTCATGTTATGTTTTTGGAAGAAGACTGTGAATGTTCTTTGTAAACCAATTGCAAAAGCCAAGCTAGTCACAAATAAAACATTTCCAATAGCCAGTAGTGCTTTGTCAAATAAGAGAATCACTCCAAAGAACAGGAAAAATACTCCATATCCTGTTAATCCCACTCCAATTCTCTGGGTGTCCGGTAAGGAGATCATGGCTGCCAATGGTGAGAGCAGTTGCAAAAGAACCTCGGGGTGCCCAGGGCGTGAAGCAAAGTCAAGAGAAGCGCCAGGAAGCAGCCCAGGCAAGAACCACCACATCTTCTGGAAAGATGCAGCCACTCCTACCCCAGCTTTAAGACCACTCAAGCCATTTTTAAAAATATTACAGACAAAGTGTTTTAGAAGTTCTCTAAGGAGAAGGGGTGTTGTAGTTTGGGAGATGGGAGTCTTACATACATTCACTGTTCAACTAAAGGCTAAGCATTCAGTCAAAAACATGCTACCTATATTGGAGTCCAGCGTCAGAGCAGTCAAAGGAAAGGAAGTCTAAGAAGGAAGAAGTGGTTGTCAGTGTCAAATATTATTGAGCAGTAATAGATTCAATAGAAATAAGAACCAAGAAGAGGGCATGAGATCTGGCAACCTGTTAACAAATAAACTTGAGATTGCTTTTGCAGTGGTAGAATTAGGATAGTGTATGGGGCAGAAATTAGATTGGGATGGGTCAGAGAATATGTGATGATAAGAAAGCAGAGGAAGCTAATATGGTAGATATTTATTCAAGAAGTCGGTTGGAGAAGAGAAGAGGAATGTAAGAGCAGTTTGGGGAAAAAACAAGGGTCAAAAGATAGAGAAATCTGAATGTTTGGGACACAGAAAAACGATCTTGCTCCCACACTATACTGCTGCAAGATTCTTACATTTTATATACAGTGCTATAATATTAACTCCAAGGAAGCATATTGTAATACTTAAGCTAGGACGATTATGGTAGGTTGAAGATGCATACTGTAATCTCTAGGGCAACTACTTAAAAGATGCGAAGAGATACAGTTGAAAAATGTAAGTAAGGTCATGTCACACTTCTCTTTAAAATCCTTCAGTGGTTTCCTAACTCATGATTAATTTTACATTTCTTAACATAAATTCCTGTCTGCCTGTGCTGTAACGTGAAGGCAAGTAGAAATTAACGAAGAGCTTTAAGATGAATGATTCTGATCGTACGAGTATTTTAAGAAGATAACACTGACAGCAATGTATAACATGGAGCTGCAGAGAAGTGGATAGTAAGGACAATCAACAAGACAGTTAGGGTTGGATAAGAGGTGGTAAGGGCCTGAACAAAGGTAGTAGTGATGGGATTAAAAATGAGGGGACTGATTTAAAGAAAATTTCTCAGATAAAACTTACACAACTTGGTTACCACTTGGGTTTGTGTGTACCGGGGGATGTGATAATAGCAAGGGATAAATCAAAGATGATTCTCATGCTTCACTAAGACAGAAAACAGAAAAGAAATCTTTAGGGGATAGATTAGATGCCTAGCAGGTAGCTAGAAATACAGCAATATAGAGCTTGGGAGAAAAGTCATAGCCTGAGAAGTAGATTCAGCTGTCACTGGCATGTAGTGTATGGTTGATACAGACCAAGAAAGTACAGACTTGGAAGAGTACCTAGATCTAAGAGACACGGAAAACAACGGAGACAAATAAAAAGAGGAAAAGGTGACCGAGAAAGGCCAGAGACCTAATGAAAACCATTAACTGAGTACATACTATGTGCAAGGCACTGTTGTAAGCATTCTCATGTATTTTCTTATTTAATTCTTCCCAAGCATCATGTTGTTATCCACATTTCAAGATGAAGAAACTGAGTTAAGAGTTAAACAGCTCCCCTAAGGTTACACACGAAGTAGACGATGTAGGTGGGGTTAAAATTTAGGTTCACTGACCCTATATCCTTACTCTTAACCATGATTAACCTAATTATGATGAGAATACATTTATAATACCTCGGCTGCTACCACTGGTAATAATGATGAGGAGGTGAGAGCAGCCAGTACTCACTGAGCATTCAAAATGTTCCAGACGCTGCTCAACAACCTACATGTAAAATCTCAAACAATTCCCAACAACTTGCAAGAGAAGTAGGATTATTACCCCCAATTTCATAGATATAAAATTGAAGCTCAGAGAGTCTATTATTTCCCAGTATCACAGAGCTAACAGGTAGTGATGCTGGGATTCAAATTTAGAATAGACAGAAGCATCTTTGAATTTGGAAACAAAGTAAATTTTAAAGACTGAAACTTATGTAAACAGGTAGCTGAGAAAACGTGCAAAGAGCTGAAGTTCACTGAGGTTTCAAAAGGGGATAAACAAAATGGATAGGATCATTAAAAATGATTTTTATGAAATACCTGACGTTTTAAAGAGATCAGCTCCATGTCCAGTTGCCGCAGGATGGTGTTGGCTGCATTGGGACTACAGGAAACTGCTACCACATCCTCCTGGGTTAAATACATGCCCTTAGGTGGACGGCACTTGGAGCGCTGAGAGTGATGGCGGTGTTGTAAACTCTGATACTCTCTCCTTCCAAGTCCAATCTTGCTGGTTTGGACAGGCTGTTCAGTATTGCCCTAGAAGGATAAAGGTAGAGTAACAGGTTATTTTGTTTTCACACACAAATAACCTGAAAACAGTCTATTACTAGAAGTATCTGCTGCACTAAGTACACCTAAAAAAGACTTCTAACCCATTACATCACATATGAGTACACACGCAGCACTTACCAACGGGGGGAGAAAAAGTATACAACATAATGCATCCCTGACCCAATCTACTCAATAAAATGTTTGGTTTCCAGCCCAGAGGCCTATAGAGGACTATGAACAAATGAAAAAATAAGTTGGACTCTAAACTATTCTTGTTTGCTTCAAAATAGAATACCATTTCCCTCAGCAATAAAGGGCCAAAAAAGCTATAACTTATTAAGTGCAAAAGTATTTTAAGAAATTAAAAAGAAGCAAATTAGGAATTATGACAAGTGGCCAATAACATTTCATTCTCACTTTAAAGTTGTTGAAAGAGAAGTAGGCCCCTAAAGATTAAAAAGGACACAGAATTATCTTTTTATTTTTTTATTTAAAAAAATTGTTTTAATGTTTATTTTATTTTTGAGAGAGAGAGAGAGAGAGAGAGACAGAGCATGAGTGGGGGAGGAGCAGAGAGAGAGGGAGACACAGAATCCAAAGCAGGCTCCAGGCTCTGAGCTGTCAGCACAGAGCTCGACGCGGGGCTCGAACCCATGAACCGTGAGATCATGACCTGAGCCGAAGTCGGATGCTTAACCGACAGAGCCACCCAGGCACCCCTCTTATTTTTTTAAATGTTTGTTTATTTTTGAGAGAGCGAGCGAGTGAGCATAAGTGGGGGAGGGGCAGAGAGAGAGAGGGGGACACAGAATCCGAAGCAGGCTCCAGGCTCTGAGCTGTCAGCACAGAGCCCAACGCAGGACTCGAACTCAGAACCATGAGATAATGACCTGAGCCAAAGTCGGACACTTAACTGACTAAGCCACCCAGGTGCCCCAACACAGAATTATCTTAAACTTGACATTTCTAAACTCTAAATCTATTTATCTGTGAATAAAATATGATGTGAATTTGTATTTTGGAAGAGGTTAAGACAGTCCTAATAATAATGACCATGAAATGTTAAGTAGGATTTCATTGTTACTTTCAATATTCTTAAAGTGTGACATAAAAATACAATGTTATTCTGTGCTTCTGAGACAGGAATCCATTTGAAACTGCCCATTAGGTTGAATGGCACCTAATTTCAACTGAACAGATTTAATACTCCAATTCTTTAGAAAAGGAATCCAAGGGGATAAGTGAGTATACAGGAGCTGGCACTTGCCTAACACCCATGCTTCAATGGACAACAGGTGTCTCACACTGGGGGACATCTACGCGGCTCAGTTGGTTAAGGGTCAGACTTCAGCTCAGGTAATGATGTCACTGTGAGTTTGAGCCCTGATCCGGCTATGTGCTCTTGATGCAGACCCTGCTTTGGATCCTCTGTCTCCCTCTCTCTCTGCCCCTCCCTTACACTCTCTCTCTCTTAAAAATAAATAAATTAGAAAGAGAGAGAGAGAAAGAAAGAAAGGGCCTCAGGTTGGTAGGGCCTTCAGACATTTAGCAAAAACAAATGCAAAGTGTCTCTAGAAGAATGCATTTTATTTATTTTTTCTTAAAGTTTATTTATTTTGAGAGAGAGAGCATCCATGTGCATGTGGGGGAAGGGCAGAGAGAGAGAGAAAGAGAATCCCAAGTGGGCTCCGTGCTGTGGAGCTTAAATTCACAAATCCGTGAGATCATGACCTGAGCTGAAACCAAGAGTCGGATGCTTAACCAACTGAGCCAACCAGGTACCCCTTAGAAGAATGAATTTTAAACCCACGTCTCAAAAGTTTTCCACAAGTATGTTCCAAGGAAAATGAGCTCTCAACCACAAACTGCAAACAAGTCCCATGAGTGACAGACAGCGGAACAAAAGAATTAGATCTGCAAAGATTGAAGATATTAGAATTACTGGATAAAGAAAATACAATGTGTTACATGTGCGTAAAGAAATAAATGACAGAATTGAAAATATGGAACATTCTTTTATGAGTCTATCAGAACTGACTAAGCAGATATGCAAAAGAACTGAATAGAACATCTAGAAATAAAAAAAAAAAATAGTATAAAGATTAGAAATTCCGTGATTAGAAACTCAGAAAATTAGACAGAGCTCAGAAGAACAGCAGCAACTGCACACATGTAAAAATGACCATAATGCAGTACAGAAATATGGAAAGACAAAAAGATGGAAAATGAGATGGTTAAGAGACATGTTAAAGTCCATTAAAATGATTCCCAAAGGAAAGAATAGGGAGAATGAGGAAGACATAATATTCAAAGAGGCAACCAGTGAGAATTTTACAGAACTTAAGACATAGGATTCAGGAAATACAATGAATCCAAAACAAGTTTACAAACAAAAACAAAAACAAACAAAACAAAACAAAAAACAACAAAAACACCAACAACAAAAAACCCCAGCTCCACACAGATACATTAAAGTGAAACACCACTGGGGTGCCTGGGTGGCTCAGTTGGTTAAGTGTCCGACTTCGACTCAGGTCATGATCACCCGGTTGACAAGTTCGAGCTCCGCGTCAAGCTCTGTGCTGACAGCTCAAAGCCTGGAGCCTGCTTTGGATCTATGTCTCCCTCTCTCTGTCTGACCCTCCCTGCTCACACTCTGTCTCTCTCTCAAAAATAAACATTAAAAAAAAAAAAAAGTGAAACACCGTTAAAGACAAAGTAGACGTGTGCCTGTGTGGCTCAGTCAGTTAAGCATCCGACTTCAGCTCAGGTCATGATCTCACAGTGTGAGTTTGAGCCCCACATCAGGCTCCGTACTGGTGGTGTGGAGCCTGCTTGGGATTTCTCTCTCTGCCTTCTCCCATACCACACACGTGCCCGTGTTCTCTCTCTCTCTCTCAAAATAAACTTAAAAAAAAAAAAAAAAAAAAAAAAAAAAAAAAAAAAAAAGACAAAGAAGAGACCATAAAGACAGAGAAAAAGACAAATTACCTCCAAAGGAATGATAATTAGCCTGACAGCAGACTTCTCTGCAGGAACAATAGAAATGAGAAGCAGTAGAATATTATATTCAAATAATTAACTGTCAACCTAGGAGTCTAATCCCAGCAAAACCAGGGTTTCAAGAACAAGAGAGATATAGACATTGTAGACATACCAAAACTAACTGTGTTTATAAGTAACAGATTCTCACAAATTTAACTTGTAGAAGATACATACACTTCAGGACAAGGGGAAATGATTTTTGAAGAAATGTCTAAAATTCAAGAAAGAATAATGAGTAAATTTTAAACACGTGTATAAATGTAAATAAAGAACAACTATATGAGATTTTAAAAAACAAGATGTAACTTAAATTAGACAAAAATAGCATATAAATGAGGAGGGTAGTGAATGAAGTCAAAGCATTCTAAGGGCCTTGTATTAATCAAAAAGTCATTAATTTAGATTTTAAGTTAAATATGCAGGAGAGTGTCTGGGTGGCTCAGTCAGTTAAGCGTCTGACTCTTGGTCTCAGCCCAGGTCTTGATCTCAGGGTCTTGAGTTCAAGCCCTGCATTGGGCTTCACACTGAGTGTGTAGCCTATTTCAAAAAACAAAAACCAAAAAAGCCTCCACCTAGTTAAACATGCAGGAAAATTTTCCAGGGTACACAATAAGAATAGAAATATAGAAACATCCCAAACTAGCAGAGACTAAAAAAAATGGAACAGAAATTGCAGTCTTAATGCCAAAAAAACAAACAAACAAAAAAAAAACAAGCCATGAAGGAAGAGAAACAAAACTAGAAAAAACAAGACAAAAGGTAAGAACAAAAATACACATAGATCAGTGATTCACAGAGGACACTGTTGAAATGCTGAAAGAAAATAATAGAGATATACCAGGTAAATACTTAATAAATGAAAGATACCAGGCAAAATAATCTTTAAAGCAGAACACATTACAAGAGATGAAAGGGTCATTACATATTGATAAAAGGCTCAATTCAACAGCAAGATAAAATAATTCTAGACTTCTATGCACCTAATAATAGCTTCAAAACATAAAATATCACAAAAACATCACTTCTCAATTAATTGATCAGTAAGCAGATAACAAAAACCATGCTAGCAAGGAAGCAAGCAGTAAGAGAACATAGACTTCAAGCACAGAACGGACAAGCTACAATTAATAGACACAGACAGAATCCTGTAACCAAAAGGGTATATATTCTTCTCAAGCACATAAGGAAAAACATTTCTGAAAATCCCATATTCTAAACCTGGAGGTTTCAAAACATGTCATCAAAATTCTCAACATTCCAGTCACTGAGAAGTGGGGATCTATATCCTCTCCCCTCGATTCTGGATCAACTTCAGTAACTCACTTATAACCCACAGAAGTGATGCTGAATAACTTCCAAGGCTAGGCCAGAAATGGCTGGGTAGCTTCCACTTAGTGCTTTTGGGATGAATGCTTTGGAGAAAACAAGCCCATGGTAAAAAGCCAGATCACTCAGATCACTCACGGGCCATCAGGCTAGAGAGGAATGCCAGCTGACAGCTAGCATATCAACTACCAGTCATGTGAGCAAGTCGAAAACCTTCAATTATACTCTAGTCGATGCTGAAACATAAAAACCATGCCCTCTACAATTAGGAATAAGGTAAAAACATTTGTTATCATAATGTTCTTTTCAACATAATAATGGTGAACCTAGCCAGTTCAATAAGGGAAGAAATTAAAAGGTAGGTAAGAATTGAAAAGAAATAAAACTGCTATCATTTTCAGATAACATAAATACCTTTGTAGGAAATGTAAACTTATCTACAAATAAATTACACAAAAGTTTCATCTCTCCCTATTTGTATATCTCCACTTCTATATGTAGATTCAAAGGAATATCTAATATGGCTTTTCTAGGAATTGTTAAGCCTCAAGAGCAAAAGTCAAAGAACTTACTCTTTTTGTTTTATTTAGTTTTGAGAGAGATTGAGATCCTGCACAAAAGCAGGGGAGAGGCAAAAAGAGAGAGAGGAACACAGAGGATCTGAATACCAAGCAGTGGGACTTAATCTATCAGCTAACAAGACTTATTATAAAGATATAGTAATTAAGACATTGTGGGACGGGGTATATTTAAGTGACAAGAGGAGCAGACTAGACAGCCATGTATATACAAAACCTCATATATGATAAAGCTGACACTGCAGACCAATTAAAAGAGATAAACTCACTTCTATATTAGAAAACAAAAATAACAATGGATTTCTACCTCACAACATGAACAAAACTAAATTACTAACAGATCAAGGACTTAAGTGTAAAAAGCAAAACTTTAAAATTTGAAGAATATAAACGAACATTGAAATTTGAATATTTACACGCTTCTGACAAAATAGGTGTTCACCAAAACATGTAAAGAGAGTTAAAAGATAAACCACAAACTGCTAAAAGATATTGCAACATGCTTAACTAAAGGATTAGTATCCAAAATACATAAAGAATTCAATATGAAAGAAAACTTTCATATTCTGTCTTAAAAGACAAAAACCCAACAGAAAAGAAGATAAAAAACAAACACAAATAGCATTTTTTCTAAAAAAGACACAATAGACAGAAAAATATTCAGTGTCATTAGTAATCTGATGAAATTGAGAAGACAACACCATTTCATATTACCATATCTGTAACATTTTATAAGTGATTATGTCACATATTGGCAAGTGGCTAATAAGTACCCTATGGCCCAAAAGAAATACAACTGAACTTGAACAATGTAGGGGATGGGTGCACTGACCTTCCTTGTAGTCGAAAATCTGTATGTAACCTTTAACTCCCCCAAAACTTAACTACTACTAATAGCCTACTGTTGACCAGAGCCTTATTGACAATACAATTAACACATGTTTTGTATGTTGTATATGTTATACACTGCATTCTTAAAATAAACTTGGCTAGAAAAAAGAAAATGTTATGAAGAAAATAAACCTTACAGTACTGGATTTATTGAAAACATCTGCATGTAAGTGGACCCACAGAGTTCAAAACCCATGTTGTTCAAGGGTTGACTGTACATCAAATGTGGAAAATGGTTTGCCATTACCCAGTAAAGTTGAACATGGTTATACCCTAGAATAATTCCATTCCAAATACTGCTAGGGTATTACTTACTCCGTCAAGTCACTGGTGGCATTTTGGTGGGAAAAATCTGTGCTGTGCATTGCAGGAGAGCTGGTGGGCATGCCTTTCCCACCACATACCGGCAGTGCTCTACAATCATCGTAATAGCGAAAACCCTCCATAATTTCTACATGCCCCTTATGGTTGCAATATTAAAACCTGCTAAACCTGAGAAGCTCTGTTCCAAAAGAACGCTTTAAAAAAAATTTTTTTTAAGTGTTTATTTTTTGAGAGAGACAGAGCATGTGGGGGGGAGGGGCAGAGAGAGAGGGAGACACAGAATCTGAAACAGGTTCCAGGCTCTGAGCTATCAGCAGAGCTAGGCAGGTTTGGGAAGAAAGAGAATTCCAGAAAAAGAGAGAACCAACATAACCACAGGACAAAAGCCAGGGAACTAAAAAACTTATCTAAAAACACTGCTAGTAATTTGAAATATGTGGGGTGGGGTAGGGAATGCCTCACTGGAGAGCTTTGTGTTTTATCCTAATCCTACAAAGCCATGAAAAGGTTGCCAGCAGTAAATTTGGTTTTCAAAAGATTGCTTCAGTAATAGGGTTAAAGAACAGACTGGAAGGGGTGGTGGGAAGAGTCTGGAAGCAAGGAGAGAAGACAGAACATTCCAGTAATTCAAAGAGATGAAAACCTGAAAATAAGGCAATGGCATACAACATAAAGAAAAGGACAAAATTTATACTTGAAAGAAAAAAATTAAAAACAATGACAAAACAAACAGAATTGAGAAAGTATAGAATAGTATAGTTTAAAATAGTAACTGAAAAAGAAAAAAAGTCACCAAAATTGAGACACAACAGTTTAAAACGTAGACAAGAATCGCGGAATCGTGTTACAAAAATCAAAGAACAGATTTTCAGGAAGAAGGGAGGGGTGAGTTACTTGAAATGATAAAGAAAGCACAAGTAGAATACAATGAACAATCAATCACTGGATATGGCAGTTAGGTCACTGATGACCTCTGTCCATAGTTTCAGTGAAGTGAAAAGACAGAAGCCTGACTGAAGCAATGTCAAGAGTGAAGTAGTATTAAGGAGGAGAGTTTCTTCTAGACTAGTAGAGAGATACTTATGCTTTTCTATTATTTTTTACTTTAGTGAGAGCGAGCGAGCGAGTGCACACAAGCAGGGGAGAAGAGCAGGAGAGAGAGAGAGAGAGAGAGAGAGAGAGAGAGAGAGAGAGAATCCAAAGCAGGCTCCACACTCAGTACAGAGTCTGATGTGGGGTGTGGTTGTGGTGGGGCTCGATCTCATGACCTCAAAATTGTGACCTGAGCTGAAATCAAGAGTCAGATTCTTAACCAACCAACAGAGTCACCCAGGCACCCCAAGATAGTTATGCTTTTAAACAGAAGACCTGGATATACTTTTGAACTGCAATGAAAAAGCTGAGGGGCATCTGGGTGGCTCAGTTGGTTGAGCATCAGAGTTCATTCAGCTCAGGTCATGATCTCACAGCTCGTGAGTTCGAGCCCCACATTGGGCTCTGTGTTGACAGCTCAGAGCCTGGAGCCTGCTTCAGATTCTGTGTCTCCCTCTCTCTCTGCCTCTTCTCCACTCACGCTCTCTCTCAAAAATAAACATTAAAAAAATTTAAAAAAAAAAGAGAAAAGGCTGAAAATATGGCATAGAGAGGGATAACTAATGGGAAAAGTTCTAGATGTGACATGAAAGGATAGACGGGATCAAACAAGCAATGGAATTATATAGCACAAGGGAAGGGACCTTTGTTACTGTGTGAGACAGGCATTTAGGCAGACTTCATTCAGTAAATGTTCCTGATATCATTTCATACTGACAGATCTGTAACATTTTTTTAAAGTCTGATCACCTCAAATACTGACAAAGAAGTGGACAATGAGTACTGTGTAACGTGCTAGGAGATACAAGATACACAATGTAACTCAGTCCCTGACTTCAAAAACTTTGCTGGAATGTAAGGGAGCTCCTGCTTGATATTTTCTCTGTGGAGTAGGTGAAGTTCTCTGCTAAGATTTTGGGCGGGGGAGAAGCGGTAGATGATGTATACAGAAAACCAGCAACTTTTATTCAGGATTTATTATGTCCTGGGTACTCTAAGTGATTCTATACATATTACCTCTCTGATTCCCAGAACAATTCTTATTTTCATTTTACCAATGGAAAACCTGGAGGCTGAGAGGTTAAAAACAGGCATTAAGGACTACACAGAGACCTGAAGCTATTTTTTCTAAGTAGCAACAATTTACATGATTGTGCCATGTTCTCCTGCTGTGCCTCTCAGACCAAGAACAGCAACTGATGAAGCAGTGTGGGTTTACAGGGTTAGGGAAGGTATGCAAAACAGGGACATGGGGACTTAAAGATACTAGGAAGAGAGCAATTTAAGTAGTTGATCCTTGGGTCTATAGCTCAGGGAAACAAGGCAGACTTGGAAAAAAATTAAGGAATCAAGTAATTTGAAAACATTTAGCAGTAGTAAGAAAATTAGTTACATATCAAATTGAGGCAAGAGTAGGATCCTTAAGTTGTCACTGATGAGAATTTAAGATGATGGCCAAGGGGGGCGCCTGGGTGGCTCAGTCGGTTAAGCGGCTGACTTCGGCTCAGGTCACGATCTCGCGGTCCGTGAGTTCGAGCCCCGCGTCGGGCTCTGTGCTGACGGCTCAGAGCCTGGAGCCCGTTTCAGATTCTGTGTCTCCCTCTCTCTCTGACCCTCCCCCGTTCATGCTCTGTCTCTCTCTGTCTCAAAAATAAATAAACGTTAAAAAAAAAAAAAAAATTAAGATGATGGCCAAGGGCCAGGATAGGCCACGGCAGTGAGTTCCTTAAGAGGAATAGGGGTCATTAAACAGGATGAGGTCACATTCTGTCTCCCAATTTCAGTTTCACCATTCCACAACTGTCTATAACACAATCTTTTACCCTTCAATATTGGGTCTATTTTGTACCATTACATAATTCCTTGCTTTTATAAATGAGTGTGTATAACAATTTAGCCTTTGCTTAGTAACTTTAAGTCATCATTATTATCATTTTGAGGAATATGGGTGCTTTTCTAGCTGGGGATTCTTCCATCTCTTCCTTTGAGGCCGCTTTTAAGTTTCACTGCTATCAGTATACCACTACTACAGACAGTCCCCAATTTATGATGGTTCCAGTTACAATTTTTCAACTTTACGATGGTGTGAAAGCCACAGGCATTCAACAAAAACTGGACTTCGGATGCTCCTTTTCCCGAGCTAGTAATACGCAGTATGATGCTCTCTCGTGATGCCGGGCAGTGGCAGTGAGCTGCAGCTCCCAGCCACCCACGCAATCACGAGGGTAAACAACTGATTCACTGACAGCCATTCTATTTTGTCCTTTTGGTACAGTATTCAATTACATGAAATATTCAACACTATATTATAAAATAGGCTCTGTACTAGATAATTTTGCCCAACTGTAGGCTAATGTATGTTCTGAGCATGTTTAAGTTAGGCTAGGCTAAGGGATACTGTTCGCTAGATCAGGTGTATTAAATTTCATTTTTGACTTCAATATTTTCAACTTACGATGAGTTTATTGGGATGTAACCCCATTATAGACTGAGAAAGATCTGTAATTTCTAATTTGCTATAACATGGAACAAAAAAAGTATTTTCAAGAAAAACTGTGTAACAAAACCAGAAAGCATAATTTTACGCTATACTATACTCATATTATATCATCTGAGGGTGGTTTTCTTTTCTCTGGATTAAAGACTAGGGATTGTGGCAGGGCTTTTACACTTCTAAGTGGATGAGATAACCCAGCAATTTTTTTTTTTTTTAATTTACTTATTGTAAGAGAGTGTGCACAGAGGAGGGGCAGAGAGCAGGAGAGAGAGAATCCCAAGCAGGCTCCTTGCTGCCAGCACAGAGCCTGACGCAGGGCTCGATTTCACCACCACAAGATCATGACCTGAGCCAAAACCAAGAGTGGCATGCTTAACTGACCGAGCCACAAGGTGTCCCCCCCTGCCAACAATTATTTAAACTATTGGCTAACTAGGAGTTCTAGATATTACTTTTTTTTTTTCAAAAACCTCTAACACTGAAACTTACTACTTCCTATGCCATTATATAAAAATGTTTTCCTTAACATGAAATACGATTCATTCTTTTTTGCATGGATTTGTAGAACAACTATAAGCACTCTAATGATCATCATTACCTCTTTCTTGGCTTCTTTTTTTGGATCATAATCACTATCATTTCCATCCATTGGGTGTGTTTCTTCCACATCATCATCGCTGAGAAGAAACAAAGATCAGTAAACTTAATTCCATTTTTATTCTATTCCAGGGCTCTTATCAAATTGCAATACACCTAGCCAATAATCTCACTAAATATTCCCCAACAAAACATGAGCTGTCTTTGGGAAGATGAGCTTCTATAATTTAAATTTCTGTAGTATTTGGAAACATTGATCCTTTTGGGCACATATAATCATTTTAGCAAACATTTCTACCTAAAAAGCAGAGACCCAATAGGAAAAATATTTAGAAAGAGTATCATTGGGAAAGAGAACACATATATTAATTTGATATAATACTCATGATTTCAGTTCTCCAGTTGGAGGATAAAGACAAACACCAGGAAGCAAAATGATTTTATATCACCAGAAAGTGGTGAAATAATGTGGATTTCAATTACTCAGGTTACTGTACTCAGGCAAGCCATGTTCTAGAGAATACACTTCTTAATGTATTCTAAAATATGTATTGAATACAGCAATACTAAAAGAAAGCCATCATGAGTACAGTTAAACACAGCTCCAATATAACTCAGCTGCAAGTTTGCTGGCTATGACTAACAGTGAAAGAGTTGCAGAAAGTTCTTGTTCTTAAGACTTCTGATCACTCAACTCTTCCTGTCAGAGCAGAAACATGAATGTAAGGTTAAAAAGTATTTACAATGTGTTGTGATAATTTTTCTGCCTTGGGAAATGTAAGCAATCCAATCCAATGTCCCTAGCAATATAACTATATAAAAGCATCCAACCTACCTGTCACCCTGATTATGTCTATTGGCTAGTTTACGAGCCTGGCGATCCATCAAGCTTGTCCTAGATCGGGTTTTTTTCCAGGAATAGTAATATTTTACAAGGCTAGCAATTGTCTTATCTGGAAGCTTGAAAAAAAAATCATGTCAATATCAGCAAGTTTAATTCATAAACTGATTAACAGAATGAATAATATTTCTGATATTATTCTTTGATACTTAAAGTGATAGATGAAAAATATTTTCATGGGTACCTTTATGAATTATAGAACTAAAAAGTGCTGTTACAGTCACAGGAAACCGTCACACCTGTGTCACTGACATTTCTGAATGACTATTCCTATTTGTTCTGAGGGGGGAGGGGAGAGAAGAATGTCACAAACTAACATGGTAACAATGCACCTAGATGTCCCCCAGTCTGATGTTAGCATTTCATACATATTTCCCTTAAAGAGTTACTTTTTCCCTCCTCTATAAATTGGAATTTTTAAATTGATACATAATTAATATACCAGGAAATTCACCCATTTAAAGTTTACAATTCAGTGGTTTCTAGTATATTTGCTAAGTTATGCAACCATCACTCTTCAATTCCAGACATTTCCATAACTTCAAAAAGAAACCCCATACCCATTAGCAGTTACTCCTTGGTCTTCTCTTATCCCAGTCTCTGGCAACTAGTAATCTACTTCCCGTCTCTATGGATTTTCCTATTTTGGACCTTTCATATAAATGGAATCATACAATATGTGACCTTTTATATCTGGCTTCTGTCACTTATCATTAATGTTTTCAAGAAAAGCTATTCAATTCTTAACAATGAATTCTTTTAATCATTTTGTTTTAAATCCAGGTTTTAAGATGATAAATAATACAAACAGACTTTAGCTGCCAAATAAAGTCTTTGGGTATTAAAATGACTAACGATCATGCACTGATTTGTCATCCTAGCAAACAAGGATACGCACTCCCAATCAAAAAGGCTCTCTTCAGTTAATGGAACACACTTATATATATTTGTAAACATTATATAATTTTTCATCCATTCATCCATTAATGCAGCAACTTCTCAGGTTTATATTATTTTGACACCATACTAAAAATTTAAAAAATAGAAATAAAGCGTTTTTCTCCTTAAAAAAAAGCAACAGCACCTGTGCAATATTGAAATACAGAACTTTAAAAATTGATTTTCATATCCAAAGGAATATAAATTAGAAAATAAAGTCCTAATGTTAAAAAATGAAACATTTAAAAATAAAATTGAAATTATGATTTTTTCCCTAGAACAAGCACATTTAATAACTCTATTACACATATATTTAAGCCAAAACAAAACATGACTTATAATGAAATAGCACATTAACTGTCATGCTTTAGAATGGCTGTAGAAAATAGGACCATAAGCAAGTATATAGGTATTTTAAATGTCAGATATTTTTAAAAATGGAAATTAGACTGAAAACTTTTTTGTATTTAATAATCAGAAAGTGTTTAATCATAGCATAAGATATCTTTCAGGTATGAAACACAGTAAAACCAAAATTACCATACCATTTGCTGAATCCTGTGAAAGCTTTTCCCATGAAAACTAAAGGCTTGTTCAAACAGGACTTTATCTTCCACTGTCCACTCATCCGGAAAGGGAGTGAAATTAGGGAGATCAGCAAGGGACTTCTCAATGTTATGTTTATGCCAGAACAACATGCCAAGTGCCTTTGAAGAGAAATCATTCCCCTTTGGTTTTAATGGACTTATGTTCCATCACACTTAAGAGAGTTAAACACAAATTAGGTTAAAATCTTAAGCCTAATACTTCAACTGAAAATACACTCACAGTTTGGGGCTTTTAATCAAGGATGCCCAGGTAGCAGACCTCATTTATTTATTTCTTTTAAAACAGGGCCTCAGAACAGTGAATGTTCTTACATACCACATTTGCTGCATAATCTAGGAAAAACAGTGAGCTGAGGAGAGTGACTATAATTACTAAAGCAGGTTTGTAGGCTCATATCAAGACTCTGACCCACATTTACTCATTTGTCAATGTGTAGAGAAAAACATGCTATAAGGAAAAATATCTAGTAAATACGGGAATGAAACTATCAATCATAACACAAAACTAGAAGTGCTCAGTCAAAACATAGTCATGTTTTAAGTATTAACCTTTTAAAAGTATATCACCGGCTCAATAGTTCCAAGGAGTACCTCAATTGCAACCTTATTATTTACCATATATATTTCTTAAAGTTCTTCATTATCATAATATACACAAAAAATTTTTATGAGGCATATTAATAACTCCAATGACTTGTTTACCAAATCATAAGAAAGCATGAAATGGGTAATTTCTAACTATTGCACAACTTTCCCTTCTATGATTAAAGTAAGTCACAGACCTTTACCTTTACTATAAGGTACTAACACATTTCATTTTTTAAGAAGAGATATAGCAACTTTTTAAATAATGAGTTTTAAAATTAATTTTTGTACTTTGGTAATACTCCTTTAAAATGAATAAGAAAATTAACATATGTGCTGTCACATTTTCAAGGATTAATGCCTCAAACATTAAACAAAAAGTCAAGAATTAAAAACAAAATATATAATCAAAGGCTTCAAAATTCATAAAAAAGGTAACTACATTTAGATAAACATCTCGATTTCACAGAAATGATTTCTTAGTATTTAACCATGTTAGACTATAAAGTTAGTTCTCAAATAATACAGGTTATCAATAATTTATTTGTTTTACTATTAATTCTGATAAAGGTCATTCCAACAATTAGCTGAAGAGATTTAAAAATCTCTTATTTCATTTTTAATTTTTCATATTCTTCATTCCCTCATTATTAGAGATAATGAACCATCTGCTATATAGATCTTTTATTTTTTTAAATTTTCTTTAAAGTTTATTTCTTTATTTTGGGAGACAGACAGACAGAGAGAGCAGGAAAGGGCAGAGAGAGAGGGAGAGATAATCCCAAGCAGGCCTCGAAATGTCAGTGTGGACCATGAGATCGTGAGATCTCGTGAGATCGTTAGACCATGACCTGAGCCAAAACCAAGAGTCAGACGCTCAATCGACTGAGGTACCCAGGAGCCCTGTCCTTTTAAAGCTATCTGATTTTTAAAAATGTTCTTTATGAATTATTTTATTCAAAATTTAAAAGTCTTAAACATTTCTTTCAATAAAAAGTTTACCTTGTAGGTCTTTTAGATTAAAAGATCACAGAAAATTACCTGTACTCAATAAATAAATAAATAAATAAATAAATAAATAAATAAACAATTCCATTTTTTGGTAAACATTTGTCAGAGTCATCCTAAAGGCTTTCAGATACTTTTAGAACTCACAGTAGAGTAACAGACAGAAACAATGAAAGAAAAATGTTCAAGTCCTTGAGACAAATAGTGTTTATAAAAGCAAAATCCTTTATTCTGAAAGGTCAGACTTTGCTAGGACTTTTGTGGTATCTACAAAATTGGTTCAACTACACTTTCTTAGGACAGAAACAACCAGGAGATATTCTTTGGATTCAGCAAGTATTGAGGCAAGCTTTAATATCAGAACATTTCTCTACACACCTGTTCCACGTTGTAGCCATGTTTCTCTTTTGCAATTGCAATATATTCATCCACTGCAATGAAACAATATTATATAATTAATTATTCTTTACTTCATTTTCTCAGGTCTACATTTTTTAACAAAGTAAAAAAAAATAGCTGAATTCATTTTCCATGAAGTCATTACAAAAAAAAAAAAAGACTTTTACTTCTAGGAACAGGATTAGAAGCTTACTTGGTTTAAAATTTTACCTACTATGATTTATAGCTATGATTATACAGCACGTATGTACTAAATGCAATGACATTACACAAGTATTTTTGTGTACAAAAAAGACCAATTGGTATGTAGTCTATAGAGCCTAATACATGTAAAATATTGGATAATTTCTTCATTTTCTGTTGCAATCTTTATTTGAAGAGACTTAGCTGTTTCAGATCCCACCTTGTAGTAAGAGTTGGCCCAAGTCTTTACCTTCCCCTTTCTGATCACTGTACAAAGGACAGTTTATGTATGGTTTTGCCAGCTATACATAATAACAACACATTTAAGTGTGCTTCAGTATCCCTAAATTTTCTTCAGCTCTTCCTGCAGGCCATATAGAAGGTGTCTAAATATTCCATTTTCATTCAACTTCCATATGTAATCAAGCCAACAGAATTACTTAGATAAGCACAGCTTCAATGATTATATACTAGGTATTTCAAGGCCTCATTGCTGAGACATCTGCCATTTCACATTCAGCAGGACTCGGTTTTATGTGAAATCCATATAGTCACTCCTGTTTGATCCTTTTTTGAGTATATTATATATTTTTTAATATATAAAATTCTCCTTTAGTGTATTTGGAGAAGCAGAGGTTAAGAATTCTGATCCCAGAACAGCTAGTTTACCAGGGCTTGATTCTCAGCCTTGCTGCTAGCTTTTTGACTTTAGGCAATTAACTTGACCTTTTCGTACCTTAATTTCCTCACTTTAAAACACTATCTTCTTCCTAGGATTAAATGAGCTAATATACATCAAATGCTTAGAATAACAACTGACATAATTTTAGGTACTTTATATGAGTTTGCTATTATTAGTAGTCAATATAATATAGCTTAATATATAAATAAGATATTATAACAATAATGTTGTTAGAATAACAACTATTTTTTATGGATGCTACTATATAGTTCCCTAGTGCAGGGATCCAAATATTGGTGCAGAAAACCCAAATATTATATTTCATTTAGAACTTCACATAGCATTAAAACACAAGACAGGTCTAAATACATGCTGATTAACTTTAACAAAAATGTCTTACAGTTCTATAAACAGAAGGCTAACCAATACCAGTTAACTTGTGGTTTTCAACCTGGGCTATGCATAGAATCAGTGAGGAAGCTTTTAAAAAGTAAGTCCAGACTCCACCCCTAAAGATTCTGATTTAATTGGTTTGAGATAGAGACTAGACATCAGTACTGTTTTTTAAAAGTTCCCCCAAACGACTCCAATGCAAAACGACTCCAGGGCTGAAAACCACTGCACTAGATGTTCAGTCTAGGACATTCTACATGGATACCACACAATCAGGATATGGTGGCTTTCTGAATTTTGTTTTCCACTTTGCTAAGAAATGCACCATTGTATAAAACACTGCTAAGACAGCAAAAGCCATTGATACCCTGATGCTCAGTTTATGAATGAAAACCTTTGCTTGTAATGAGAACTGAACCAGAGAAATCTGATAATCTCCTTCAGGTTTCTCAGTATACAGTCCCAGGCCAAATGTACAATTTTGTGTTTTCTGTTAAGAATGCCTCAAGGGCATGTAACTCCTAGATTACCAGCTAGACCTTTTTGTTGGTATTCCAAAGCTCTCAAATAGGAATTATCAGGTATGCAACATAATACTCGATCTTCCATTTTTAGTTCTCTTATTGCATCAATAAGTATGCTTAGCCTTATGCACATGATATATAAGACATCATTAATTTTCATGGGACTAAATAAACCATCATGGGACATCTTTAAGATTTAGCAAATATTTTTAAAAGACAAGCTTATTTTATAGCTGCAAGAATAACTGTGTGGTGGTTTTTGTTTGGGTTTTAACAAATTCAATGATAACTGAATGGAGGGGTGGGTATCTTAGTTTTGTTACCTGCACGTTTCCTATATCTGATGTGCCGCAAAGGATCAGGTCCGCTACATCACATTGAAGTCTAAAGCCACACCATGATTCAAGAAGTGCATGGTCAATGATCCAGAAGGTCTCCGTCCAGAAATGGAGAGCTCAAAGATGACCTGATTGATGGCTGCTGAAGTCAGTTCTTTCCCCTTTCCTCTTTAAAATGGTAATGATAGTGGGGTCTTTGAAGTTTGAAGGCATTTCTTTACAGCTCCATATACTGAGGAAAAGCCTGTGCAGATGTCTACATAGTAACTCCCTCCCCTGCTTGAGGATTTAAGCAGCAATGCCATCAGATCCTAGGTATTTTCAGTCTTCCTGGGACTGACACAAATTGGAACGATCAACCCACTATCTTTCAAAAGGAAAAACATTCTAATAGAACAACCTCCATCAAAACACAAAACAAAACAAAAGCAAACCGTTTTCTTACGAGAATCTAAGCAACCCAAAACAAATACAGGTTGGATTTTGAATTGGTTGATAGATCCCTATGGACATAACATTCAATTTCCGAAAACTTACATTTGGTATCTGGGATACTGTGATACGGAGACCATACAAGCATTCCTCCATTGTCTTTATCTGTGTATTTTGTAGCACCTGGGGAAAAAATTGATTACTTTAAAGATGATGGATTTTATTTACATTCAAAATAAATATAAACAAAGCAAGCTTTATCTCTATTTTAGTATAGTACCTGCAAAAGGACAAAGAAAGTACAGGGAAACAGAAGGAAAACAGGCTCACATTAAATATACTAAATATTTCATTTATGGAATTGAAGAAAATTTCACAAACACTACAATTTACCCCCAATAAAGTTTACACTCTTTAAATTAAAAAAAAAAAAAAAAAACTTTCTTGAGTACATTATATAGCCCTAATTCTTGGCAGGTAATAAACCTGGTTTGATCTTCTGTACATTACTTAGGGATCATTAAAAACTCTTTTTTTTTTAAGTTTATTTATTTTTGAGAGAGAGAGAGCATGAGCTGGGAAGGGGCAGAGGGAGAGGGAGAGTATCCCAAGCAGGCTCCACAATGTCAGCAGACAGCCCAACAGGGGGCTGGATCCCGCAAACCACAAGATTATGACCTGAGCTGAAATCAAGAATTGGGCACTCAACTGACTGAGCCACCCAGGTGCCCCAATTCTGACTTTAAAAACTAGAGAATACATCAGGTGGTAACTTATTTCTGTTTTGCCCCATATCTAAATGGGCCAAGATTACCATAATTTAAAAATACTTATGCCTGCTTTTTAAGGTTTTTATTTAGTCTTATTCCTTGTGAATCTGCCAGCTATTCTTTTTCAGCATTAACTTCATTTATTACAGTTTATATTTATAAAAGTATGTACTCTGTGTAAGAGGAAAACAAAGTAAAAAACTGTAAAAGTTAATAATGCTGTTGAAATGTAACCTGAGAGTCTACCTCTAACGTAGATGCACGCCATTACTGTTTCTTATTTCTAATCTGTTATAATCTAAAAAGTCAGAAAAATCAAGCTCTACTGGAACTGCATGTAAATTAAGCACAGAATGGATGTAAGGCTGACACAGCTATCCCAATGCCAAGTACATGCCCGTGGGTTCTGTCTTTTAATTACTTGGTGGTCTTTTTCTGGCTTCTAATTCCTAGGTGCATTCAAGTTAATTAAAACCATCAAGAAATGAAGCATTGTTGCCACCTACTCACTTGAAGACTTGTGTATGAATATGTCATAACTGACTTTTATGAGGTGTTGATAGCTACCACCACTAATGGCAAGAATTCCAAAATTGTTCACATAAAACATTAACAGAATTCTCAGGTTCAACTGTAATCATTCATAAAGTTATAAGATATTTGGAATAAACAACATTCACTTCCAGGGGTAAAGAACTACTACTACAATCTCAAACTAGAGAAGTTATCTATCCAACAATAATTTAATATAGTTCAGTAGTTTTCAATTTTTGGAGAATCATTACACATCACTACTGTATATTCAATCAACAAATTATAGTTAGAGAATGATATATGTGATATATATGAAGCTAAAATTGTTGAAAAAATATATGTGTTTTACTGTAAGGAAAAATTAAGGATGGAGAAATCTGAAATGAGGGAACACTACCAAAGTAGTAGAAAAACCATAATTACAAGTGAATCGAAAAGCAAAACCTACTGCATTTTGTCATAAAGGTCTTCAAAAAAAGGTTTTTTAAAAAATCTTTATTCATTTTTGAGAGAGAGAGACACACACACACAGAGTGCAAGCAGGGGAAGAGCACAGAGACAGGGAGACACAGAATCCAAAGCAGGCTCCAGGCTCCGAGCTGTCAGCACAGAGCCTGACGCGGGGCTCAATCCCACGAACTGTGAGATCATGACATGAGCCAAAGTTGGATGCTTACCCAACTGAGCCACCCAGGCATCCCTGTCAGGAGTATCTTTAATAAAAGAGGACAAAAATAAAAGCTGAAAATTTACAAAAATGCAAGTTAGAAGTACATTATGAAAAATTCATATTCAATGAAAACAAATTCCAGGTTTTTTAAAAAAAAGACTTCAAAAGTAAGATCTAAATTAAATTTCTAACCACATAAAATACAAACACAAAAGCAAAACAGGCAGCCACTTGATGGAAATAAAACAGACATGCTATCTAAGTGTTAGAAACCTTTTATCTACTGCTATTTCTAGTGAGTATTCTAAATTTCAAATCTTTAACATGGCACTGATCCTTTTTCACAATGGATTATGACAATAAGATAATTTAAATCCTACTTAATAGAATAAGGAATGCAACAAAGGTTTCCATAAGTCTCAAGTCTTAAGAGCACATCATGCTTAATATTTAAACATATTTCCTTGCATTTGATTCTTGCATTAAAGAAAATCTTAATTAAAATATCTTCCTGAAATGTCTCTCCTTACACAGATATAAACTTTTTTTTTGTATTTTTCCCTATGAAGAATAACAGTTAAGTTTCCAAAAAAATTCTTAGCACTGTAATTAAGGGCCTGATCTGACAAAAACTGACATCCAAACTGTGAGGACTAACAGCTCTTCTAATATGGGGGTAGGGGGGTGGTGCTAATAAGGGAGAGTAATCATGTCTGGTAGTAGAGAATGCCTAATTAGGCATTTCACAATGTTCTTTTCCTAACCCTTGAACTAGACTTCACCATTTTCAATCATGTATGTGTCAACTAGGCTTAAGAGATGATTGATGTTCATAGGAAATGAGATATTTTAGCATAATGGTTAAGAGTGTAACCATTATACAGCCAGACTCCAAGTTTGAATCCAACCTCTGCCACTTCCTAGCTTTATCATCTTGGGGAAATTTATCTATGCTGTCTGTGCCTCAGCTTAAACTCTTCTTTAAAAACATGGATAATGAGGGTTGCCTGGGTGACTCAGTGAGTTAAGTGTCCGACATTGGCTCAGATCATTATCCCGTGGTATGAGTTCAAGCCCTACCTACATCAGGCTCTGTGCTGACAGTGCAGAGCCTGGAGCCTGCTTCATATTCTGTGTCTCCTTCTCTCTCTGCCTCTCCCTCCCCCTGCACTCTCTCTCTCAAAAATAAATAAAACATTAAAAAAAAAAAAGCCACGATGATGAGAGTACCTACTTCGTAGTATTATTTAAACATTAATGAATTATGGGGCACTTGAGTGGCTAAGTCAGTTAACCGTCTGACTTTGGCTCAGGTCATGATGTCACGGCTTGTGGGTTCAAGCCCCCATGTTGGGCTCTGTGCTGACAGCCCAGAACCTGGAGCTTACTTTGGATTCTGTACCTCTCCTTCTCTTTCCCTGCCCCTCCACTGCTAGTGTTCTCTCTCTCTCTCTCTCAAAAATAAACTTAAAAAAAATTTACGAATTAATGTATGCAAAGTACCCAGCATCTAGTAAGCTTTACCTAGGACATTTCTAAGCATAAGTATATGCTTATTGAAAACAGTTCTTTCTTGAGTTCCCTTCTATCTCTGAAACGGGTTCTAGTCACCGTATCAATCAGATAACAACATAAATGAACACAAACAGCTGATGCCTTCTCTCACCAACCCCTTGAAAATGAGATTGGATAGCTGAAGTGACTAGCAACTCAGACCTGACTCCTCTCCTACAAAAGAAGAGGAGAAAGTAACTTGTATTATTAAAAACAATGTACCCCGCAGGATGCTTTGCATCCCATAAAGTTTTATCCTTTCCATTATAAAAGGTGAACAAAAATATTAAAAGGACATAAACTCAATGGTTATTTTTCTTTTATGTGTACTAATATTTAACATTGTATCCCCAAACTGTCTGGTACTCAGAAATAATACTGAGAATCAAACTTGACTCACCACAAAATAATCCAGTCTTAGAAGTATCCTATCTTCTAAAGAGATGAAAAAACAAATAGAAACCTAGACAGCAAGCTACCATCATGTAAAAAAACTATATAGTAGCAGGACAGTTCTGAAAACAAAATTATTAAACAGTTTTTAAAAGCATGAAACACTTAAAAACTTAATCCTTTTGAAATGTTTTAGATATCCTTAACTGCAGTTGATAAAGTACATTTATGAGACCAACTGGGAAAAACCAACAACTAAAAACCAAAGGTATAATTCTGATAAGCCAGGATTTCGACATCTATAGGAAATTTCAAAATAGGTACAAAAATAAAAATCTTCTATTTCTTCTCAGATTTAAGACATTTAAAATAAGGATTTTGACTGAAATCCTGGGATACATAGTCTATATAAAGAACTTAAATCCTGGGGTGCCTGGGTGGCTCAGTTGATTGAGCATCCAACTCTTGATTTCAGCTCAGGTCATGACCCCAGGATTGTGGGATTGAGCCTCACATCAGGCTTCATGCTAAGCATGGAGCCTGCTTAAGATTCTCTCTCTCTCTCTTTAGGGGTGCCTGGGTGGCTCAGTTGGTTAAGTGTCCAACTTCAGCTCAGGTCATGATCTCATGGCTTGTGGGTTTGAGCCCTGCATCAGGCTCTGCACTGACAGCTCGGAGCCCGGAGCCTGCTTCAGATTCTGTGTCTCCCCCTCTCTCTGCCCCTCCCCCGCTCATGCCGTCTCCCTCAAAAATAAACATTAAAAAAAATTTTTTTTAAAGATTCTCTCTCTCCCTCTCTCTCCCCCTTTGCCACTCCTCCCCATTCTCTCTCTCTCTCTAAAATAAGAATTTAAATACTGAGAATATTAAGACATACCAAATATATATTTTTAAAAATTTTTTAACGTTTATTTATTTCTGAGACAGAGAGAGAGACAGAACATGAACAGGGGAGGGGCAGAGAGAGAGGGAGATACAGAATCTGAAACAGGCTCCAGGCTCTGAGCTGTCTGCACAGAGCCTGACGCCGGGCTCGAACTCACGGACCGCAAGATCATGACCTGAGCTGAAGTCGGATGCTTAACCGACTGAGCCACCCAGGTGCCCCCATACCAAATATTTTTTAACATTCTACAATTTATAGATTTAATTCACCACCTTCAAACTGGGATAAACAAAGACTTTCCAAGGAGTACATGAGCATAAATAGATTTTATGGGAATCAATTTTCCCTTTAACTTCCCTATGTTCCCTTTCCCACAAAATCTGCCTAAGAACTCACCTGCAGTCTAAGCTGTATGCTCATTCTACTCTGACCCTCTTCACAAATACCTTCTCTCACTTAAAAAAGCAGCTCTCACCCCCTCCCACATCTGACAAGAGTATACTGCCTAAAATCTTAAACCTCCATAGTGCCAAACAAAGGGTGTTTGCAAGGCTCTCCTTTACTCAAGGCATCATAGCTATTACAATTTCAATCAATTACACAATAATTGTAATCATTCAAATCAGAAGAGACTTAACACTTAGAACCTTAGGTTCACAAGAATACATATTACAGTGGTAGAGATCAATAAAGCACTTTCAAGCAAAAAAATATAAAATCCTGTGGGGAAAATGCACGGAAACGATGTAAAAGATAAGAAGGAAAAATGTAAACTTTCAGACTGTGAGCCTATTCATTCTTTTTTTTTTTTTTTTTAAAGTAGGCTCCTCACCAAGTGCAGAGCCTAATGTGGGGCTTGAACTCATGACACAGAGATCTAGATCTGGGCTGAGGTCAATTGGAAGATTAACTGACTGCGCCACACAGGTGCCCCATTTCATACTTTTTATAAATAGATATTATCATATTACTGCAGTAAATTTAATCTCATACACTTAAAATAAGGTATAACAACTTTATTTCAAAGTGTTAATATTTTCAATACACTGGAGATAATGTTTTTCAACTATTTAAACACAGCAACAAGTGATAGATGTCAAAAATATGTAAGAAAATATTTTTTTTGAAAATTCTTTTATGGATATACAAGCAAAACATCTGTAGACCGCTGCTTTATAGACATTAATTTTCACCTAATCTTATGATATAGTTAACATTATCTCCCATTGACACATGAGAAAACAAAGGTCTGGATACATCAGATGGGTCATCGAGGTCACTAGGCCCTATTAACTAAGAGGCATACAATACGATTTGAGGCTATAATCACCACAGGAAACTGCTCCTCCTTGATTGATGAATAGTCAGGAGGCACTAAATAAAAGTTGGGAAGACCTAGCGAAAAATCTAAAAAAAAAAAAAAAAAAAAAGGCACCTAAGAAAATAATCAAATCCAATTAGTAAATTTTTATGAAGGTCTTTTTAGCAATGATCTGTTAATTAACATAAACTATTCCTAATCTCCTATATTCAGTAATTCCAACTTAAATCACACTTCTTCTCATATTTTTTAAAATACCCATTTTAGTAAGTCATTCTGTTTTTGATTTCTACCATCACTATCATCTCCCCCAATAAAAATATCCTCCAGACACACCCGAATCCTCTTTTAATTTTCCTATATTCTGATCATAATAATCTTGGTAGCTAAGGAATTTTTCTTCCAAATAGCTTGCATGGTTACTGGTGAATAAACTCTATGAAGTGGTTAACAAGACTAAAGATGATGTTCTGAAGAAGAGAAAAGGAGACAGGAAATGACCATTTCTCAATTTCTATCATTAATTAATGAAGATCTCTTTTCCTTTTTCCAATGAAATGTTTTAATTTCTCAGTGAATTACATTGAATTGATATGAAGTAGAAACTTCACACAACAGTACAACACTCAGAATAAAATAGACAATGGTACTATGTTGAAAGGTGTAGAGGTTCAATACTTCCTCGTAAAAAGTATCTAACAACTGATAATCTTCATGTTTGACAAGATTTGCTTACGATGGCCATAGAAAAGTCCACCTAGGTTTAAATGATAACTGGTTTTAGTTGTGTCCTTGGGCTCAGTATTCTTCTGCAGATGATTAAGGAGAAAACGTCTAGATGAGGTTTTAAAATAGGACATATATCCTTATTCTAATAAAGAGTATCAATTGTAACCTAAGTAAATTGAAAATATGACTAAAAAGCAAAAAACAAAACAAAAGAAAAACCTTTACAGTGGTCTATGCCATGGCATGTATAAATGGGTTCCAGCGAGAAGCCTGGGTTTTACACACAAGACCACCTAATCTACCTGTGTACAGCTGTCTATGAAATATAAACCTACCTAATGGAGCAAAAAGATAAATGTTTATTAACTTATGAACAGTTCTGACTGTTGAGTTCTAATCTGTAAGTAAGTTTATCATTTCCCCAAAAAGCAGAGTACCAACGAAAGCCCCAAATCAGAAAGGTATAAGTGTATGCAGAATCATTCTTCCTAATTATGAAATTTAACCTTTACTGAATAACTCCCACATGCCCAGTCATGTATTCCTTATAAGAATTCCATGAAGTTTTTTTATTTCCATTTTACAGCTAGGAAACTAAGGAACAGGGAAGGCCACTGGCTTGCTCAGAGCACAAAAATTAAACAGCTGGGAACTGAAATCAATGTATCTTAAGCCAAAGCATGCTTTTTCCAAATGTCAATACCTGAGGCAGCATAGTAATGTGAAAGTGTCATCCACCTACTAGTTGCATCAATAAACAAAATTAATTTCACAAAACATTTAAAATTATTTAAGCCCACCAGCACACACATTTGATAGCTTCTGAATAAAATCTATTAACAGCTATGTCATTTAGAAGGCAACCCAGATCTAGTGAGAGCTCTTGTATCATTGTTTTTACCTACTGAAAAACAGACTGCTTTGACAATCCTTTTAACACTCATTATTTTATCCTCTCCCCTGGGACAGGAGGAGCTGCTATCTAAAACTCTTCAAATGGTTGGTAAATAGTTCGCATTGCCGTAATGGGCAGGGGAAGAACGATAATACCCATCTACACCCTATAATGAAGCAAACAAGCTATACCCCCTCCCCAAAATACAAGTAAGCCATATTAATTAATATCTAATACAGAACTCGAGAGTTCGACACAATGTTATTATAAGCGGGCAATGGGCAAAAAACTGATCAACTGTATGGGAGAAGGGAAGAAAAAAAAAAAGAAAAACAAAAAAGAAAAACAAAAAAATGAGAGAGCTCCTTCAAAGTCTGTCCAAAGCCTGCACTGAAGAGGGTCTGGGGTGGGGGGAAGGAAACCCGCTCCACTCCGGGAGGCTCCAGCAAGGGCGCCTCCATATGCGGAACTCTCGCCCAATCCCCGTCCAGACTGAAATCCCGTGACCGCCAGAGAGCCTGTTTGGAGAAAAGTAGACAGGGAGCCCGCAAGCTGGGTTGGCAGAGGACGCTGGAACCTGGCTGCTCGGGAGAAAATGTCTCCTTGGCAGCTGCAGCCACTGTCCTGTGGTCTGACTTCCCAGGGCTGGCTCGAGGGCGAGGTGTGCCTCTGGCTTCTCCCCACCCCCTTCCCCCATCCCTTTCTCTCCGCGGCTCCTACACTCCGCAGAGCTGTCTCGACCAAAGCTACACCACCTAGCCAAAAAGAAAAAAAAAGAAAGAAAAGAAAAGAAAATCCCGTGTGAGCGCGGGTCGGGCAGGGCTCGCCCTCGGCTTCGGCCGATGACAGCAGCCCCCGGCATCCGCCGCCCTTGCGGAGCGCGGCCCTCCGCTCCCCGGGGCCGGCGGTGTGGCAATTGACATTTGCATGGCTCTTCCACACGCAGCCCGCACACCCTCTCTTCCAGCCCTCGGCCCAGGAGCCGCTCCTTTCCCAGCCCCGGACCCCCGAATCCGCCGAGGGCCGCCTCCCTCTGCTCTCTCCGACCTCGCCCCAGGCTCATGGGGGCAGAAAGGCGATGCCACCAGCGGGCAAGTGGCCTCCAAAGGAACCATGTTAACCTTGCAATGCACACATCTGCCCACACGCCCTGTGTCACAGCCCTGCCAAGCCTGACAGCCTCCCCGCCAGATGCCTGCCCATCCCAGCCCCGCATCCCCTCCCAACCGCACACCCGGACCCCTACCTCGCCCGCCCTTCCACCCTAAGCCATTCCCAGAAAAGGGGAGAAAGGATTTTGCTTAAAACAAATATATCTACCTGGATCAAATTCAGGGATCCGAGCTTGGTATTCAGCTCCGACTCTCATCCCAACATCTGCAAAGCAATGCCAAAAAGAAAAAAAGAGAGAGAGAGAAAAAGAAAAAGAAAAGAAAGAAAAGAAGAAAAACGAAGAGACACTTAATAAAATATAAAAATTGCTGGAGGGAGGAAAGAAGAGGCGGGTGGATGGGAAGATATTAACTCCGGGCACTCCGGGAGATGGCAGCGGATGGGGGCGGGGAGCGGGGGGGGGGGTGGCGAGGGCGGAGGATTGGTCGAGGGCGGAGGGACGGGGGTCGTGGGGGGTGCTGCTGCACTGCACCGGGAGTTCGAGGCTACCGCAGCGCCCGGGCTCCGAGGGGAGGGAGGGCGGGAGCGCGGCGAGGGGAGGGGGCTGGGGGAGGGGAGGAGGGAGAGGGGCAGGCGGGCTGGCGGGGAGGAGTTCGAGGCTACCACCGTGCTCGTCGTCGCTGCTGCAGCCGCTCTCGGGCTCCGAGTAGTGCAGCCCGCCGTTGGTGGACGAGGCGCCGCCGCCGCCGCCTCCGCCGCCCGCCGGGCTCTTGGCGCTGCCGTTGGCCGATCGGTTCTTCCCCAGTAACTCGGGCCCTTTCTCCATCATGCCGGGCATGGTAGAAGAGGGGAGGGGGAAAGGTGAGGGGAAGGGGTAGGCGTCAGGGTGAAGGGGGAGATGGCTTACGAGTGAGGGCGGGAGGGAGAGGAGGAGGAGGAGGAGAAGGAGGAGACGGCGGCGGCGGCGGCGGAGGCGGAGGCGGAGGAGGAGGGTGTTAATACGGAGCCGCCATAACCGCCCCGGTCCGGCAGTAGCGCAGTCGCCTCACAACAACCCGCCCCGGCCCCGCCTCTCTCCCCTCCTCCCTCCGCCCGCCCCGCGCAGTCCCGGGCGCCCCTGTCGGCCGCGCCGCGCTCTACGCCGCCGCCGGTATCACTCCGCCCCGCAGGGAGGTTCCGGCCGCGGGGCGGGGAGGGGCGGAGGGGAAGAGGGGGAGGGGCGGGGAAGCCCGGCTCGTCGACAGCCCGGGCAACCCCAACCGTGCGCTAATAAAATCGCCGCAGAGGCGCGGCCGCCTCTCGGGCTTCCTTCCTAGGGGGCGCTCTGGCGCGCGGGCGCAGGCAAACGCGAGGGCGTGGGACTCTTTGCCCTCTTAGGGCGGAAGGAACGCGTCCAGTCTGAGAAAGGGCGGCCGCGACCCGAGGCGCCCGAGTCAAAGGAGCGGCCCCCCTCTCTCCGAGGGGGTTGGGGGTCCGGACGGCCGGGCGGGTGTCGGCGGGAGCCTGGGCCCCTTGAGAGACTGTGGCGGTGCGGCTGCTCGGTTTCGCGGCTTCTCCGCCGCCGTCGAGCTGGTGTCGCGCCCTTGCCCGCCCTGGAGTCGGACTGTGTAGCGGGGCGCCCTGCGAGTTCCAGGCCCAGTGGGCCTGAGTAGCAGACGCGGTCATGGTTATCTGGACGCTGCAGTTATTGTTTCTGAATCCCGGAACTGGGGCCTGACTCCCTAGAGAGACCGAGGGTGCCGAGATGAGTTTCCACTGCTGACCAGTGCAGCTGTATTTTGCTAAAAGGTGTTTTGGGGTGTTTTTTTTTTTTCTAACCTTTCCCCCGTTTTCTCTTCTCACCTTTTTATTTTTAGCCATTTTTCGTCTTGCTGTTTTTTCAGTTAGAAGTGGGTGCTGTCAGTGGTGAAATAAAATTAGGACCGAGGCCTTGTCCAGTTGGTGCTTACTCAGTCCGTGCTGACCCGTGGTCAGGGCTTGGAGCAGAGCTCTAAGGGAGGGCGGAGTCCTCCAGTAGAGGTGAGGCAAGAGCTGCATTCTGGCAGGGTTTCCAGCCTGGCAGGCGACGTGCTCTGTAATGCTTTTCTGAATTGGCTTAGCCAGAAGGAATAGGGAACTGCATATTTCGTTTACTAGATTTGAGGATGTCTGCTATGTGCCACGCTGTCTGGCATTGGGAGCGATTTATGATTTGCTTCTCTTATCATTTACTTACTGTTTTTGCTCAGCAGTAAGAATTGAGGACTTCCTGTGAACATCTAGCATGCAAACCTATGCAAAGCAGTATTTGGGATCCATAGGTAAGGTCTTCTCCAAACCCTTAAAGATTGTCTTGTATGAATTCTGTTATAGGTCAATGCGGAGTGGATCAAAGCAGAAATAAGCCTCTCTGGCCAGCCCAAGACTTCACTGAAAGCAGTAACATACCTAAAGCAGGAATGCCTCAATCAGGAATTTAGCCAAGAAACAAACAAACAAAAAAAAAGCCTGGGAAGTAAATAATTTGGCAAGATCCCTGTCTAAAGGGAAAGTCTCCTGAGCAGGTACAAAACCTATCTTGTTCTGATAGTGGAGGTAGTTTGCTCTATCAAAGTTTTATGTGATTCCATTAAGGCATACAACTAAACCTATTATTCTTTTACTTTTCTCAATAAGTGCAGGTCTGAATATTATTTTATTTTCCATGTGGTTTTTCTACAATGAAAGAACGGCTTGGCCAAATGAAATAAATAGCCATTTCCTATGACAATTACATTTTTCACTGTAAATTAATACATTGGTATTTTTATTTTTATACACAAGCTTCTAATGAACATGATTCAGCATGTATGGTCCAGTAATGCAAAGGCCGGACCCTGAACTAAGTGAATTCACAAAAGATAAATATTGCTCTGAGGCCTTTTGGCCAGCATGTTTTCTAACTCCCCAATTTTGCAACACCTTCCAACCCCTTTTGCACTGAAAGGAATTTCTGCATACAGTCAAGGATTAAAACATGGTGAAGAGGGGCACTTGGGTGGCTCAGTCGGTTGAGCGTCTGACTTTAGCTCAGGTCATGATCTCATAGTCCGTGAGTTCGAGCCCCACGTTGGCCTCTGTGCTGACAGCTCAGAGCCTGGAGCCTGTTTCAGATTCTGTGTCTCCCTCTCTCTGCCCCTTCCCTGCTCATGCTCTGTCTCTCTCTCTCTCTCTCAAAAATGAATAAACATTAAAAAAAATTTAAAAAGAAAGAACATGGTGAAGATTTGGGGACTTTTGTAACTTATTTCTAATTATTAGTAAAACCCTTAAGGAAGATTCTACACTTTATTTGAGTAAAGCAAAGAGGGCAGAACAAGGGCATTCCACTCTTAGGAAAAGAACCTCAGGGATGGGGGCTTTTCTTTCTATTCTGCCCCTGAAGAAAAGGAAAGCACCTGAAGCTGGCCTGGTTCTGAAGAATAATAAGCCTTAAAATGATTTCCCGACAGTTAACAAGAACAGTATTTTAAAAAAAGGAAAAACCTAAGAAGAAAATCTTGGGGATGTCTGTATCATCAAGGAAGAAAAAAGCTTTAAGAAAGCATTAATAAATAAGGCCCAATGATACAGAATCATGAGAAGGGTTTAAGAAAAGGCCTCTTGATTCGTTAACTAGAATAATGTTAGTTATTTTGTTTGGCTGCTTTTTTATTTAAAAAAAAATTGTTTTTTTTTTTTTTTTTACTATTTTCATTGTAGTTTAAATTTGGAATAGATGATACTTTCTCATACTTCCAAAACCAAAAATCGTAAGAGGAGGGGGCGGCTGGGTGGTCCAGTTGGTTGAGCATCCAACTCTTAATTTTGGCTCAGGTCATGATCTCACAGTTCCTGAGACCAATCCCTGAGTTGGGCTCTGCACTGACAGCTTGGAGCCTGCTTGGGATTCTCTGTCCCTCTTTCTCTGCCCCCACCTGCTTGCACTCTGTCTTTTCTCTCTCTCTCTCTCTCTCTCTCTCAAAAACAGACATTAAGAAAACAAAAGATATAAGAGGAAATACTTAACTATGGTACTGGACATCCAGCAATTGCAAAAAGGCAAGGGAAAAATGTATAAAGATAGGAAAGAAATACATAAATCTGTTATTTGGAGAAATCTTGATAGTCTGTAAGTAAAGTTATAATCTATAAACCTTTAGTATTAATAATAAATTTAGTGAATTGCTGGATACAGTCAGTATATAAATCAACTATATATATATATATATTTTTTTTTTAATGTTTTTTTAAATTTATTTTTGAGAGAGAAAGGAAGGGACAGAATGCGAAGTAGGCTGCAGGCCCTGAGCTGTTGGCACAGAGCCCAACACGGGGCTTGAACTCAAACCCTGAGATCATGACCTGAGCCGAAGTCAGATGCTTAACTGACTGAGCCACCCAGACACCCCATAAATCAATTATATTTTTAAATACTAGCACTAAGCAATTAGAAAATGAAATCTTAAAAGTGGTTAACATACAAATGCATCAAAGATATCAAATACCTAGTGTATTAGCTTCCTATGACAGCTGTAACAAATTACCACAAACTCAGTGGCTTAAAAAAAACTCCTGTCATATTTCTGGAGACCAGAACTCTGAAATCAAGGTGTCAGCAAGGCTGCACTCCCTATAGAGGCTTTAGGGAGAATCTGTTCCCTGCCGTTTCCAGTTTCTGAGTTCTGCTGGCATTCCTTGGTTTGAAGCCACATCACTCCAATCTCTGCCTCTAGCTTCACATTGCTTTCTCTTCTGTGTGTGTCGTGAATTTTCCTCTTCTTCTATTACATAAAGACACTGATAGCATTAGGACCCATCTGGATAATCCAGGATCATCTCCTTGTATCAGGAGCCTTAACTTGATCACATCTGCAGAGACCCTTCTTCTAAATAAGGTAACATTTACAGGTTCCACAGATTAGGACCTGATATTTTGGGGGCACCATTTAACCCATGACACCAAGGAATAAATCCTAATGAAAGATATATAAGAACTATATACAGTAAAACCTTAGTTTGCGAGCATAATTCATTCCAGAAACATGCTTGTAATCCAAAGCACTTGTATATAACAGCGAATTTCCCCATAAGAAATAGTGGAAACTCAGATGATTAAATCCACAACCTAAAAATGTTCATATTAAAATGATTATAATACTCTAATATAATACAAAATAAAGAAAATGCAAAATGTAAAGGAAAATAAAATTAATCTGTACTTACCTTTGAAAATCTTCATGGCTGGTGTGAGGGAGAAGAGAGAGGAAGGTTACTGTGTAGGACGACTTCCCCTGTCACTAATGGATCACTGCTGTCTGTTGGCGCAATGGAATCTTCTTTGTTTTGTGCAGCTAAAATGAAGAACCTATCCAATGACACTTGCTTTTGACTCCTTTGGAGGATTTCGTGGAAATGTGACATCACATTGTCGTTAAACAGATTCATCACTAACTGCTACAGCCTTATTCGGGTGGTGCTTTTCTACAAAATTTTGCACCGTTTCACACATTTTACACATCTCCCTAATCTCATTTGAAGTGAGGGATTCTTCTGCCTTTTTCTCCTCCGCTGCAGATGAGATGCAGACATAGACTTCTTATAAAATCTTACAGTTTCAGCCATTCGCATACCTCATTCATATTTCTCAATGATTTCCTTCTTAACTTCCACTGTAATCATCCCTTTCTTACCACCTTTCTTTTGAACCTTTTTCTTCAGGGGAGTGGGCATTGTAAACACTCGCACGGATATTGACTACAGTATAGTATTAATAAACTCTTGTCATCTACTGTATTTAATGTAACTGACAAGCAGCAGAGAAAAGGGTCTATATCTGCAGGCAGCCTGACCTAGAAAAAAGCATTCCTAGCTTACTCTTATATAGAAAAGCAAAGGACTAGCCACAGGTGCTTTGAAGTGACAAAAAATTCACTAGTGCCAGTTGTGACAACATTCTGAAAAATCACTGATTTCTGCCAAACACCACGTCTCATGTGACCAAGCATGGGAGATGATCACCCACAATCTCGCAGAGAGAGGGAGGGAGAAAAGAACCATTGGCTCAGTTGTGAACATGTGACATTTGGTGTCTCTTACTACTCGTATTGCAAGACGTCGCTTGTTTATCAAGTTAAAATTTATTAGAAATGTTTGCTTGCCTTGTGGAACACTCACAGAACAAGTTATTCTCAATCCAGGGTTTTAATGTACTGAAAATTATAGTATTGAGAGAAATTGGAGGAGGCCCAAGTAACTGGTTAGATACAGTATGCTCATGGATTGCAAGACTCAATATAAAAATGTCAGTCACTCCAACTGATCAATAAATTTAGTCTGATCCTTATTAGAATCCCAGCAGATTGTGTGTATGTCATTTGACAAGTTGAAACTTACATGAAAATTCAGAAGATCAAGAACAGCCAAGACAATCTGGAGGAAGAACAAAGTTGGAGGATTTATGCTACCAGGTGTTAGAAAGTAGATGGATGGAACTAAATAGAACTCGTGAACATTTTATGCAAAGGTGACCCTACTAATGTGGAGAAAACAATGGATGCTTTAATCAATGCTGCCAGGTCAATTGACTATGTGGAAAACAAAATACCTTGATGCCTACTCATACTAAAATAAAAAAACAAAACTCAATAGATTGTGGACCTAAAATAAAAGGTAAAACAATAGTGCTTTAAAAAAAAAATTTTTTTTTAAACGTTTATTTATTATTGAGATGGAGAGAGACACAGGATGAACGGGGGAGGGGCAGAGAGAGAGGGAGACACAGAATCTGAAACAGGCTCCAGGCTCTGAGCTGTCAGCAGAGAGCCCGACGCGGGGCTCGAACTCACGGACCGTGAGATCGTGACCTGAGCCGAAGTCGGACGCTCAACCGACTGAGCCACCCAGGCGCCCTGAAACAATAGTGCTTTTAGAAAATACCATGGGTTATTGTCTTCATAACTTTGGGTAGTCAAATTATTTCCTAAGCAGGACATAAAAAAACATGAAAATGTTGAGGATTCCAGAAAATAGTATGGGGATTGCCTAGCTGGCTCAGTTGGTAGAGCATATGACTAAATCTCAGGGTTGTGAGTTTGAGCCCCACATTTGGGTGTGGAGATTGCTTTAAAAAAATCTTAGTGTAGGAAATGTAAAGGATCTTGAATTATGTCAGGAAACTACAAATAATTTTGTATTCCTGGAGCATGGAGTGAACTCAGAATGAGCCTAGAGAGGCAAGGACTGAACCACATAAAACCCTTGATAGTATTCAAAGGGTTAAGCAATTTATAGACCATGGAAAAGTATCAGAGGGATCTAAGCAAGAGAGTGATTTAGTTCAGTTGGTATTCTAGGTGAAAATTAAATGTGGCAAAGAAATCAATTAGGCTGTTGAATTAGGAAATTATGAGGTTTCAAATTATGGCAGTGATAGCATGAATAGAAGTGGGGACTGATGAAAATATTTAGGAAGTAAAATTAGCAAAATTTGGGGATTGGTTGAATATGGAAATAAAAAGGGGATAGAGGAGTCTAAGCTGATGCCAGGATTTTGGCTTCAGTGTCTGGGTGGATTGTGTCAACAGAGTTGATGGATACTGAAGGTGTATCAATTTGACAGACAAGGAAAATAAATTCATTTCCAGATATGTTGGGTTCTCAATGGGGAGATATCCAGCATGCAGTTAGATATATAATTAAGATCAGGAGTGCAGAAAGTGTTTTATTACCAATTGATTGTAGCTAACTGAGGTCATGAGACCTAACTAGATCTCACAAGAAGAGGATGTAAAATGAGAAGTATAAAGAGCTGAGAATGAAAGCAAATGAGCACCAATGTTGAAGGGCTATAAAGAGGAAAAGAAATCCATAAAAGAGACTAAGCATAAATACAGAAATAAGAGAACTCGGAGAGTATAACTTCCTGAAAGCAAAAGTATAGAGAGATCTGAATAGAAACAGGATCACCAGGACAGCAGAGAAGTCAGTTAAGATAAGGCAACAGTGTGTACAATGCTTCAACAAGTAAGAGAACATGAATGATTTTGGAGAGCAGTTTTACTGGGATCATGAGCAGAAGAACCAAACTGCAGTGGTTTGAGAAGTAAAGAGGTCCTTTAAGGAAATGGGAACAAGTAATATGATCCTACTCCAGAAAAGTACTCCTATGGAAAAGAAAAACACGGAAATACACTTAGCATCTTAAAGCCAAGTAGCTATAGAGTTATAGGCAAGAGTATGTATATATGTAATATTTCAAAAGTTGAAGTACCAGGGATGCCTGGGTGGCTCAGTTAGTTGAGCGTCCAACTTTATCTCAGGGTTCCAGCCCTACATTGAGCTCTGGGCTGACAGCTCAGAGCCTGGAGCCTGCCTGGGATTCTGTGTCTCCCTCCCTCTCTGCCCCTCCCCTTCTCACATTCTGTCTCTGTCTGTCTCTCAAAAATGAATAAACATTAAAAATTTTTTTTAAGTTGAAGTACCAAATGCTATTTCTTCCCTATTATCAGAGGGATATACACAGCTGGAACTTTATGCTAAGGAAAAGAGAGAATAAAGGTTATCTAGGTCTCTGTACATAGTAGATGCTTAATAAATGTTTGCTGAATTGAACAAAACTAATATCCAGACCATAGCAGTATGTATCTCCTTTCTAATAAACACACAAGTAAATATATCTGCCTTTATATGCTGAGAATATTTCTGAAAGTATATATAAAGAAACTTTACTGTTGGGGAAGGGGTGTCACAGTCTGAGATGGAAGGGGGATTTTATTATTTGTATATTCCATTCACAGTTGGTCTCTTTTGCCATGTATATGTATTACTGTTCTGAGGAAATAAATGTTTAAAGAATCAATAGACAAAACAAAGATAAGTATAATTTTTAAAATAATGTAAAAGTAAAGTTCCACCTAATAGAAGCTGAAAAGTAGAAAGGAAGAGGAAAGATGGAAAGAGGATAGACATGTTGTCTTCATTTTACAAAAAGAAAAAAAAATTAAGCAGGGCGGTAATTGTGGACTACACCTTAATTCACCAATTAAACTAGGCACACAGGAAGGACATCAACAGATGTCCTATTTTATTCATACTATCAAGGCTTATAATGATTTTCTTTATGACACCAACTTTGCTGAAAAGTTTATTGGTTTTTGTACTCTTTCACTATTACTTTAGAAGTGCCTGTCTCAGAATAGGTTTAACGCCAAAACGGAGTGAGATGATGCTGTGCAGCATTGGCCCAATGGTGGGGAGAGCCCAAACATTTACATATTTACCACAGGAAGGAGCTTTATGTTTTTGTTTTGTTTTTTGAGAGCCATAGATTCCTAAGGTGGGATGGGGGTGGGATCATATAATCTTAAAGAGCTGACAGGACATTTAGAGGTCTGGCAATGCCCTTTTTTTTTTCTTCACTGCCGGGAATACTTACCATTTCTGAAGCTGCTCCTACAAACTCCATTTAAACAGATACAGAGACAGTAAACTGCAACACAAAGTAGATTATTTCATTTTTTAAGATGTTTGAATCTTAGAAAACCTCTTATTTCTCTCTTTTCTTCTTTTTTTTTTTTACCCAAGGTTTAACTATATCTAGAAAACCCCCAAACAACTGTCTTAAACAAAATGAAAATTTACTTTTCATATAAAAGATATCCAGAAGTAGGCAGTCCTGGGCTGAAATGACAACTTCAATGAAGGTGTCAGCGATCCAGGCTCCTTTTATCTCAGCCCTCCACCTTTCCTAGAGTATCACTTTTTCCCTTGTGATCCAAGATGGCTGTTAGACTCCAGGAAGGAGGAAGAAAGGCAGAAGGGCATACCCCTTAGCTTTAAGGAGATTTTCTAGAAGGACCGCATACAATTTTATGCTGATATATCGATGTTCAGAACTTAGTCACGTGGCCCACTAATTTCAAAGGAGGCTAGGAAATGTCAAAGTGCTCCACTAAAACTCAAGGTTCTAGTGCTGAGGATAAAGGAGGAAATGGGTACTAAAAGCCAACTAGCAAGCTCTGTCACACTAGTCTCTTAAATATTTGAAAAGAACAATCATGTCCCACTTCAGCTTCTTTTTCAGACTAAACAGCATTATTCTCTTTGAGAAATCTTCAATGATACTGTTTTCAGATCCAACAGCTTTTTTATTATCTTATTAAAATGCTCTCGTTTATACTTAAAGTAAGACACTCCCCTCCCCGCCCCCCCCCACCCCCATGTGAGGTCGAATTGGTGCAAAATCAATTGGAAATACGTTGGCCCCTTTGCACCTTTTTAAGATTAATTAATCTCAGGGGTGCTAGGTGGCTCGGTCGGTGAAGCATCCGACATTTTATTTCTGCTCACTTCAAGATTTCATGGTTGTGAGATCAAGCTCCTGGTTGGCTCTGTGCTGGGGGTGGAGCCTGCTTGAGATTCTCTCCCTTTCCTTCTGCCCCTCCCCCGCTCGAGAGCGCGCGCTCTCACTAAAAAACAACAAAAGACACGTTAAAATTAATCCATCCTGAAATAAGCTTTATTGGCAATAACTGCACATGGTTACTAAATCTGGAGTCATCTCTATTATTGTTTAGCTTGTCTCTCTTAGACTCCAGGAGGTTTATTTCCCCTTTTCCCTCCTTCCCCTCCTGAGCAAATGAATATAAATGTATTGTCATTTAATTTCACCTGGTTGTTTTAGCTTATGTGAACCTTTTGTGAACTTTTTGAATTCTAACTTTCCTACTTAGCATATGACTTAGCTGTGGGCATTTGCACCTATGATAAAAAGAATTTCTCTTTCCAAAGCATAAGAGACTGTTAAAAACTGAGAACAAACTGAGGGTTGATGGGGGGTGGGAGGGAGGGCAGGGTGGGTGATGGGTATTGAGGAGGGCACCTTTTGGGATGAGCACTGGGTGTTGTATGGAAACCAATTTGACAGTAAATTTCATATATTAAAAAATAAAAAAATAAAAAAAAAATAAAAATAAATAATTAAAAAAAAAGAATTTCTCTTTAAGAACAGAAATAGTGTCAGGGGGCCTGGGTGGCTTAAGAGGCCAACTTCCGCTCAGAGTCATGATCCTGTGCTTCCTGGGTTCAAGCCTCTCGTCGGGCTCTGTGCTGACAGCTCCGGGCCTGGAGCCTACTTGGGATGCTGTGTCTCCTTCTCTGTCCATCCCCAGCTCATGCTCTCTTAAAAATAAATAAACATTTAAAAAAATTTTAAAAAATAGTGTCTTAATTTATATTCTCAGCATTGGGTACAGTCCTGTGCATAGTAGATTCTCAATATTTGTTTGTGAATGAATCCTGCAGTTAGAAGTAAAGTACATTTTCCTGAAGATTTTTTTTTTTTTTAAATTCTGGAATTGTTTATGAAAGGAGACTATGAAATCTCCCTGCCTTTTAAAATAATATAGACATTTATGTGTCTGGGACAATTATATTTGAACACATATCCTGACTTTTAAAAGTGGGAAGGTGATTTAAGCAGTTTTGCTAAATTTCTAGATCATACAAATATGATTTGGTAAAGACTTATTTGGCTAAATTAAAAAAAAATGAAAAGACTAGACGCTGACAAGTTTAAAGTTTATATCTTAACTCTGCCCCTAATCCATATTATCCTTTCCTTACACACTTCTTTCCCTAAGTTTTACATATTACAAAAAATAGAATTCACAAATCAAAATTTGTTTTCAATTGAAAAAGGCGTTTAAAGAACATATTCACCAAAATCAGTCTAGGATCCAAATTCTGAGCTAATTTGAAGATTTGGGGATAAGATTAGGGGCACCTGAGTGGCTCAGTTGGTTAAGCATCTGACTATGGCTCAGGTCATGATCTCATAGTTCGTAAGTCTGGGCCCTGCTTTAGGTTCTGTGCTGACAGCTCAGAACCTGGAGCCTGCTTTGGATTCTGTGTCTCCCTCTCTCTCTCTCTGCCCTTCCCAGGTCATGCTCTGTCTCTGTCTCTGTCTCTCTTAAAAATAAAATAAGCATTAACAAAAAATTAAGATTTGGGGATAAGATTAGATAGGGCAACCTCTGAAATGGAAACAAACTAACATTAAATTCATTTGTGGAAATAACCCTAGAAAGTGACTTGAAAATGTTTTAGAAAAATGCTGCTCATGAAATTAGGGGGCTCCTAATGTATATTCTTATAGACTGGAGATAGTAATCTAAATGTAATGTATAGAATGATCTATAAATTTGGCACTTAGACCTTAATCACACACACACACACACACACACACACACACACACACACACCAGTAACTGGCACATAGCAAATATTCAGATGTTAATTATTATTATTAAATGTATAGATTAGAAATAAAATCAAAGAGCTTATTCAGAAAGAGACCAAGGAAATGGCACCCCAAATCTATACAATGTTCCTTTACTTAGAATACAATATTCCTAGAGGTAACAATACAAAGAAACAGGTTCCCTGAAGAAACCTGGATTTACTGGATATATACAGGATTTGTTAAAAGTAACTTACCAACTGTACTATGTTTAGTCCCCCTTTCCTTCTGGTTACAGGGTCTCTTAGCTACATCTTGATCTGATTTCATTACTTTTGGTTATCAGAATAATGTGATTCTATTTAGCATGGGCCAAATTTGTGGCTCTCAGGGCTTGCCATGGACCCTTATTGCTATTAAGTCTCTCTCTCTGTGTCTCTCTCTCACACCTATACACGCACACACACACATGCACACACACATACACACACACACACTCAAGTACACATCTCATTTCTCATCTCTCAGCTCTATTTTCTCTGTGTTTACCTTCATTCTCTGTTACTGCAAGAAGCCACTTCTAGATAGGAACTTCGTTTAAGCCTTATTAAATAGCAAGGAATGAAGGAGAAATGGGGTGCTTTACTAGACCAGTGGCTTTTCAAACCTTTTATAACCCAGTGCAATACAGATTATATTGTCAACCCAATAGAGACAGACATAAATGTGTATCAGTCAGCTGTTTCTGCATTATAACAACAAGAAAATCTCAGGGGCATGCAACACTAAGCATTTATTTTCGCTCAATGGTGTATATTGGTTAGGGTCAGCTGATCTATGCTAGACTCAGCTGGGTGTCATGGCTAATTCTTGGCAGGGTTTGCTCATGTGTCTGGATTGGTTGGTGGTTAGCTGACATAGGCTTCTCTTACTCAGGGGAGGGTCAGCCTTTTTGTTTTATTATGTTTTCAACTGACTGGACAAGGCTCACCCACATTAGAGAGAGCAACCTGCTTAATTCAGTCTAAGGATTTAAATGTTAATCTCACCCAGAAACACCTTCAAAGGAACACTCAAAATATTTGACCAAATATCTGGGCACCCTATGGACCAGTCAAGTTGACACATAAAATTAACCATCACAGCCTTTTTATGCTTTGCTTTCCTAGAATAGTAATCGACCCCAATCTACCTCTTAGGTTACTCCTTCCCCACCCTCCTTCAGGAAGAAAAATCATTGTAACACTCTTGTTTCTGAAAGATGTATCATATTTTCTTGTGGTTTTGTGAACTCCCAATCCACCACTGAATACTCTTTGGGGTTTAATACCTCACTGTGAATAATACTATTTTACACAAAATTTGTCTTATATGATTGTATATTTTGTTTACAAACACACATAAAGCTATTTAAAATCCTTGTGAGGGGCGCCTGGGTGGCGCAGTCGGTTAAGCGTCCGACTTCAGCCAGGTCACGATCTCGCGGTCCGTGAGTTCGAGCCCCGCGTCAGGCTCTGGGCTGATGGCTCGGAGCCTGGAGCCTGTTTCCGATTCTGTGTCTCCCTCTCTCTCTGCCCCTCCCCCGTTCATGCTCTGTCTCTCTCTGTCCCAAAAATAAATAAAAAACGTTGGAAAAAAATAAAAATAAAAAAAAATAAAATAAAATCCTTGTGAAATAGAATGGAATATAAATATGCATACATTGTTTTTACCAACCAAATGTTTTACATCTTTAACAATTTCTCTTATAAAATGAAAGCTGTGTTTTAAGAAAGGTCTTAAGTTGTTGGGTTTTCAGACTAACTCAATCTTCTCTTTTTCTTCCTTTTTTAAAAATGTTTATTTATTTTTGAGAGAGAGAGAGAGAGATAGCGAGCAGGGGAGGGGCAGAGGGAGAGGGAGACACAGAATCCCAAGCAGGCTCCAGGCTCTCAGCTGTCAGCACAGAGCCCGATGCAGGGCTCGAACTCACAATAGTGAGATCATGACCTGAGCCGAAGTCAGACAGTCAACTGACTGAGCCACCCAGGTGCCCCTTTTTTCTTCCTGTTTTATTAATAAACCAGAAAAGGCTTTCCTGGTTCTTAGTTTTTTTCTATTTTTTTTTTTTCACAGTTTCTTAGTTTGAAAGAACAGAGATGTTGTAGACACTAGCTGATAAACCCAGAGTCTTTAAAATTCATTCCATCAGGATTTCATAAACATTTACCCATCATAATTTTGAGATATTTGGAACACATAGATGAGTAATTTATAGTCAGTTGCTTTTAGGGATTCATAACCATATGAAAGAGAGAGAGAGAGAGAGAGAGAGAGAGAGAGAGAGAGAGAGAGAGAATGATCAAAAACATAATCCTGGAACTTAAAGCCCCATGCTTTTCCACTTAACAGGTGAACTAGATGCAAAAATCTATAACCAGTTGGGCAGATTATATTGAATGGTGTAACCCAGTACAAGAGAAAACACTGAGGTGACACCCAGTTTTATAAATCTGTACCTGGGTTTGAGCCTGGCTCAAGAGAATTAAGCCAGTGGGCAAAATGCCAGTCTGGTGACTGACTGGCATGAGTTCAATATGACTTGCCATACCTCCCAACAATCCTGTTGTTTAAAGTCCACTCCTTTTCTCATTCCCAACAAGGGCTATTTCAGATATTCTCCATTGTTTTCATTTCTCCATCTGTACTACTCACTTCTCCACTTTAATAGATGACCTTTTTTTCTGACTTCAACCCTCTCCCCCAACCATAAGCTATTAACACTCAGCCACCAAATTATAGTCCAAGCCTCTACCTTCCCTCCCCTTCCAAAGGTCAGTGTAGAGATCATGGGGAAGTTCGGACTCACATTGCCCTTAAGCTGCCTACTCAGTTTCTTTTCGAGGTACCTAGTCAGCTGTGTGTCACTGTTTTCTGTACTGCTGGTCACTGAGAGGAAATCTAGGACAGGGTATCCTTCAGGGAAGACATGAGACTGAGGAAGACTACCACTCCAGTTTATCCAGGATCATCAGTTAGACTGCAAATACACATGAGTCTCTTTACTGATGCGTTGAGCCAATTTTAAAAGTGGATTTGCAATGTGGAAGAAAAAAGGCCAAAACTCTGCACTGAATGGGCTTCTCCCTGAATCCAAAGGAAAACTATCTGTAGCAAACACTGTCAGTATCCTGCCTCATATCCCCCTGGGCTTAAGTTCACTGTGAGTATGGTTTCCACACACACAGTTTCTTACCTCAAGCCTCCATGTCTTTTTCCTTTGCCTGAAGGGTCTCTTCAGTCCCATGGGAGGTTGTTCTGCTACAGCAGGTATGCAACACACAAGTGTGGAGGGGGAGTTACACCTTTGGGGGCAATCTTCAACCAATAGGGATTGGGGTGGGTGAATAAATGCCCCAGCTACCTCACCACCACAGGGATGATTCTGTGCTGTCCCACCTGGTTCCTCAGAAAATTCTCTGTGGGATTGAGTCCTAGTTGTCTACTCATTAACAATGGAAAACCACTCATTGCTAACCCACTCATTAACGCCACTCAATAAAGCACACTTGCTGGCTTTTCTCCATTTTCTGTCTCACTTTTCCCAAGTCTTCTTCTGTGCTTCTTAGAATCACCTCACAAATAAACTTTCTACACCCAAAGCCTTGCACCCAAGAGTTTGCTTTTTAAGAAGCCCAAACTAAGATGTTGAACAACTTAGGTTTTTCAGAAAGGGATTCCCATAACTAGAGTCACCTACACTGACTATGCAGCTTTCAGATCTGTTTCTGTATCAGATACCTCTTGTGAAACTTCTTGTGAACCATTTCAGAGTGTCTTGGCCTCACTTATCTTTGCATATCCTTTCAGCTTCCTCTAGGTGCAACCTGGCAATATCTCACATCAGGCCCATGGAGCTTGCTTCTCACTCTCCACCTGGGCTTTGTCTGATGATTCCATAGTGAAGAACAGTGTAGAAACTGATTGTGGTTCTCATGCTTATGCAACTCAGGAGTACTGAGCCATGCAACTCATGGCTTTGGAGGGGGGATCTTTGAGCAGTGGGGTATGGGATCCAACTGATAAATACTACCCCCGTTTTATCTCTAATTAACAGCCTGGAGATGTATCTCAGGCAACTCCTTGGAAGCCCCAGTGGATCCTACAGTAAATCACCCACAGTAGTGTCCAACTTGATAATGCATCTTTGCAGTGTTTTTTTGTCTTCCCTGTTCCCCCACATCCCTTGATCCTGCCTCCTGGTTCACACTCCTCAATAAAGAATGTGTACTTAAGCCGTTGTTTCAGGCTCTGTTTCCTGGTGAATTAGGGTAAGATAGTACCTTTCTTCTTATCAGCCTCATTTTTTAATTCTTCCCTGTGAAAGTTTTATCAACCTTTTGGTAAACCAAGAATGGTGGTGGCTCCCTGGATTCATACTTTTTGCCTCATTTGTACTATTTGTATTATTCTGTAAATTTGCATCATTTAGTCTGAAATGATGCCCTGTAGTTTCAGAGCCTGGTGAGGGATGTCAAATCACACAGATACTTTTTTTTCCCCCCTTTTTCTTTTTGCTTTGGTGCACAGCTGTGGGGAGATTTGACACACCGGGTCTCCTAATGGGTCCAAAATAGGTTGGAACTGGTGAGTTGGGCCCTTTCTTTGATGTAGCTATCAGTGTAAATTGCACAACTGTTGCTCTCCTGCTGTACACGAAGAGACAAACATGAATACACTGTGGTGGTAGTCACCATCTAAAATGGCTCCTGGTGATCTGTGATCCTGATATTCACTCCCTTGTACAATCCCCTCCTCTTGAGTGTCAGTGGGATCCAGTGACTTGGTTCTAACAAATAGAATACAGCAAAAGTGATGAGATGTCACTTCCAAGATTAGGTTAGAAAGGACTGTGACTTCCATCTTGCTCACACATTCTCTCTGGTTCTTCTCTCTTGTTCATTCTGATGAAGCCAGCTGCCATGTTGTGAGATACCCTATAGAAAAGCCTACATGGCAAGGAACTGAGAGAGGCCTCTGGCCAACAGTCTGCAAAGAACTGAGGCCTTCAGTGCAATAGCCCAGGAGAAGCCAAATCCTGCCAATGACCAGATGGGTGAGCTTGGAAACACATTCTTCCTTCAGCTGATCTTTGAGGTGACTGCAGGCAGCCCCCAACTTACTTATAATTTTTTCACTTTACAATGGTATGGAAGCAATACACACACACTCAGTAGAAACTATACTTCAAATTTTGAATTTTAATCTTTTCTGGGGCTGGCAATATACAGTACGATCTTTTTCATGACACTGGGCAGAGGCAGTGAGCTGTAGCTCCCAGTCAGTCAGGCAATTATGAGGGTGGACAACCATTCTGTACCCAAACAACCAGGCTGGTTTTCACTTTCAGTACAGTAGTCAATAAATTACATGATATATTCAACACTCTATTATAAAATAGGCTTCCTGCTAGATGATGTTGCCCAGCTGTAGTATAATGTAAGTGTTCTGAGCATGAAGGTAGGCTAAGCTATGATGTTTGGTAAGTTGGTTGTATTAAATGCATGTTCAACTTAATGGCATTTTCAATTTATGATGGATTTATATGGATGTGATCCCATTGTAAGTCAAGGAAGATATGTATAGCCCCATCCAACATTTTGATTGCAGCCTTGTGAGAGACCCTGGCTCAGAGGACTCAGCCAAGCCATTTTGTGATTCCTGACCCACATGAACTGTGAAATAATAAATGTTGTATTCATAATATATTGCCCTCGGGGCACCTGGATGGCTCAGTCAGTTCAATGTCCAACTCTTGATTTCGGCTCAGGTCATGATCCCATGGTTGTGGGATTGAGCCCTACACTGGGCTTTGCACTGAGTGTGGAACCTACTTAAAATTCTCTCCCTCTGCCACTTTCACTCACTCGTGCATACACACACTCTCTCTCTTTCAAATAAAATAATAATAATAATAATATATTGTCCAAAAACAAATATTAATTCTCAGGGACAGTAAATCTAAAGCCATAAAGAAGAACATATTTTCTGATTACATTTGATTTGAAATGGGTTACCTTCCACAACTCGCCCCCTATTGGAATCAACTAGTTACTTTAAACATTTTATTTACTTATTTATTTATTTATTTATTTATTTATTTATTTATTCATAGCATGTGCACACATGTGAGCAGGGCAGAGAGTGAGGAAGAGAGAGAATCCCAAGTAGGCTCCAAGTTGTGAGTGCAGAGCCTGACACAGGGCTTGATCCCACAAACTGTGAGATCATGACCTGAGCCAAAATCAAGAGTCAGACATTCAACGAACTGAGCTACCCAGGCACCCCTACTTATTTTTTATTTGAGAGAGAGAGAGAAAAGGCAGGGGAAAGGGGCAGGGGCAGAGGGAGAGAGAGAGAGAGAGAGAGGGAGAGAAACCCAAGCAGTCTCCACTCAGTGCAGAGCCTGGAGCAGGGCTTGATCCCACAACCCTGGGATCATGACCTGAGCTGAAACCAAGAGTCAAACACTCAATCAGCTGAGCCACCCAGGTACCCCTCTACTAGTTATTTTAAACTGTAGAGTAGTTAGTTCCTTTTATATTTTCTCTTTCAGCCTTCAGATACAATAACAGAGTTATGAGTATACCTACCTTAGTTGAAACCACTAAAATGATGGTTTGAAGTGTTTCCCTTCAAGAAAAACAAGTTTCCATCCTGTTTTTATGGCTGCAAGGCCAAATCTCTCTCTCTCTCTCTCTCTCTCTCTCTCTCTAAAGTATGTATTCAGCAAACTTTGAGAACCTACTACTGGGTGCACCAAGTCCCCTGACTAAGGTTGGGGGTTACAAGGATTAACTAGACTTGGTCTTTAGTGAGGGAGTCTAACAAGCCGACAAGGCCATTAAATACGGTAGGATAAGCCTCAGCCGCTTTGGAAACACAGAGTGGGGATTCTGTAAGATTTTTTGTAGGACTTGATTTCTGAATTGACATCTGAACAACAAGTGGTAGATGACCAGATGGAGTAAATGGAAGGGAGTCTGTGTTAAGAGCGGAACAGTATGTGCACAGCCTTGGAATCTTAATCATTAGGTTATTCTATTTCACTTTTTCTGTATTTTTAGTATCTCCCTTTCCATTTGGCCTCTTCTTCTTGGCCTTTAAACATCTTAATATTTATTAGAATCAAAAACAATGAAAAAGAAGATGGCAGAGTAGGAGGACCCTAAGCTCATCTTGTTCCACAGATGACAACTAGATAATATACCAGTGAATAACCCAGAAAATGACCTGAAGACAAGGCAGAACAAATGCCACAACTAAATATAGAGAAGAGGCCATATTGGAGAGGGTAGGAAGAGTGGAGATTGGAAGCTAAATGGACCTGCAGCACTATCCCTGGGAGGGAGGGAGACTGTGGGCATGGAAAGAGGAAAGAAACATACCCTTACACTGAGGAGCCCACACAGGAAAATGAATCCCCATAACATTTGGCTTTGAAAACCAGAGGGGCCAAACTTCGTGAGTTTTTACAACCAGTAGAACTTAAAACCTGGATTTTAGAATCAAAGGCTCAGCTCTGGGAGAGCCAGGAAAGTCAAAAGGAAACTGACTCCCCACCCTTAAAGAGACAATACGAAAAATAGTCCATGGAGATACAGCATAGAAGCAGCAGTTTGAAAAATGCCTGGGGTGTACAGGAGGGAGAGTAGTTTACTCATCTCAGAGCATGTCCCAAAGGGGCAGAGATCCTTGGGAGACCTCTCCAGGAATAAAGGAGCAGACAGGGGCCAATTTCCTCCCTTATCCCCTAGCATAAACACATGGCCACCTATAGGAACCACCCTAGTGCTGACACTACCTAACTTGCTAACACCAGTCCCCTATTCCTCTCTGTCGCCTTGTGCTGTGTTTCAGTCAAGTCTTGTCTCCAGCCAAGCCTGCCTCAGTCCTGAAATTGCAGGGCCACTCCCACAGAGGGCCAGTGGCCCAAACCTTGCTAATACCGCTGGACTGCTACACTGCCCAACACCCCCCCTTCCCGCATATTGCAGATCTGCTCCCTCCAATATGTTCTTGGCTAGAGCCCATCAAGGGAGGTGCCACACACCTGGTAGTGTGCAAGCAGCCCCTCACTGCCTAGCACCACTCCAAGATGACTCCTGCCCTGGAGAGAGGGGAAGATAACCACACACACCAGTCAGAGGCCTCAGCAGTGTGCTGAAGGCTGACAACTGGTCTGACTGCAAGCCTCGCACGATAAGGAAAGCCTTTGGGCTTTGGGAAAATACCCTGCAGTTTGGTGCTACCACATCTCTGGTAAATGCTTAGTCTGACTCAAACCCAAGGCAGCTCCAGACTGGCCCACTAACACCACAGGGAACCAAACACTGACCACAAGAGGCAACGAGAGCCACTGCAGATAACAGGACTGAAGAAAAATGTGGCTGAGCCACAATAGCAGGGCACATGCACATAGGAGACACACCTGAAGAGCCAGATTTCAGTAAACAGGGAACATTGCACTGCAGGGCACTATAGAACCTCTTCTTAATAAGGCCATTATTTTCAAGAGCAGGAGACATAGCTGACTTTCCTAACATAGAGAAAAAGACACAGGGAGTTAGACAAAATGTGGAGACAAAGAATAAGTCCAAAATGAAAGAAACGGACAAAAATCACAGCAAGATATCTAAGCAAAATGGAAATAAGTAATATGTCTGATAGAGAATTTAAAATTATGATCATAAAGATACTTACTGGACTTGAGAAAAGAGTGGAGGACATTAGCAAGACCCTTAACAAAGAGATTAAAAAAGAACCAATCAGAGATGAAGAACACAATAAAAGCAATTAAAAATACACTAGATGGAATAAATAGTACATTAGAGGAAGCAGAAATACAAATCAGAGACCTAGAGGGCAGAGTAATGGAAAGTAATCAAGCTGAGCAGGTGAGAAAAAAATTATGCAAAATGAGAATAGACTTAGGGAATCAGTGATACCATCAAGTGTAATAACATTCACATTACAGGGACTCCAGAAGGAAAAGAAAGAGAAAAGAGGGGCAGAAAGTTTATTTGAAGAAATAATAGCTGGAAACCTCCTGAATCTGGGGAAAGAAACAGAAATCCAGATCCAGGAGGCACAGAGACGCCCAACAAAATCTACCCAAGGAGGTCCACACCAAGACACATAGTAATTAAAATGACAAAAAGTAGTAAGGAGAGAATTTTATTTTTTTTAAGTTTATTTATTTGTTTTTTTTGTTTATTTATTTAGTTATTTATTTAGAGAGGGAGAGAGCACACATACACATGTGAGCAGGGGAGGGGCAGAGAGAGAGAGACAGACAGAGAGAGAGAGAGAGAGAGAGAGAGAGAGAACCCCAAGCAGGCTCCTTACTATTGGTGCAGAATCCAATGTGGGGTTCAATCCCATGAACTGTGAAACCATGACCTGAGCCAAAATCAAGAGTCAGATGCCTGACCAAATGAACCACCCAAGTGCTCCAAGAGAGAATTTTAAAAGCACCAAGAGAGAAGAAAACAGTTACATACAAGGGAAACTCCATAAGGCTGTTAGCTGATTTTTCAGCAGAAACATTGCAGGACATAAGGGAATGGTATGAAAATATTCAAAGGGCTGAAAGGAAAAAATCTACAGCCCAGAATATTCTATCCAGGAAGGCTATCATTTGGAATACAAGGAGAGGTAAAGAGTTTCCCAGACAAACAAAAGTTAAAGGAATTCATGACCACTGACCTAGCCCTACAAGAAATGTCAAAGGGGACTCTGAATGAAAAGGAAAGACCGTAATCAAGAATAAGGAAAGTAGAAAACACAAAAGTAGTAAAGATAGGTATACCTGAAAAATCAGTCAAAGGACTCACAGGATAAAAGGATGTAAAGTATGACACTGTATACTTAAATATGGGGAGGAGAAATGTAAAAAATGGGTTCAAACTTAAGCAGCCATCAACTTAAGATAGACTACTATATGCAGAATAGTAACCACCAATCAAAAGCCAGTAATAGAAATGCAAAAAATAAAGAGAAAGGGATCCCAGTATATCACTAAAGAAAGCCTACTAATCATGAGAGAAAAGAGCAAGGAAAGAAAGGAACAAACTACAAAAACAACTATAAAACAAGTAACAAAATGGCAATAAATACATACCTGTAAATAATACTTTGAATGTAAATGGACTAAATGCTCCAATGAAAAGACATAGGGTGATAGAATGGATAAAAAATAAGACCCATCCCCATGCTGCCTACAAGGATTCATTCCAGACCTACAGACACATGCAGATTGAAAGTGAAGGAATGGAGCAGCATTTATCATGCAAATGGATGTTAAAAGAAGCTGGGGTAGCAATACTTATATTGGACAAAATAAAAAAAAAAAGATTCACCAAGATCAAATGGGATTTATCTCTGGGATGTAGTGTTGTTCAACATTCTCAAATCAAGTGATACATCGATAAGAAATGGATAAAAACCATATGATCATTTCAATAGATGCAGAAAAAGTATTTGACAAAGTACAAAACAAAGAGGGTAACAAAAGGCAAAGAAGGATACTATTTAATAATAAAGAGAACAATCCAGCAAGAAGATTTAACAATAGTAAATATTTCTGCCCCCAACAAAGAAGCACCCAACTATTTAAAGCAGTTAATGACAAACATAAAGGAAATAATCGGGGGTACCAGGGTGGCTCAGTCAGTTAAATGTCAGACTCTTGATTTTGGCTCAGGTCATGATCTCACAGTTCATGAGTTTGAGCCCTACATCGGGCTTTGCACTGACAGCACGGAACCTGCTTGGGATTCTCTCTCTGCCCCTTCTCTGCGCTCTCTTTCTCTCTCAAGATAAATAAATAAGGTTTTAAAAAAGGAAGTAATTGATAATAATACAATAATAGCACCCCACTTACATCAATAGATAGATCATGCAAACAGAAGATCAACAAGGAATTAGAGGCTTTGAATGACACATTGGACCAGATGGACCTAACAAATATATTCAGAACATTCCATCCTAAAACAGTAGAATACACATTCTTTTCAAGTGCACATTGAGCATTCTCCAGAACAGATCGCATATTAGGCCACAAAACAAATCTCAACAAATTCAAAAAGATCAGTCATACCATGCATCTTTCCTGACCACAATGTTCTGAAACTAGAAATCAACCACAAGAAAAAAATCTAGGAAAAGCTCAAAACATAGAGGTTTAATAACATGCTACTAAACAATGAATGAGTCAACCAAGAAATCAAAGAGGAAATAAAAAAATACATGGAGACAAATGAAAAAGAAAACACAATGGTCCAAAATCTTTGAGATGCAGCAAAAGCAGTTATAAGAGGAAAGTTTATAACAATATAGGCCTTCCTCAAGAAGTAAGAAAAACCTCAAACAACCTAACCTTATACCTAAAGGATCTAAAAAATGAACAACAACAACAACAACAACAACAAAACCCAAATACAGTAAAAGGAAGGAAATAATAAAGATTAGAGAAGAAATAAATGATATAGAAACAATACAAAACAAAATGAACAAACAAAAAGAAACTAAAAAACAATAAAACAGATAAATAAAACCAGGAGGTGGTTCTTTGAAAGTAACAACAAAATTGATAAACTTTTAGCCAGCATCATCAAAAGAGAGAGAGAGGGGATTCAAAGAAACAAAATCAGAAATGAAAGAGGAGATGGGAATGCAAGCTGGTGCAGCCACTCTGGAAAACAGTATGGAGGTTCCTCAAAAAACTAAAAATAGAACTACCCTATGATCCAGCAATTGCACTACTAGGCATTTATCCATGGGATACAGGTGTACTGTTTCAAAGGGACACATGCACCCCCATGTTTATAGCAGCACTATCAACAATAGCCAAAGTATGGAAAGAGCCCAAATGTCCATCGATGGATGAATGGATAAAGAAGATGTGGTATATATATATACAATGGAGTATTACTCGGCAATCAAAAAGAATGAAATCTTGCCATTTACAACTACATGGATGGAACTGGAGGGTATTATGCTAAGTGAAATTAGTCAGTCAGAGAAAGACAAACATCATATGACTTCACTCATATGAGGACTTTAAGAGACAAAACAGATGAACATAAGGGAAGGGAAACAAAAATAATATAAAAACAGGGAGGGGGACAAAACAGAAGAGACTCATAAATATGGAGAACAAACTGAGGGTTACTGGAGGGGTTGTGGGGGGGGATGGGCTAAATGGGTAAGGAGCATTAAGGAATCTACTCCTGAAATCATTGTTTCACTATATGCTAACTAATTTGGATGTAAATTTAAAAAAATAAAAAATAAAATTAAAAAAAGAAATGAAAGAGGAGAAATAACAACTGACATCACAGAAATACAAAGGATTATAGCAGAATATTATGAAAAACTATATGACAACAAATTGAGCAACCTGGAAGAAATGGTTAAATTCCTAGAAACATATAACCTTCCAAAACTCAATCAGGAAAAACTAGAAAATTTGAACAGACTGATTACCAGTAATGATATTGAATCAGTAATCAAAAAACTTCCAACAAACAAAAGTCCAGGGCCAGACAGCTTCACAAGTGAATTCTACTAAACATTTAAAGAACAGGGCGCCTGGGTGGCTCAGTCGGTTAAGCGTCCGACTTCAACTCAGGTCACGATCTCGCGGTCTGTGAGTTCGAGCCCCGCGTCAGGCTCTGTGCTGACAGCTCAGAGCCTGGAGCCTGTTTCAGATTCTGTGTCTCCCTCTCTCTCTGCCCCCCCACCCCGTTCATGCTCTGTCTCTCTCTGTCTCAAAAATAAATAAACATTAAAAAAAAAAAAGAAGACTTAATACCTATTCTCAAACTAGTCCAAAAAATAGAAGAGGAAGGAAAACTTCCAAATTCATTCTATGAGGCCAGCATTATCCTGATACCAAAACCAGGTAAAGACATTACAAAAAAAGAGAACTTCAAGCCAATATCTGTAGTTGCAACAATCCTCAACAAAATATTAACAAACCAAATTCAAAAATACGTTAAAAAATGATCCACTGGGGTGCCTGGGTGGCTCAGTCGGTTGAGTGTCTGACTCTTGGTTTCAGCTTCAGGTCTTGATCTCAGGAGTCATGAGTTCAAGTTCTGTATTGGGGTACATGTTGGGTGTGGAGACTACTTTAAAAAAAGATCCACTAAGATCAAGTGAGACTTATCTCTGGGATGTAAGTGGGGTTTAGTATTCTCAAATAAATCAAAGTGATACATCACATCAATAAGAAAAGGATAAAAACCATATGATCATTTCAATAGATGCAGAAAAAGGAGTTGACAAAGTACAATATCCATTCATGATAAAAACCTTCAACAATGTAGTGTTTAGATGAAACATACCTCTAAGGCCATATATGAAAAACCCACAGCTAACATCATATCCGATGGTAAAAAACAGAGCGTTTCCTCTAGGAACGAGACAAGAATGTCCGCTCTCACCAGTTTTATTCAACATGGTACTGGAAGTCCTAGGCACAGCAATCAGACAAGAGAAAGGAATAAAAGGCATCCAAATTAGTAAGGAAGATGTAAAACTTTCACTATTTGCAGATGACATGATACTATATATAGAAAATCCTAAAGACTCTAACAAAAACCTACTAGAACTGATACATGAATTTAGTAAGGTCACAGGATACAAAATCAATGTGTAGAAATCTGTTGCATTTATATACACCTAAAATGAAGCAGCAGAAAAGAGAAATTAAGAAAACAACCTTATTTACAACTGCACCAAAAATAATAAAATACGTAGGAATAAACTTAACTGAAAAGATGAAAGAAAGGTATTACATGCTCAAGGATTGGAAGAACAAAGTTTGTTAAATGTTCATACTACCGAAAGCAATCTACATGTTTAATGCAATCCCTATCAAAATACCAACAGCATTTTTCACAGAATCAGAACAAACAACACTAAAATTTGTATGGAACCACAGAGGACTCTGAATAGCTAAATCAATCTTGAAAAAAAAAAAAAAAAGCAACGGTGGATGTATCACAATTCCAGATTTCAAGTTTGCTACAAAGGTGTGGTAAGCCAAACAGTATGGCACTGGCACAAAAATAGACACATAGATCAATAGAATGAGACAGAATGCCCAGAAATAAACCCATGACTATATGGTCAATTAATCTTCAATAAAGGAGGCAAGAATACGCAATGGAAAAAAGACAGTCTCTTCAACAAATGGTGTTGGGAAAACTGGACAGCTACATGCAAAAGAATGAAACTGGACCACTTTCTTACACCATACACCAAGAAACCTCAAAATGGATTAAGGACCTAAATGCAAGACCTAAAACTATAAAAATCCTAGAAAAGAACACAGGCAGCAATTTCTCTGGCATCGCCCATAGCAACATTTTTCTAGATATGTCTCCTAAGACAAGGGAAACAAAAGCAAAAATAAACCACTGGGATGACCTCAAAATAGGAACCTCTGCACAGCAAAGGAAATAATCAACAAAACTAAAAGACAACCTACTGAATAGGAGAAGATATTTCCAAATGACATATCCAATAAAAGGTTAGTATCCAAAGTATATAAAGAACTTCTATAACTCAACACCCCCCAAAACAAATAATCCAATTAAAAAATGTACAGAAGACACAAATAGACATTTCTCCAAAAACATACAAATGGCAAGCATCTCAACATCAAAAAGATGCTCAACATCATTCATCATCAGGGAAATGCAAACCAAAACTATAATGAGGTATCACTTCACAATTGTCAAAATGGCTAAAATCTAAAACACAAGAAACAAGTGTTTGTGAGGATGCAGAGAAAAAGGAACCTTCTTGCACTGTTGGTGGGAATGCAAACTGGTACAGTCACTATGGAAAACTGTACAGAGTTTCCTCAAAAAATAAAAATAGAACTACCCTATGATTCAATAATCACATTCCTGGGTATTTAGTCAAAGAATAGGAAAACAGTAATTTGAAAGGATATAGGCACCCCTATATTTCTAGCAACATTATTTACAATAGCCAAATTATGGAAGTAGCTCAAGTGTCCATAGATAGATGAATGGATAAAGAAGAAGTGATAGATAGATAGATAGATAGATAGATATAGATAATGGAATATTTATTGGACATAATGGATATATATATATAATGGAATATTCCTCAGCCATAAAAAAGAATAAAATCTTGCCATTTGCAATGACTTGGGTGGAGCTAGAGAGTATAATAATAAGTGATATAAGTCAGAAAAAGACAAATACCATATGATTTCACTTACATGTAGGATTTAAGAAACAACACAAAGGGGGAAAAAATAAGAGAGAGAGAGACAGAGAAATCAAGAAGCAGTCTCTAACTGTAGAGAACAAAGTTATGGTTACTAGAAGGGAAGTTGCGGGGGGGTGGGGGATGGGTAAAATAGGTGATGGGGATTAAGGAGTGCATGTGTTGTAATGAGTATTGGGTGATGTATGGAAATGTTGAATCACTGTGTTGTACACCTGAGACTAATATGACACTATGTGTTAACTATACTGGAATTAAAATAAAACCTAAAAAAAACAGAAAAAGTCATTTTTATTTTGTTTTTATCTAACCTGTTTGGTGAATACCTTAGTCATGATCAAAATGAGATAATGCATTTGGAAGCAATATGTAAACTGTAAAATGCTACACAAAAGAATCTAAGACTATAGGACATGAGATTGCTTCTTCTCTTCCCTAGAGGAAACAATCCTAAATCTGTTAACCTTTCTAAACAGGATTTCAATTCCAACCACACAAATTCTTGAGAATCCACTAAATTGCAGGCAGAAATAGGGCCCCACACTGATCCTTTACATCCAACATGTCCTTATATGATGCCAGAACAGATTTCCTAAGCCTGCGTCATGCTGCCCTAGGTCTGACTTGGATTTCTAGCTTTTAGTGAGGTGGAGTATTCTTTGCTGATTTGCATTTTCCTCATTGTAGCATTAAGCTCAATCATGCAACCTTTCTCTGTAGCGTTTCTTTGAAAGCACCAAAAAAATTAGCTTCAAAATTATTTTAAGTGGTAGAGAATATTTAGTCCTTCCCTCTCACCACCAAGAAAAATATGACAAGTTTCAGGTTTGGAAAAAACTACATTTTCCTATTTATATCCAAATTTGAATGACTGCTTTACTACTCACCAGAAAAAAAATATTTCCAGTTCTCAGAAACCCACTATCTACTGACTGCTAAGTAGCTTATTTGTAGTTGGGAGTTACTAAGTTACTTCAAAATTCCTTTTCTATATAAGATACTACTAAACTTTTGGCAACAATAAATTTTATTTTTTTTTATGGGAAGCTAGGCAAAACTGCCAAGGGAGTATTACAAACCACAAAATTGTTATTATTGAAAACAATCTTAATATTATGTGGCAACAAAGATACTGAGCCACATTCCACATTTGTATAAATTCTTCTGAAGTATAGCACGGCCATAATCAATGTTATATGATTAAATTTATTTCAAAATCTTGGTGGATCTGAGGCATATAAAATAATAATAATAATAATAATACAGAAAGTGAGAGAGAGAGAGAGAGCAGGCAAGGGAGGGGCAGAGAGAGAGAGGGAGACACAGAACCTGAAGCAGGCTCCAGGCTCTGAGCTGTCAGTGCAGAGCTGGACGCAGGGCTCCAACCCACGAGACCATGACTTGAGCTGAAGTCAGATGTTCAACTGATTGAGCCACCCAGGCATCCCTAAAATAATAATACGTTTTAAATGAAGTCAGAACACTTTCTGAGTTTTTCCCCCAAATTTTTGGAGAATAAGTTTCTTGGTCAGTGTCAAGAATTTTTGAGACCCTGATAATTTGTCTTAAAATAACATTTTATTTAAAAATTTTAGGCTCTTTAGAAAGAGAAATTGCTTTGAAATGCTAATTACCCCCACCCTCCTTGGTTTCTATTGCATTTGTCATCATATCATCTTAAGACATGTTGGTAAGAGGCTGATATGGAAGGGCTTTGAAACAAGAAGAAAGTCTTTCCAACCTTGAATTAAGGTAATTTTAAGTATCAAGTCTGCAGACATCCAGGGGGTTGTTCAAGAACAAAGCTTCATCTGTTGCCTGTTCTTATGCATTTTAATGTACTGTACACTAAGACTCAAGAAAAAAAGGTTTAACAAGCTTCTGACTTTTGATTGAAACTCTTTTGCAGGGTTTTTCACAAAAAAACCACACATTTTATAACCCAGAGAACTAAGTAAAGATTTTTTTTTTGTTGTTTTAAGAAGAATGAGCCAGGTTTTGAAAGGCATTCTTCTAGAAACCTAAAACTTTGCTGATTGCTTCCAGGTTTTGATATATTTCTGTGGTTAACAGGATACCACAGTAGGGGGCATCAAAGAGATAGTAAGTTTGCACCTAGAAAATAATTCTATTTTTGTATTGAAATTGAATTTGCCTTTACAGATAGAATAAACTTACATTTCAAATAGCAAAGGGAATTCTGCAAAGGACTCCTATAACATCCAGACCCAAGTTATGTATAGTCTACCACCGTCAGTGACTTCTTTGCCAATTATTCTGGATCTGCAGAGAAATTCTTATAAGGGCATTTTAAGCACCATGAGAAATGTATGATTAACGTTTAGAGAAAAGCAATCTAGAATATAAAAACTATGGGTTATATGTCCAAAATACCTTTTTCTGAAGATCAGGAACTGTGGTCATCAGGGAGAATAGACACCTAGTAAACAGAAATGGGAGCTGCTGGGGAGTAACAGGAGTTTAAGCTGAGTGAGGTGTGCCCAAAGCTCGGGGTGCTACATGGTGACCTGGATGGGGTTGGGGAGATGCCTGCCTGCATGGTGAGCCAGGTGCCTGTCAGGTGCCTGCCATCCTCAGAGAGACTGTAAGGATTAAACTCACCTTGTTGCTCATCCCTGTTTTCATTTTTTAAAAAATGTTTATTTATTATTGAGAGACAGACACAGAGCGTGAGCAGGGGAGGGGCAGAGAGAGAGACAGAGCATGAGTGGGGAAGGAGCAGAGACAGAGGGAGACACAGAATCCGAAGCAGGCTCCAGGCTCTGAGCTGTCAGCACAGAGCCCAACGCGGGGTTCAAAACTCACAAACTGCGAGATCATGACCCAAGCCGAAGTCGGTTGCCTAAACAACTGAGCTATCCAGGGGCCCCTCATCCCTGTTTTCATTAATCAACACCTAAGTTTCTTGTCCTTGGCCTAGTCTTAAACTTTACTTCCCACCTCTTTCCAAATAACTTCACTGCATGTTTAGGAACTTCTAGTCCACAGATTAAACAAACTCTCGAATAATTTCAAACTATGACTGGGAACTCACCTTCAAGTCTTGGCTTAACTGAAACCTGGCTCTCACCTAGAGAAACCCTCCTCTGTGGGGATTTCCTTCCAGTCGCGGCTATTTTGACACCCAGCTATGGAGAAAGACATTTTATCAGCCCATAAATGGGACCGCCTCCTTCTTGCAAGTATTTAAAAGTTGCCTTTTTTTCTTTCTGATTTTCTTAGCGTGCATAGCCTGACCCTGCTCAGCACTATCTTTGAGGTTCAGTCAGCCTCCGAGAAGAATGTGTCCTCTTCTTCTTTTGTTTTTGTTCTTTTTGGCTGACGAGAGGCATGTAGTTTTTGGTGAGTACATTTAATTGGTAAAGGTTTGGTAAGTCTAAATGATGTTTAATAGGAAAAGTTTATATTTTGATCCTCATATTACCTTTCATTTTTTACAATATAAAAAGGTTTTTTATATTAAACTGTGAGTATGTATGAGAAGGGAGCCAATTTTTTAAATGTTTCTTTTTGGGGGCGACTGGGTGGCTCAGTCGGTTAAGTGTCTGCCCTTGGCTCAGGTCATGATCTTGCAGTGTGTGAGTTTGAGCCCCGCATCAGGCTGTGTGCTGACAGCTCAGCGCCTACAGCCTGCTTCAGATTCTGTCTCCCTCTGTCTCTGCTCCTTCTCCACTCATGCTCTGTCTCTGTCTCTGTCTCTGTCTCTCTCAAAAATAAACAAACATTAAAAAAATTAAATGTTTCTTTTTGTGTGTTAATCAACTACCTTATGGAGTTTTGTTTTGTTTTATATATCATTTGCCTGGAGTTACTTAATTATTTTCTTAAGTACTATTTACTGAAGCCAAGTACAATTACTGGTGTATTTAGGTTTTCTTTTCCAAGTTTTGCTCCCTAAATCAGACTCTAACTGCTTTGAGGGCCACACTACCATGCTTATGTGACAATTACTTAAAGAAGCATTCTTAAGTCCTTGGAGGGATTCTGATCAGTGCTTTCTCTGAAACCTTGTAAAAGTATTTTACTTCCTTTTGCAGCAAAGACAAGTAATACTGCTTATAATAAGTTTGGAAAGATTACTTGAATGGAGGCTGCTGCTTCTCACATTTCCATAAAAAGAGCCCTGTAGCAATCAACATTCTGCTAGTGCCATCCATGTTCTAGACCTTCACTTTTCCATCCTTATGTAACACTCCTTTCTCTGGAATTGATACTATCTGACTATCCTCATTGCTGTATCTTCACATCTTAAGGTTACTCCCCTCATTCTTGAAGATTTTGGCTCGTGTCTTCTCTTCATAACAACTTCCATCATCCTAGATGGCTCTATCTAACACTAAAGCCTCAAAGTTCTTTGACAGCTTGACCCCATTAACCCATCCCTCCAGTCACAGTTGTGGGAAGGAAGGCAAGTGTAGTAGGCCGAAGCTTTCATAGGCCCTAATGAACATGCTAGTATTTATGCTCTGTATATCTCCTTGCCTTGACTCTGAGCTGGCTGTGTGACCTGTATGGAAAAATTACATCAGTTCCAGCCCTAATACTTAAGAAGTCCTGAGAGCTCTCTAAAAAACCTGGGTTCAGAACTGATGTGTCATGCTTTCTTTGGAGTCGGTCGTTTTAGAACTCTTTCCCATCGCGGGTTGCTTGGAGTGAGCTCGCGGGTCTGTAAGACCAGAAAATTGAGAGTTTCTTCGCGCCCCTGTAGCTGCACCAGGGGGCTCTGCCGCTATCACCAAGCCACAAAATGATCATGTTGAGTTACACCGGAAGCACTGTGGCTATCATTTAGATTACCATGAGAAAAAGAGAAAGAAAGAAGGTTGAGAGGCTCATCAACATTCAAAGAAGGCAAAAACGATGATTGGTCTGAAAGCTAAGTTCCACCATAAACAACGCCATCCTGAGAAAATACAAATGAAAAAGACTATCAAGATGCATGAAAAGAGAAACACCAAGCAGAAGAATGATGAAAAGACTCCACAAGGAGCAGTACCTGAATATGTACTGGACAGGGAGGGACAGTCCCAAGCTAAAGTACTTCCCAACATGATTAAACAAAAATGAAAAGAGAAAGCGGCAAAATGGGAAGTCCTTTGCTCAAAGTTCGTGCCCAGGGAGAAACGGAAGTATTAAAAGTTATTCAAACAGGAAAGAGAAAGAAGAAAGCATGGAAGAGGATGGTTACTAAAGTCGGCTTTGTTGGAGATGGCTTTACTCTAAAACCACCTAAATATGAAAAATTCATTAGGCCAGTGGGCTTACTTTTCAAAAAGGTCCATGTAACACATCCTGAATTGAAAGCCACCTTGTGCCTGCCAATAGTTGGTATAAAAGAGAATCCCTCATCCTCACTATATACATTTTTGGGTGTTCTTACGAAAGGTACTGTCATTGAAGTGAACGTAAGTGAGTTGGGCCTTGTGACACAAGGAGACAAGGTTATTTGGGGGAAAATATGCCCAGGTTACCAACAGTCCTGAAATCGATGGATACATAAATGTGGTCTTATTGGTTTGACAGCAGTTTCAGACAAGTAACTTTACAATTACTGATTTCAACAATAGAATTTAGTGATTCATCACTTACATATAACACCCAGTACTCATCCCATCAAGCATCTTCCTTAATGCCCCTCACCCATTTAGCCATCCCCCACACCCAACACCCCTCTAGCACTCTTCAGTTTGTTCTCTGTATTTAAGAGTCTCTTATGGTCTGTCTCCCTCTCCGTTTTTATATTATTTTTGCTTCCCTTCCCTTATGTTCATCTGTTTTGTATCTTAAATTCCACATATGTATGAAGTCATATTTGTCTTTCTCTGACCGACTGATTTTGCTTTGCATAATAGACTCTAGTTCCATCCACGTAGCTACAGATGGCAAGATTTCATTCATTTTGATTGCTGAGTAGTATTCCATTAGTGTGTGTGTGTGTGTAAATATATATATATATATATATATATATATATATATATATATATATCACCTCTTCTTTATCCATTCATCCATTGATGGACATTTGGGCTCTTTCCATACTTTGGCTATTGTTGATAGTACTGCTATAAACATTGAGGTGCATGTGCCCCTTCGAAATACCATACCTGTATCCCTTGGATAAATACCTAGTAGTGCAATTGCTGGGTCATAGGGTAGTTCTATTTTTAATTTTTTGAGGAACGTCCATACTGTTTTCCAGAGTGGCTGTTGCATTCCCATCAATAGTGCAAAAGTGTTCCTCTTTCTCCGCATCCTCACCAACATCTGTTGTTGCCTAAGTTGTTAATTTTAGCCATTCTGACAGGTGTGAGATGGTATTCCATCATGGTTTTCATTTGTATTTTCCTGATGATGAGTGATGTTGAGCACTTTTCATGTGTCTGTTAGCCATCTGGATGTCGTCTTTGGAAAAGTGTCTATTCATGTCTTTTGCCCATTTCTTCACTGGATTATTTGTTTTTTGGGTGTTGATTTTGATAAATTCTTTATAGATTTTGGATACTAACTCTTTATCTGATATGTCATTTGCAAAGATCTTTTCCCATTCCGTTGCTTTTTAGTTTTGCTGACTGTTTCTTTCACTGTGTAAAAACTTTTTATTTTGATGAGGTCCCAATAGTTCTTTTTTGCTTTTGTTTTCCTAGCCTCCAGAGACATGTCAAGTAAGAAGTTGCTGCAGCTGAGGTCAAAGAGGTTTTTGCCTGCTTTCTCCTCTAGGATTTTGATGGCTTCATGTCTTACATTGAGGTCTTCATTCCATTTTGAGTTTGTTTTTGTGTACGGTGTAAGAAAGTGGTCCAGGTTCATTCTTCTGCATGTCACTGCCAAGTTTTCCCAGCACTACTTGCTGAGGAGACTGTCCTTATTCCTTTGGATATCCTTTCCTGCTTTGCCAAAGATTAGTTGGCCATACATTTGTGGGTCCATTTCTGGGTTCTCTATTCTGTTCCATTGATCTGAGTGTCTGTTCTTGGGCCAGTACCATACTGTCTTGATGATTACAGCTTTGTAGTACAGCTTGAAGTCTGGGATTGTGACGCCTCCTGCCTTGGTTTTCTTTTTCAAGATTGCTTTGGCTATTCGGGGTCTTTTCTGGTTCCATACACATTTTAGGATTATTTGTTCTAGCTCTGTGAAGAATGTTCATGTTACTTTGATAGGGATTGCATTGAATATGTAGATTGCTTTGGGTAGTATCAACATTTTAACAATATTTATTCTTCCTATCCAGGAGCATGGAATCTTTTTCCATTTTTTTGTGTCTTCTTCAATTTCTTTCATAAGCTTTCTATAGTTTTCAGTGTATAGATTTTTCACCTCTTGGTTAGATTTATTCCTAGGTATTTTATGGGTTTTTGTGCAACTGTAAATGGGATCGATTCCTTGATTTCTCTTTCTGTCGCTTCATTGTTGGTGTATAGGAATGCAATTGATTTCTGTGCGTTGATTTTATATCATGCAACTTTGCTGAATTCATGGATCAGTTCTAGCAGTTTTTTGGTGGAATCTTTTGGGTTTTCCTTGTAGAGTTCCATGTCATCTGTGAAGAGTGAAGGTTTGACTTCCTCCTGGCTGATTTGAATGCCTTTTATTTCTTTGTGTTGTCTGATTGCTGAGGCTACCCCTACCTTACTTTCTTTCCCTACCCCTACTTTCTTGAGGGTTTTTATCAAGAAAGGCTGCTGTATTTTATCAAATGCTTTTCAGCATCTATTGAGAGGATCATGTAGTTCTTATCCTTTGTTTTATTAATGTGATGTATCATATTGATTGATATGTGGATATTGAACCAGCCCTGCATCCCGGGAATAAGTCCCACTTGATTTGGAGAATAATTCTTTTAATGTATTTTTGGATCTGGTTGGCTAGTGTCTTGTTGAGAATTTTTGCATCCATGTTCATCAGGGAAATTGGTCTGTAGTACTCCTTTTTAGTAGCGTCTTTGTCTGGTTTTGGAGGGTAGGTTCTAAATATAATGACTGCTACTTTTATATTAGAAAGGTGAGAGAGATTTGGACACACAGAGACACAATGGAGACAATGTGAAGACAGAGACAGGGATTGGAAAATGGGTCTATAAGCCAAGGACTGCTGGAAGACACCAGAAGCTGGAAAAGGCAAGGAAGGTTCCCCCCTAGAAACATTGGCATCTTAATTTTGGATTTCTGGCCTTCAGTACTGTAAGAGAATAGATATCTCTTGTTTTAAACCATCCAATTTATGGTAATTTGTTACAGTAGCCCTAGGAAATGAATACATTGACATGCACTAATGGATGAAGTCACTGCCTTGAAAGGAAATGGGTGACCACAATTCTTGGATCCATCTGTACCTGGATGAATGCAACAGGCCTGAGCTTCTAATGCATATAGCTGATTAGAAAAGTGGACTTGGAATCTCTTATACAGATCCTGTCATATCCCTGACTCTCAGGAACTTCTTCCTTCCCAATGCTACTTCAGATGTTAAGTGTATCTACCTGCTCTCTGCCAATCCAGGATCGTATCTCTTCTGATATAAGGTAGTTCAGTTCAAATGTAGTGTTTCCAGTTAGCACCAAAGACAGTAACTGACTTAACTTTTTAATAGTACTGTCAAGGGACATAATTATGGACAAGGGACCTATGTTGAGGGACATAATTTAGGAGTTTGGAGGGCAGTTTGCACAGGATAAATCCAAAATAATATTGATATTCACCCTACACTATGCAACTTGCTTTGCCAATGAACTATGAACTGAAGTAACATGTATCCTTTCAGCAGAAGTTTTGAGAACTACATGTGATTCATCATAATATCTTTTCCCTGTTTCTGCATACATGGAATCATGCGTCAAGATGGTCTCCATCAGTATGGGTCCTTGAGTGTCTTTAATGAGTAAATTTCCCTTAGTGCTCTATAGTAGATATGTAGTGTGAAGAAGAAATAATGTTTGTTTTTTAAACAAAGTACTTTTAAAACCACTGAGATTTTCAAGTTGTTTGTTGCCTCAGCATAACCTGGTCTATCCTGTCTATTTCAATATCAATATCAGTAAATTCAGTGAGCATCTAAAATTATACTCTTCCTTTCTTGCTCTAATGCCTTTAGAATTCATTTTAACACTTACTCTCCGTATTTCTGTACAACATAAGATAGCAAAATCTTAAAATTATTAGAAACCGTAATCCTTCTCTTCTTGTTTTAAGTTTGCAATTAGCTCTCAGGGAATCTCTAGAGGTTCCAGACATTGTATGATGCTACAGTGGCCAGAATTTTGGAAACTGCATTTCCTAAACTCCCTTGTCATCAGGGTTTGGGTTTTGATTCTTACAGTAAGAGTTATTCATGCTAGATTGTGGAAGGTGGAAGACAGTAGAAATCATTATGGCTCAGTCTCAGCAGGTAGGCGTGTGGTCTTCAGCGACATCAGGTATGAGATTTTGCAGTGGTTTCTAGGCTTTCTACTGAACACCATGTTTTGGTGTAACAGGCTGTTGAGATGATTGATGTCAGTTTCATGTAATTCCTGAAACTTTCTGATTTCCAAATATAACTGATGACTTTCACTGTCCATTGCCCTCTTCCACACTTTCAAAAGTTTTATAAATACTTTCCTGCCCAAAAAGCAGTGGTTTCTGTTTTCCTGACCATAGACTTATAGACAATGATCTGACTCTAGTTATTATTCAGGCAGACACCAATCAATCAGAGCAGATGCTAACCTAATAAAAATAGATTCCAGTTATAAGAAACCAGTACAACTTCACTGGTGGTACCAACTGAATATAAATATCAGCTCTGGTTAAGGAATTGGAGAAATGTGTATGTGAGAGAGGCATGAAGTGCATTGCTCTCCCTATGGATGCAGTCTTCACAGTTTAAAGTAACAGCTTCATCTGATAGGTAAGAGGTAGCTGCATTGCTAGTATGGTGTAACAAATGTATATGGTCTTTGTCTCAAGTTTCTGGCACAGAGTTCCTAAGACCCTTGGAAATTCCTGAGTGATAGGATAGTCTTTTGTCATGCATTAGAAATCCTTTTGAGCACACTTGAGTTTATGCTAATGAGACAACTTAACATGGGGTCTCCAGATAGCCTTGAGATGGAGCTGGTCACCAGAAAGACCAAGTGATTAGAGTATTGGAACTTTCAGACCCACCCCCTGACCTCCAGGAAGAGGAAATGAAGGGCAGCTACTGATTAAGTGCTATAAAAACTCTTGAACAGCATGAGTTGATAAACTTCTGGGTTGGCAAACATGTGAAAATGGGGGGAAGTGGAGCACCCAGACATCATGGAAGCTCTGTACCCTTCCCATAAACCTTGCTCTATGCATCTCTTCCATATGGCTGTTTCTGAGTTATATCCTTTTATAATAACTGGTAATACAGTAAGTAAAATGGGACAGGGAGGAAAACAATAAGAAAACATCATAAACATGGATTTATTAAGGAGTTTTTGTGTGTCTGAAAATGTCTTTATTTCACCTTCACTTTTGAAGGACATTTTATTTTTATTTTATTTATTTATTTTTTTATATGAAATTTATTGTCAAATTGGTTTCCATACAACACACCGTGCTCATCCCAACAGGTGCCCTCCTCAATGCCCATCATCCACTTTCCCCTCCCTCCCACCTCCCCATTAACCCTTAGTTTATTCTCAGTTTTTAAGAGTTTCTTATGGTTTGCCTTGAAGGACATTTTAACTGGATATAACTTTTTTGGTTGGTGTTACTCTCTTAAAATTTAAAAACTTTGTTCCATGGTCTTCTGTCTTCCATATTTTCTTTTGAGGAGTCAGCCATTGGTTTTTATTGTTACTCCTTTAAAATTATGCCTCTCTCCCTCTTCCTCTGCTTTTAAGTTTTCTTCCTTCTTCTCTAATTTCAACAGTTTTATTCTGATATGTCTAGATATTATTTTCCTTATATTTGTCCTACTTGAGATTTTTTTTTTTTTTTTTTTTTTTTTATTTATTTTTGGGACAGAGAGAGACAGAGCATGAACGGGGGAGGGGCAGAGAGAGAGGGAGACACAGAATCGGAAACAGGCTCCAGGCTCCGAGCTGTCAGCCCAGAGCCTGACGCGGGGCTCGAACTCACGGACCGCGAGATCGTGACCTGGCTGAAGTCGGACGCTTAACCGACTGCGCCACCCAGGCGCCCCATACTTGAGATTTTTTGAGCTTTTTGATTGGTGGCTTATTGTCTTTCAACAATTTTGGAAAATTTCTCAGACAGTGCCTCTTCAAATACAATTTTTGCCCATTTTCTTTCTCTTCTCCATTGAAACTGCATATTTTGATTGTTTTACCATGTTTTACAAGTCCATTGTATAATTTTCTTTATTTTCCTTTCTTTTTACCTGTTTTAATCTGTATAATTTCTTCTGACCTATCTTCTAGTTCACTGATCATCTCTTCTATTATGTCTAATTTGTTGCTAATCGTATATATATATATATATATATATATATATATATATATACACACATATACATATATGTACATATATATATATAGTACTTTATTTCTTAAATTGTATTTTATTTTATTTTTATTTTTACATGTCTTCAATTCTCTAATAAAATTCTCTGTATTTACCTATTTCTGCACCATTCCCTTGATATTCTTGGATATATTAATCAACTTATTTTATTTTTTATTTTTTATTATTATTTTTAAAATTTTTTACTCTATTTTTTTAAATTTACATCCAAGTTAGCATATAGTGCAACAATGATTTCAGGAGTAGATTCATTAATGTAATCAACTTATTTTAACTTATTAAAATGATAACTTCAAAAATGAATCATCTGAGTATCTATTTCTACTGTTTATTTTTAGTTTGCTTTTTAATCATTTGGTCCAGTACATTTTTTAATTTAATGCTGGACATTGTATATGAAACTTTTAGAGGCACTGGATGATGTTATCTTCCTCCAAAGAGAAATAAATTTTTAAAAATTTCTTCTTGCCCTTATTTAAGTAGAGACAGGTTACATTGATTCTTATCAGTCTTTTTGATGGTTGGAAGCTGGGTTTAAAGTTTTGTGAGGGATGACATATCACTGTTGTAGCCTTTAACCTAGAGTATAGTTATTTAAAAATGTCTACTTGAAAACTGACATACTGTCCAGAATTCTTTTTCCATTTCAGACTCTGAGCTCCTATTTTTGTCTGTTTAGCTTCATAAGACTGCCTAAATCTCTATGTATCCTTTAGACACCTTAACAAGTTTGAGGTGTGTGTGCATGTGTGTGTGTGGTTTTTTGTTTGTTTGCTTTTTTTTTTTTTTTTTTTTTTTTTTTACTGTTAATGGTCTTCTTCCTTACACCATTCCCTCAAAGTCTTAGGATTCAGAAATTTTCTTGAGGCAAAATCCTTGTGGAATATTATACTAATTTCTCTGTGATTCTCTTCTGTGATCCTGGCTGTCATACTTCTCTTGAATCTTAATTTTTGTATTCCCATCCTCATGAGAGTGCTAAAAGCTCTTGGCCACTGCATTAGGCTGTGCCCTTATCTCTTAGTTTGAAAATGGCAAATTCCCTGAGTGGAAAAATTTGTGGAGAATGTCTGATATTTTTCAGTTTGTTTCCCTCTTTTCTAGGATTTTGACTTTCCTGGTCTGGCTATTTGGCTGTCTTCTGTATCTTCAAATGACTGACTTTTTGTTTCCGTATTTTATCTAGCTTTATGGTTGTTCTTGATGTGTGTTAATTTGACAAGAGCTTCTCTTAAAAATCTTAATGCTACACTTAAAAATTAAAAGTCTAAATCCCATACAGCCTTTTATGGTTAAAAGAAGCAGAATATTTCCAATTGCTACTTATTAGACTCTTAAGTTTTTAGCATCCTCTGGTTACACCGAATAGAAGATGACTTTCAAAGATTTTCTTAAAGCATCTCCTGTGTTCTCTTCATTTGTGATACACTCATATAAATGTCCACTATGTGTCTATTTTTCCACTACATTTATCCCAACAGAAGAGTTTGAATAGCAACAAAACAAATGCTTCCAAATAGATTAGTTGAGAGGGAGAAATACAACTCTTCCTTAAGTAAATAATGCTGAACACAATTCTCACTTTTTGCTTATTGAGAATCAGGGTAGTAGTCTGCATCAGTGCATTTTTGTTCTTGAAGTAAATAACTCTCTCTGGTCCTACTTTCTTAAAAAAAATTTTTTTTTAATGTTTATTTATTTTTGAGAGAGAGAGAGAAAGAGTAAGAGTGGGAGAGGGGCAGAGACAGCAGGAGACACAGAATCTGAAGCAGGCTCCAGGCTCTGAGCTGTCAGCACAGAGCCCAGTGTGGAGCTCGAATTCATGAATGGTGAAATCATGACCTGTGCCAAAGTCAAATGTTTAACAGACTGAGTTACCCAGGCACCCTTATGGTCCTACTTTCTATTGCCCTCAGATAGTGGCTTATCCCAGTAGTGACTTTTCAAAATGCAATCGATACATTTCATTTTCCACTAGAAAAAATTTGTCATAATTTTTAACACTTTTTTGTGATGTGGCATCAATATGGTTATCCATGATTCATTGACTGAATGCTTGTCTTGTTCTAGGTATTGAGCATGCAGTGGTAAGCAAATAGACACATGGTTGTTATAGTCTGTGATAAAAATGACATGCCTCGGGGTGACTGACTGGCTCAGTTAGTTGAATTTTGGCTCAGGTCATGATCCCAGGGTTATGGGATCAAGTCCCATGTCAGGCTCTGTGCTGAGTATGGAGCCAGCTTAAGATCCTCTCTCTCTCTTTGCTCCTCTCCCCGTGCCTGCACTCTCTCACTCTCTGACATGCCTCAGGGGGATGATGCAGGTAGAACTCAACCACTCTTTTCCCTGAATATTGCCAGGCTGCTGCACTGTCTTCATTCACAGTTTGGCTGTCTTCTCCTTCAGTGATGCTTCTGAAATTTTGTGGTTTGTAGTACTGAGTGCTTCCACATTGCATGCTCTTATTCTGTTTTTTTCGTGGTGATAATGTTGTCTTCCTTTTTGTTTCATCTATCTTCTCCATGGTAACTTCTTGAATCTGCCAAATTGATGTTACTTTTTTCCTCTTCCTTTCTCTCAACCATTCCTGCACAGTTGCCAAGGGAAACCTGATAAGTATTAAATGTAGTATTAATTTAAATATTCTCTGTTTGTATAGAGATAAAATGCATAACTTTAATGACATCTATTTCAAACTAGCTTCAGGCTTTTACTGCATTTGCTTTAGTTTTTTATTAGGCTCACAGATGTTCCAGAGTTGAGGTTCCTGGAAGTCTTAGTACCAGTTAAATAGAGTGATGTCTATGAGGAAAAAGTTTAGATAATGTTGTTAGGGAAATTGGGGGTGGGAGGTAAGCATTATGGCCTATTTGAGATTATCTTAATTAACAAAAAAAGACTCTAATATGAATACGTAAGGGATGGCCTATAGGCATTTTTAACTCATTCTTAGCATCTCTTGCTCCTGGTTCCCAAGTGGTAAACAGCAGGAAACAAAGGCTACTCTCTCCATAAAGTTGGCTAACTTCATCCTGCCCACTTTTCCCCTTCAATAAGCTGGTCAGTCTACTCTCAGCTTCTCAAATTCTCACTATCTTTAGTTCTACAGTTTTGATTGGCTCTGTCACATTATGACAGTTACTAACTAGTTGACTATTCTATTCTCTGCTTTGTGTTGCTGGACTCTGAAAACCACAGTTTTGCTTTGCCAGCTGCCTCCTGTTAGGCTTTGACAATAATGATTCTTTACATTGACAATGACAAGTGGTTGCAGTGTTTGGTTTCTGTGTGCAGTTTTTCCCATAATACCAGTACCAGAGAAAATGTAAATGCAGAGAAATAATACCACCTGACCAGTGTTCTTCCTCAAAGGATTAAGTACCAGCTCCATGGGGCTCTTCTTCCAAACCTCTACATTTTAATAATACCAATGTCTCCCTTTTCTGTTTTCCCTCAGCCCTAAGACTGGTACTTGCTTCCTGAGGTTACTTTCTTTGTGAGGACTTAGCTTCCATGTTTGCCTTTTCCATTCCTTACACATGACTAACAATTGTTTAGATTAAATTCTCTCTGTTGAAATAATATATGTGGTTTTTCTTTTTTGAACGTGACCCTGACTGGTGCATATGTGCCATTTTATTTCTTCCATAAGACATGCCGTAGGTTTATGGCACACTAAAAGTGTATAGAGAGTGACCAACATTCATATCAATCAGCCCATAGTTCCTGGCTCCCAGGTAAGGAATATACTGTAGCAAAAGGCTGTTCAGATAGGTACAGGGTGGTATGTAGTTACTGATTTCTAAAACACAGAAATTTCTAGTAAAAATTTTAGCACAATGCAGAAAACTGATGAAAGCATGGGGAATGAAGTTTATTACTACAAAATTAAGCTTTCTTTTTGGTTCTCCAAGATAATTGAATGTTCCCAATGGACGAGGCTTAGGATCTCTGCTGAAGTAATCTGCAGTCTAACTCTTGTGGTAATTTTTACTTAACACTTCTCATAAGGATTATTAAACAATTATTTATTAACCCAATTAGGCTGCTTCTTAAGGATGGGGACTATGTCTGTTTTGTTCCTTTCTGTATTTCCAATTTATAGCACAATGTTTGGCAGAAAGATGTTCAAAAATTTTGTCAAGTGAGAAACAGGAGGAAAAAGATTTTAAATCTAAAGATCACATGCATAGAGCACACAAAATGTCCCTTTTTCGAAGTCACCAACTGGTCTAGATGCCCAGGACATCATTTTCCTCTAAAGGTCCTCTTATTTTATTGTCGAAGGCTGTCTATCAACCAGGAATAGAATTATTTGGTGCATATAAGCTGTTGCCATTCTACTTCCCCTTTCTAGTAAACTCACAGTGTAGGAGGACATCAAGATTTCTTGTTCAGAAAAATGATGGGCCTGAAAGCCTTTCTGCCAAAAGCACCCAGAAATGCTGGATAAAAGTTAAGAAGCACCATTTTAAATATGTTTCTGAGTTGAGTCCTGCTTTTCCCCTCCGATTATCTATTCTGGTATTTGTTGTCCCCTTTTTTGGAATGTTTAGTCCCTTAACATTTAATGTAATGAGAGGTGTAGTTTGGTTTAAGTCTGGTTTTTCATATTTTTTTTCCTTTTTGTCTCCTTTGTTTTTTGTTTTGTTTTGCAGTTTCCTCACCTTCTATCTCCTTTGAAATTTTATTTTTATTTATTGGATTTTTAGCACTAATCTCTATTTATTCCAGAAGTTACAATATACATAATTAGCTTTTCAGTATATTTGGATTTAAAGTTTCATGTCTCATAATGTGTAAATCTTCATTTGTCCATTTAACCCTCTATCTGCCATCCTTATGCTCTAGTTATCATATGTATTACATCCACATTCATTATAATCTTCACAACTAATTTTATAATTTTTTCTTTAAACAATTATGTTTATTTGAAATAAAATAGGAGGAGCAGTCATATATATTTATTCGATATTTACCATTCTTGATTGATGGCTCTGATTCATTCCCGAAGATCTGAGCTTTTCTTTTATGTCACTTCCCTTTAGTCTGATGAATTCCCTTTAGCATTTCTTATAATGCACTCTGGTAGTAATGAAATCTCCTAGTTTACTTTTATTTAAACACCTTTTTATGGGGCACCTGGGTGGCTCAGTTGGTTGGGTGTCCGACTTCAGCTTAGGTCATAATCTCATGGTTCGTGAGTTTGAGCCTCTCATCAGGCTCTGCACAGAGCCTGGAGCCTGCTTTGGATTCTGTGTCTCCCTCTCTTTCTGCCCCTCCTCCACTCGCACTCTGTCTGTCTCTCTCTCCCTCTCTCTCTCTCTCTCAAAAATAAATAAACATTAAAAAAATTTTTTTTTAACTTTTTAGTTTTCTTTCATTCTCATAGGATATATTTGCTAGATACAACATGCTGAATTAATAGTTTTTTTCTTTAAGGACTTGAAAATTATTGTTCACTGTTTTCTGGCCCTCATAGCTTTTGATGAAAAGTCCAAAGTCATTGAATGATTTTCCCTTTTGTACATAATGTTTCTTAGAGCTGCTTTCACAATTTTCTCTTTATTTTTGGTTCAACAGTATTTGCTTCTCTGTTGCTGTGTAACAAACTATTCTAAAACTTAGCTAAAACAATACACATTTATTATCTTACTGTTTCTGTGGGTCAGACATTCAGAACATGGGTTCTCTGATATAGGTCTCTCATGGGCTAACTACAGTTTTCTCAGGCTTGATTGTGAAGAATGTGCACATAGCTCATGTGTGTGATTGTTGCCAACATTCAGTTCCCTATGGGCTGTTGGCCAGATGTCTCAGTACCTCATGAGCTGTTGGCCTGAGGTTTCCCTCAGTTCCTTGCTACATGGTCCTCCATAGAGCATCTCACATCATGGTAGCCTGTTTAGTGAAAGTAGGCAAGCAGTATGGAGGAAGGGGGGGTGGCAGTTGGGGTGGGGAGAGAGAGAGAGTGTGCACACTACCAAGAGGAAAGTCATAACTTTTGTCATCTAATCATGGAAGTTACATCCCATTAGTTTTCTCTATTTTATTCACCAAAAGCAAGTCAAAATGTTCAGCCGCACTCAAGGAAATGGATTACACCAGGGCATGAATACCATGAGGTTGGAGTCATTTGGACCCATGTCAGAAACTGCTTACCAGTTTGACTATAATATGTTCAGACATTGTTTTCTTTGTATTTTTTTTAAAAGTAGTCTCCATGCCCAACATGGGGCTTGAACTCACAATCCTGAGAACAAGAGTTGCATGCTTTACTGACTGAGCCAGCCAGATGCCCCTGTGTTTACTCTTATTGGGATTTGCTAAGCTTCTTGAATCTGTAAATATATGTATTTTATCAACTGTGGTATGTTTTGTTGCCATGATTTCCTCATATATTTTTTCTACCCCATTTTCTCTCTCTCCTCTATTTTGGGGATTCCAATTGCCTGTATGTCAGCCATCTTGATATTTCGTCCCTCAGATTCCTAAGGTTCTGTTAGTTTTTTCAAAAATTTTCTGTTTTTTCAGATTTCTATTGATCTAACTTGAAAATAACTGACTCTGCTCTCAACTTTATTTCAGTATTAAATCTATCTAGGGAATTTTTCATTTCAAATATTGTATTTTTTCGTTCTAAAATTCCCATTTAAAATATGTAAAAATGTTGTAACCCTTATTAGAAATTTTTTCAAATTTTCACTATAATAGTAGCCTCAAAAAATGGAAGTGGTCAGACCTCTCACAACCTCTGGAAAGATGATTACTTAGAAGATATCCAACAAATGTTCACTGATTTGAATTTAGTCATAACAAAGCCAGTGAACAGAACATCAAGTCATAGAAATCCAGGAAAGGAGCAAGTAATACCAGATATCTTTACTGACTTGATCTGGGGAGTCAGGCACACTGACTTCAGATAAGTCTGATTAGTAGAGTACCAAGAAAAGGGAGTGTGTGTCTTCACTTACAGACAAGGAAGTTTTCAAATCTGTGTGGCAGACAGATTGTAAGATGGCTCCCATGATTTCTGTCAATTGGTGTTTGCATCTTTGTGTAATCCCCTGCCCTTGAATGTAGACAGGACTTGTGACTTGCTTTTAACCAGTAGAATATGACAAAGGTGATGGAATGCCACTCCTGTGATTATGTTATATAAGACTTTGTCTTGTTAGCAGACTCACTTTACAGGCTATTTGCTAGCTTGATGAAGGAAATGATACTGTTGGGGAAACCTACATGACAAAGTCCTACAGGTGGCCTCCAGCCTCCAGCCTCCAGCCAGTAAGAAGCTGGTCTTACAACCACAAAGAACTGAATTCTACCAACAGCCCAAATCAATTTAAAAGCAGTTCTTCCCCCAGTTGAGCCTGCACATAAGAACGCAGCCCAGCTAACACCTTGCTTCTGTCTTGCAGAGGACTGAGCTAAGCCATCCTAAGTCTCCTGACCCACAGAAACTGTGAAATAATATATATGTGTTGCTTTAAGCCACTGAATTCATGGTAATCTGTTATGCAACAATAGGAAATGAATACAAACTGCATTGTTACAGAGTTGTGCTACCTTTTATTTTGTTGATTTTCTGAAGTGATTTCCATACTTAACATACTGCTTAAGTTTTAGCAAATGAAATATTTTGAGAGCAGCAATTTTATAGAGTCATTGCAGGAAGAATAGGACTCCGGGGAACCCACAAGAAAAGCTTCTTTTTTATGATCTGGGGCCAGCATTACCACTCTTGTGAATTTGTCCATAAAAATAAAGGCTTATTCAGTGAGGATAAATGCATGTATATAGTTTTAATTGTATTGTTGTAGTGGCAAAATAACTGGAAACAAATTTTTAATAGCTAAATTGCTTTCCAAAAAGCCTGTTAGAATTCGCATTTCTTACAGCAGTGTGTAAGTGCCCTTTTTCCTCTGTCTTTTAATGGATTTCTCCTATCCATCTGTATTAGTTTGCTAAGGCTGCCAGAACAAAGTGCCGGGTGGCTTAAATAACTGAAATATATTTTCTCACAGTTCTGGAGGGCTGTTTTTTTTCTGGGCCTCTCATCTGGGCTTATGGAAGGCTGTCTTCCACCTATGTCTTCCCATAGTCTTCCCTCTGTGTATTTGTATCCAAATTTTCTCTTCTTATATGGATACAAGTCATATTGGATTAGGGCCCACCCTGATGACTTTATTTTTATTTAATAAGGAAATATATATGTGCTTGTACTTATCCTTCATGATATATCACCGTTGTGATATTATCCTATTTTTTTAAGACAATGACAATTCTCCTTTGTGTATATGTTTATATATTTGTGAATAATTATATAAAAGTGGAAAAAGGTATAGAAAGATACAATATAGATTGGAAATATTGGATACATGGGGGGTGGAGGAGAGGGATGGTAAGGAGAGTGGCAGAGATGTAGAAAGCAAACAAGCAAATAAAAATCAACAACAAAATAAAAAAATACGGTGTTCATGCATGGATGGATAATACTATAAAATTTATTATTTTGAAAATTTTGGAGAGGGCCACCTGGGTGGCTTAGTCATTTGAGTGTCCAACTCTTGATTTTGGCTCAGGTCATAGTGCCAGGGTTGTGAGATAAAGCCCCGCATGGGGGTCCACGCTGAGCACGGAGCCTGCTTTGGATTCTCTCTCTTTCTCTCTCTGCCTCTCTCCCTCATTCGCATGCTGTCTCTCTCTAAAATTAAAAAAAAAATTTTTCTTTCATTGCCTATATATAGTTGTATAAAAAGAGTTGCAACCTCTCATTGACAAAGAGCAATAAGCATTTACTTATCTTCTCCAGCTGTGGCTTAACTGGACCAGCAGAGAAGGTTTTGCACAAAGCGGGATCAGTGGGAGGGCTAGGGCAGGCTCTTCTTATGGAATAACAGAATCTCACGAGGTCAAGAAGAGATATGAGAAGCATGAGCAGGCCTAGGCTTGAAACTGGTACATTGTCATATATTGGCCAAAGGGAATGACAAAGTCAGGGGACTGGGAAGTATGCGCTACTCATGGAAGTGGAGTCGGGAGAGAGAGTTAATATTTCTGACCAATAATCTAATCTACAATAGTTATATAAATATCTATTTAGCGTTATGTATTTCTATGTGTACACAAAGAGTTTTATGAAAGGATAGATCCAAAATTAATGGGGATTATCTGAACATGGTAATGTTGGAAATCATGTTTACTTTTTGTTCTTTTTACTTTATGTGTTTAAATTTTTTGCCATGCATATACTGCTTTGTATCATCAACGATAACAATAAACGTATTTTATTGGGGAATAAAGTAATTTCCTCAAATGAATGGGATGGTAGGGAGAGAGAAGAGCAGTCTAAGTAGAGAAAGCCCTCTGGAGTCAGGCTGGCTTTATACACACAGCCATGAATCCTTAAATAACTTAAGTAGAAATTTTCTGACTTTGCCAACATAATTTTGGTTATTATGCAAAACCACTGAGTTCAGTCAAGTAGATATTCAGTTGTAATTTGGTATATTATCATCCTAATTTAATTTAATAATTATTTTCTGCTCTATAAGGAAAATAAAGGAGTGGTTCTCAAAAACCCAGCTGGTCCCTAATTGACCGGGGAGCTTTTCAAATTATATAAATTTCAAAGCCCTACTGCTGACTCAGGTCTGTGAGGTGAGGCTTAGAAAGTATTTTCACAAAGCTCGCGGATAATTTTTATGATCACTCACATTCGGAAACCCTTGGATAAAGCTGATGTTGTAGACATTGTCCAGCATCCCCTCTTCCACACAGACGATGAAAATGAAAAGAATTCAATTATGTGATTGTCTACAGGCTTTCAGAAGTCCTGACCGAGCAGACTAGCTCTTTATATTGCTCCCATGTCACTAGTGCGAACACTTGCCATGCGGCTTGACTGTGTAGACTCAGATATAAGTAGCCGTGAGATACGTGAACCTGATTCCTGGGGTTCATTTATATACCTGCTGAGGAACTGATTTACTTTTAAGTGAAATTTAATAGTTCTGAGAAATTCTTGATTAGGCTGACTTCCATGGAGAGGGTTTTCTAATAGGGTTGACAAACCTCCATATCACTAGAAACATCCTTCCTTAACCTCAAAATGCAAGTTTTCCTTCAGACATGCAGGTACTGGCTCAGTGAGCCTACAGGTACATGCCCTAGAGAGGGTATAGAATAAGTTCCTGAGGTTTAATTTTTTTTAACATGATTTGGTTCCTTTTATGCTTTGTACTTTCTTAACAGCCAGGCTTTGAGACTGCTTTATTCCCAAGTGGGCTGAGCTCAGGCCCATTGGAAGAGGAGATAAGCCTATTCTCTGCACTCTGGCTAAGAAAATAGAACAACAGACAAACAAAAAAACTAATGTCCAGAATTTGGGGGGTTAGGGGAGGTAGAAAAGATTTGGAATGTTTGGATATGCAAACGTCCTTTCCTTGAGAGAGGAAGAAGAGGAAAATCGAGGAAGCTACAAGGTTCTCTGACAAGCTTGTCAAATTTGTCTAATGTGGAGAACAAAATCAAATTGACAGGCAATTAACAATCTGGACCTGTTTTCAAAATTTCTCTGCATTACAGCCAAAGGAATTTGGAATTTACAGAGATACACAGTAGAGTAAATTTCCTCTCATATTTCATGTGCGTAAAGTGTTCTGAGAAAAATAAATAAACCTAAACTAAACATACAAGAATATGTATTTCTTGTTCTCTTGCCCATCTCAAGGGCTGGAAAATTCCATCTCTACCCATTGCATCTTGAATTTCTCACTTGCTTGGTTTTGGAGAGAGTCTTATACTCCAGGCTGTAAAAGGTAGGCACAAATTCCTGTCAGGTACAGGCATCCTGATTCTTTCTAGCCACAAATTTGACCAATTTGTCCCTTGTGTCAATAATTAGGATTGCCAAGAAGAAAATGCAGAACAAATAAAAATGTGACTAGAATTATAAATTAAAACAAAAGACACAAAATTCAGATTTAAAATTTGGTTCTGTTGAAATGTGCTGACTCTGGTCTGGGGGAATGCCATCACTCTGTGGCTAGTCCTAACGAGTTCCAACATGGCCCTTTCCCTCAATTTTTCCGTCCATTATTCTTCCCTCACAGGATGCCATTCATCACTATATTAAAAGTGGTGATGTCTTAAGAAAAAAAAAAACACCTTTCAGTTCTTCTAAAGATATTCCATATAATGCTCAAGGTAAAAACGCTGCCTTCCCTTCTCAAAGAGTAGAACTTAACCAAGTGGCTATTACTTTACTTTAGGTTGTTTTGGAGAATATTTTTGTGGACCAAATTTATTCAATAGTTTTATGAAACAGCTACACATTCCCTTCAATTTGAACTAGTAAAGTGCTTTCAAAAACCTTAATATTCACTTGAAATACAGCTAAAACATAGTACTCAAATTTATTATATGGATACAACTTGTTTTTGGATTTAGATTGTTTCAATTTCGTTCCAGTGTCAGTTTAGGCTACCACTGTTAAATCAGCCTTGGAAATGAAAGAATGAGTCTGGTTAAAAACATTTTTAATGTTAACTTTGGCCCTTGATAAAAGAAGAATTTTTTCTTCTAAATAGGGGAAGAGAAGGTTGGGAAGTACCATGTTAATGATTCTTAAACGCTGTTAAAACTGCCTATCATCCGAGGGTTTGAAGGCAGGGCGCAGAGGGAAGCAGAATGTTTTAGATGAAAGCTTTCCCTCTCCTTCCAGGATCGTTTTAACAATATGTTAAACCATATTCTTATTCTGACTCCCAAGATAGTGACCCAGAAAGAGAGAAAAGAAAGAAGAGAAAGGGTCAGTTAAAGAACCATTCTGGAATGATTGACAGCTGTCTAAAAGTCCTGGATTAGATGACAGCTTTCCCCCCACCACTCTTCCTAAATTCAAGTCTTCAAATGCATCTTGTTTCTCAAATAAACAGAGAAACAGATGAAGTTTAGTAGTTTGTTTTAAGAGAAGTCCAAGGAGTTTATTTTTTTAATTCTAAAGGCTCAACCAAAACTTCATCAAAAGTAGCAGAGAGGGGCGCCAGGGTGGCTCAGTTGGTTGAGTGTCTGACTTCTGCTCAGGTCATGATCTCGCAGTTCATGGGTTTGAGCCCCGTGTAGGGCTCTGTGCTGACAGCTCAGAGCTTGGAGCCTGCTTCGGATTCTGTGTGTGTGTCTCTCTCTGCTCCTCCCCTGCTCGCACTCTGTCTCTCTCTCTCTCAAAAAATAAATAAACATAAAAAATAAAGTAGCAGAGCAATTAAGTGTTTTGATTGTTTTAAGAGGACCAATGATAGTGTTAGGGATTGAATGTTTGTGTCCCTCCAGGATACCCAGTATGGTGGTATTTGTAGGTGTGGTCTTTGGAAGGCAGTTAGGTTTAGATGAGGTTGTGAGAGACGACCCTCATGATGGGATTAGTGTATTTATAACAAGAGGAAGAGACACTGGAGTTCTCTTTCTCTCTGCCAAATGAGGACACAGCAAGAAGACAGACATCAACAAGCCAGGAAGAGAGCTCTTACCAGGAACTGAATCTGCTAGCACCTGATTTTGGACTTCCCAGCCTCCAGAACTGTGAGAAATAATAGGCTGTTGTTTAAGCCACCTAGTCTATGGTATTTCATTGTAGCAGCCTGAGCTGACTAATAGAGATAGTTCAAAGGAGTAGTAGTCATAGGATGTACAGAGTAATCCTAAAAATAAGTAATGGCACATGTAGAGCATAACAGAAATAAAAGTAGAATGGGTACAAGTTAATCATCTGGTCTTAGGAGAACCAGACTGAAAATAAATGTTTAGGACTTCTCCTTTCCAACCATTACTGGACTAGTTAGTCTTGGATTTCTTCTCCTACTACCGACAATAAGAACACCAGAAAAAATATGGTTTTAAGATTTTTCCTTATTTTTGGTTTTCATCAGTTTTCAAACTTATTTATTTTTTAAATTCCAGTACAACTAACATATAGTGTTATTGGTTTTTAGCAGTTTGACCCTGATGTGCTAACTAGCTGTGGTTTTCATTGTATTTATCCTATTTGGGGGTTTGTTGAGCTTATTGGATATGGAAATTAATATTTTCTACTAAATTTGGGAAATTTTCAGCCAACACTCATCAAATATTTTTCTGTCCCATACTCTCTTCTCTTTTGAGACTCCAATTATATTGTCCTACAGGTTTTTGAAAATGCTTCAATCTTTTTTCTGATTGTTCTTCATATTGAGTAATTTTTTTGATCTCCTTAAAGTTTACTGATTCTGTTTTCAAATATGAAGTTGAGTCTGACATTACAAATATGTAATGATTTCCATTTCTATATTCTACTTTTCACTCTAGAATTTGTATTTGTTCTTTTTTAAAAAATAATTTCCACATGTCTATTGAGATTCTTTATCTGTATGAGAATTGAGACCACTGTTTCCTTTAGTTCTTTGAACACATTTTAATTCTTTATAATGGCTGCTTTGAAATCTTTGACTTCTATATATAATATTGGGCCCACTTGGAATCACTATATGTTGACTTCCTTTCTCCCTGAATGTGTCATGCTTTCCTGTTTTTTGGGGTTTTTTTTTGTAAGGCTAGTAATTTTTTATTGAAAACTGAATACTATAGATAATACATTGTATCAACACTGGATATTCTTATATTCTTCTAAAGATTGTTGGTTTTTTTCCTTAGGCAAATCACATTCTTATCTTCATATTTTCTGCTAATATTATTATTAATTATTATTATTTTATTTTAAAGAGAGAGAGAGGGAATGAGCATGAGCAGGGGACAGGGGCAGAAGGGGGGGGAGAGAGAGAGAGAGAGAGAGAGAGAGAGAGAGAGAGAGAGAGAATCTTAAGCAGGTTCCACGTCCAGCATGGAGCCTGATGCGGGGCTCAGTCCCATGATGCTGAGATCATGACCTGAGCCAAAACCAAGAGGTGGACACTCATCTGACTGAGCCACCCAGGTGCCCAGGACTGTTGTTTTTTTAATTTTAATAAGCAGTTAATTTGACTGGATTAAAACTGTTATCGTCCCATTGGTATCATTGGTATATCCCATGCAATCATAAACTAGTAGTCAGTTTATGGGCAGATTAATAGTCAGGTTTTGACACTTTTGCCCTTTTAGGATTACATTTCTAAATTTCTAGCTGCTCTTTCAGCCTTGAACTCTGCCCTCTGTTGCACTGAATGAGTAAGGCTTTAGTTTTCTGCTTCTGGATATATGGAGTTTGGAAGAATATTTTAAGACAAAAACATCCCAAACATAATTCTTACATATTTCAGTCATGGGTTTTCAAGTGGAAACTTTTCCGTGGTTTCTTTTGAATGCCTTTAAATAGTTGTTTTTTAAAAACATTTTGTCCAGATTTCATAATCAGTATCTGTGGAAGGATCTGCTTGAATATATCACCCTGTAAATATGGGAAACTAAACCTTCACCCTTACTTTTGAAAGATATTTTTGCTGCATTTAGAATTATGTGCTAAAAGCTTTTTCCTATTTTTGTTCTGCACTTTAAGAGGCGTTCATTGAATTCTGGCTTCCATTGTTTCTAATGAGAATTTAGCTGTCATTCTTATCATTATTCCTCTGCATGTAATGTATCTCTTTTTCTCCAGCTTGGGTGTGTGTGTGTGTGTGTGTGTGTGTGTGTGTGTGTGTGCGGGAGAGCATATGTGTACTTTGTCTTTGTCAACCTGGGGTTCACTAAACTTCTTGGATAAATATACGCCTAAGTACATGTTTTTCACAGTTTGGAAAAGTAATTTTTGCTCCATTTACTCTCTTCTCTCCTTCTGTGATTCCAATTATAAACATTAGACTAATTAATTTCTTTTAAAAACTTATTATTTAAAAAAATAGTAACACTTCATAGTGGGATTTAAAACATATGTAACAATGAAATATATCACAAAAAAAAAAGCCAAAAAATATGGAGGACCAGGAATGGAATTGTACAGTATACTCCCTTAATTGTATGTGTACAATATTAACCCTAATTAAGCTGTAATAAGTTAAAAATTACATATTGTAGTAAGTTAAAATTATATATTGTAATCCCTAGAGCAACCACTAAAAATAATCCAATGACGTGTTGCTAAAAAAAATTAGAAGAATTGAAATGTAATATTAGAAATATTTGCTTAAGCCCAAAGAAAAAAGAAAGGAGGGAGAGAAGAAATAATAGATAGGACATTTAGAAAACTAAAAGCAAGATTGTAAACCCAGTCCCAAAGATATCAATAATTATATTCACTGTAAGTGGATTAAATACTGCAATTAAAAAAATAAGATGGCCAGAATGGATTAGAGAGAGAGACAAGTGTCTACAGAAGAATGCACTTTCAACATAAACTGATAAGTTCAAAGTACAAGAATGAGGAAAAAGGAGATCATGCAGGCAATAAGCATAAGAAAGCAGTTGTGATTATATTAATAGACTGCAAAGTAGACTTCAAGGAACATTGCCAGAGATAAAGAGGAACATTTTTTTTTTTTAATGTTTACTTATTTTTGAGAGTAAGAGAGACAGAGAGAGAGACAGAGCGTGAGCAGGGTCAGATCAGAGGGAGTGGGAGACAGAGAATCCAAAGCAGGCTCCAGGCTTTGAGCTATCAGCACAGAGCCTGATGCAGGGCTCAAACTCACAAATTACAAGATCATGACCTGAGCTGAAGTCGGACACTTAACTGACTGAGTCACCCAGGCGCCCCAAAAGAAGAACATTTTATAATGATGAAAGGATTGATTCATCAAGAAAATATAAAAATCCTAAGTATCTATAAACCTAATAATACAACTTCAAAATACACGAAGCAAAATTGAGAGAACAAAAGGGAGAAATAGACAAATGCACAGTTTTTAACATCCCTCTCTCGGCAATTAATGTAACAAGGGGATAAAACAAATAGACAAAAATCAATAGGAATATAGAAGATAGATCAACCAACTTGACTTAATTGAAATTTATAGCATATTTCACCCAGCGACTGCAGAATATGAATTCTTTCAAAGTGAATATGGAATGGTTGCCAAGTTAGACCATATGCTGGCTCGTAAAGTAATTCTCTATAAATTTTATTTTTTTTTTTTTCTATAAATTTTAAAAGGTTGAAATCTTATAGAGTATATTCTCAGAACAGCATGAAATTAAATTAGAAATTAATTACAAATAAAGTACCTAAAGAAACTCTAGATATTTGGAAATGAAACAACTCATTTCTCTATAAGCCATATGTCAGGAAACAGCAAAGAGGAAAGTAGAAAATATTTCAAACTGAATGATAATAACAAATACTTCAAAAGTTATGGGGAAATTTTTTGTTTATCTTTTTTAAATGCTTATGTCAGATCATGGCAAATTCTCAAATCAATGACCTCAGTTTCTACCTTAAGAAGCTGGAAAAAGAGGAGGTAAACAAAGTTAGAAAAAGTACAAGGAAAAAATAAAGAGCAGAAATCAATAAGACAGAAATATCCAAACAATGGGGAATAATAAATAGTTAAAAGTTGGTTTTTTGAAAGAAGTAATAAAATTGGCTGACCAAGAAAAAAGGAGAGAAAACACAAATTACTAAAATGAGGAATGAAAGAGGGACTATGGATATTAATGAACTATCTGGGGTGATGGAAATACTCTGTATCATAATTGCTATTTTGTTACAGGAGTATGTACATTTGTTAAAACCCATTGAACTGTACACTTAAGATGTATGCATTTCACTGTAAGTAAATTTTACCTTAATTTTAAAAAGTTAAGTCAAATGTATCATGTTCTCTGTTGGCTTCTTTCTTTCCTTTTGTGTATGCTTTTGTGCAAACCAGCATTTAGGTAAGACTTGAATTTATTCATCCTGTTCTCTAACTTGGATTCAACCCATTCTCTAACTTGGAAATGCAGTCTTTTGACCTATTCATTTTGTAGTTACTGTAATTGTATGTTCTTATTTCCTTTCTTCTTAGATTATAAACTCCTTAAGAATAGGCCTGTCTCTTCTGTACACTATGTTCTGAGGACCTCATCTGGTACCATGAACTTTGTGGGTGCTTGACAAATATCTGGATTATTTCTCAATGTCCAGCTTTTGATCATAATTAAAGCAAGCAGAGCTAACCAAGATAGGATCAAATATCAGGCATTTAAGAGGGTGAATTAGAGCATGGCTGCGAGTGCTTTTGTGAGTGACTGTACATGTATAGCTCTGTTCCACAACAGATGAAGAACAATTTGGGTTCATTCCACATTAGTTATTTTTTTTCTTTTTGTTACTGGGCATGCTTAAGACTTCTCATTTTTAATGGGTCTGGAAAATCATCTCAAGAATGTTACTTTGTTGTAAAAAAAACATCTCTAACGATGTTAAGGATTACCGTGCCTCACTTCCTTGTCAGAGACCTCATCGACAGAAATGAAATCACATAGGATGTATAGGGGAAAAAAATTCCCTAAGGTCATATAAATTGTTAAATGTACAACACTCCATGGTAAATGTTAATTAAAATAAAGTCAAATGGGAGGGACCATATCAAATATGCACTGGAGCCTTAACCCTAAGAAAGTGGATAAGATTTACTTCTAAGCGAGTGCCTTTGAGGGAGTAAAGAAGAATTAAGAAGGCTGGTGGGAGAAAGAAAGAAGTGGGGGACAGATTGGAGGTGAGGACAACTTATTTTTAAAGCATCAGAAGCTCGAGTTCATCAATTCAGAGGCCATATGCTCCTTTCTTTCCTCCTCAACATTTATTGTGCATTGATTTTGTACCACGTGCTCTGCATGGTTCCATGGCCATTGAGACAGTCCCTGCCCCTGGGACAGTCTGAGACTTCTGGGGATTCAGTGTGTAATCTGTACAAAGTGCCTCCTATTTCTGGACATTTGGGCACCTTTCAGTCTTACAGTGTTTATTCACTTTATGGATCCTAATACTCCTCCCTCTCCCCTGGCAGCTCTCCACTTAGATTTCAAACTTATGAAAAACTAGGCCCTGTCTTATGACTTCATCTGTTATTTTATACAGAACCTAACACCCTGTAGGCAGCATAGCATTACTGTCCTTAGCCTCCAGCAAAGGGGCCTTTGGCTTGGGTCCTATGCCTCAGAGGGCTCCATTGATCACACACACACACACACACACACACACACACACACACACACACAAATATATAAATGTGTGGACTGTGTGTCACTCATGAGATGAGCTCAGCTGTGGCACAGCATGACCTGTAATCCTAAACAACCCCTCTTGAGACAAACCCATTCATCTCTCCATCCCTTGTTCCTGTCCTCAAAATAAAAAGTGACTGTGTCTGCGTGCTGAAGATTGTAGTTTGTGCCACTGCAAACATTAGAAACAAACATTTCTGAGGGAAGGATTTGAGTAGTAGAAGCACTCAGGTAAGAGAGAAAACTAATTAACTAACCTGCCAATTTCTTCGTCTCAGATGATATGAATACATTTTCACACAATGAGTTGTTATGTTGCAATACTGCCTAGCATCCATTTTCTTACTCCCTTACAACCATTGAACACGACATCGGGGAAAGATTGTATAATACTAAATGATTCATATTACTCTTAAGTTGATATGTACTAGGTCTAGATATAACATGTGTTATAACTGATTCTTAATTTTTTTTAAACATTTATTCACTTTTGAGAGACAGAGTGTGAGTGGCAGATGGGAGGGAGAGAGGGAGACACAGAATCCCAAGCAGGCTCCAGGCTCTAAGCTGTCAGCACAGAGCCCGACACGGGTCTTGGACTTACAAACCATGAGATCATGACCTGAGCCAAAGTCGGACACTCAACCTACCGAGCCACCCAGGCACCTCTATAATTGATCCTTTATATAAAATCTCAGATATAGATGCTGATTTAAGAGATGATAAAAATTATTAAATGATAATGGTATATACAGTGAAATTAAAATACCTTGTAATATTTAGCAATTGCAATACTTTTTCATATGTAGCTTTATTACAGTGTTTGAGCATGATACAAAAATTCATGATTTGTTTCTGAATCTAAGTAATGCTGTAGAGATTTTACTTTAGTTGCTATTGTTTCAGCAAAGTTTCTCCAAATTCAAATCAGTAAAAAGCAAACAAATAAACAAACAACAAAACTTACATAGGAACTTCTCTGGTTCAAGAAAGGCCATCTAATTTGGAATGACTCACAGTAGAAACAAATTATATGAAAAATCTTGATTATGACCACATAATTAGTGGTTTTGCTAAGATGAAAACTAGAAAAGTAAATTTCATGGAATAAATGTAATTAATGAATTTTGTGTGTCTTTGTTTTGTTATTCCTCAGTTATTACTGACTCATCAACAGAGCACCCCAGACATGCAGTAATAAATTCAGTTATCTCTGATATTTAGCTGACTTTTGATCATATAAAACAACATAATTTCATACATTTAAAAATATTTGTTATGAAAGGTAATTTGTCAAAGTACAAGGATAGAGCCTATTTTATTTGAAAGTTTATTAATATAACTCAGAACTTTCAAGTATTTTTTTTTCTGCTGGTTTGTAAGTCTACATTTGTCCTCTTGCACTGGGCCATGTATATGCTAGGGGAAGTTTCACAAAGTATGGTATAATGAATATATTTTTGTTTATTGGTTGATATAAGAACTTCATGGGAAATAAACATTTTCTTCATGGTTAGAATTCCTTTTAAAAAACAATGCTTTAATTTGCTGAAAATCTTTTTCTAGCAATTTTTTTTAAGTTTATTTATTTATTTTGAGAGAGAGAGTGTGTGTGAGCACAGCAGAGAGAGAGGGAAAGTGAGAGAATTCCAAGCAGCTCTGCACTGTCAACACGGGGCATGGAGCTGGATGCAGGGCTCAAACTCAATAACTGTGAGATCTTGACCTGCGCCAAAATCAAGAGTCAGATGCTTAGCTGACTGAGCCACCCAGGCACCCCTTCAAGCAGTTTTAAATGAAAGTTTCTGGTGATTTCTTTCCCTCTAGAATGATTCTCATATTTTAAAATAGCATTTGATAATGTCTCAGTTGGCTTCTTTTCTCCTTTCTGAAAAGCTCAGATATTAAATCAGATGCCCCTAAGGGAGGCATCTTGAGGTGGGTGGTGTGATGGGTGGAGGCAGAGCCCTCCGAACCAGTCAAGAGCATCTTGCCAGGCTCAGTCTGGTGTGGGGTCAGAGCCTCATTGGGAGGAGGAGGCAGTCTACTTTGTGGGGAGTGCAGGGTGGGGTGTTAGAGCCAAGCTGGGTAAGGAGGGCATTCACATGGTAGGGCACCCAGAGCAGAGTGTCAGAGCCCAAGCTGGGTGGAAGGGTGCCCATGTGGAGTGCAGCCTGGCCATGAGGTTTCAAAGCCTGAGCAGAATAAAGACGTCGTCTATATGGGGAACACCTGGCAGCAATAATGGGAAATGGATTACAAACTGGGGGATTAATCAAAAAGATAAAGATATCAAGAAAAATGGGAGTCAGGATTTTCACTATGTAGTGGAAAGGGAGAAAACTGGGATGAACACTGTGGTGTTAGGTTGGAATTGGCTGTATTGGTGTGAACTCATGATTTCAATAAATATAATAGTTTAAATTAATAAAATAAATAAAGAGATGGGTATAGATGTGCATGTGTATGCATGATGGCCTTGCAGTAGCACCCCCTTTCCACCTCAGTAGCAATGAGCTCACTTTCCATCCAGGTTTCTAAATATCATTTTCTACTAAATAAGTATCAGGGTTTTCCAGAGATGACTGATTCCAGGGCTCAGTCAAAACTTTTGGGGCATCCTATTGGGCCAGAGAGTAAATTGTTCTCAGAATGAAGGCCCATATCAAAAAGATATATGCACAGCACAGGAAACCATCAACAAAATGAAAAGGAAACCTACTGAGCAGCTAATACCCAAAATAAAGAATGCATAAAAATCAATAGAAAAAACCAATTTGATTAAAAAAAGGTGGGGAGAGGAGATCTGAATATACATTTTTCCCAAAGAAGACATACAGATGGCCAATGTATAATGTACCTATACCTGTTGCTCAACATCATTAACCATTAGGGAAGTGCAAATCAAAACCACAATGAGATATCACCTCACAACTGTTAGAATGGCTACTATCAAGGAGACAGGAAATAAGTGTTAGTGAGAGTATGGAGAATAGGAAACTCTTGTACACAGTTGGTGGAAATGTAAATTGGTGCAGCCACTATGGAAAACAATATGAAGTTTCTTCGAAAAAATTAAGAATAGAACTACCATATGATCCAGCAATTCCATTTCTGGGCATTTGAAAAAAATGAGAACACTAACTTGAAAAGATATATTCACCCCCAAGTTCATGGCAGCATTATTTCCAGTAACTAAGATACAGAAGCAACCTAAGTGTCCATCTACGGACGAATGGATAAAGAAAATGTGTTGTAGCCTGGTGCCCTCCTGCTGCTCCTGCTGGGCACTGCAGATGGCCAGGGCTCCACCCACAGTCTGACCTCTGCTTCAACACCCTGTCAGGTGGTTTGAAGCTTTTTGTTAAGAGAACAGAAATGCTTCTGCCTCTTTTCAGGAACTGGAGGATAAGAAAGAGTTATCAGAGGGATCAGAAGATGAAGAATTGCAGTTAGAAGAGTTTTCCTGTTGAAAACACTTGATCCCAAAGACTGGAAGATAAAGCAATGATTTTAAAACATCACCCAGACAAATGGAAAGCAGCTGGTGAACCAATAAAGAAGGAGATAACAACTACTTCACTTGCATAACTAAGGCTTACGAAATGTTATCTGATCTGGTGGAAAGACAAGCATTCAACAATGTAGATCCTACTTTTGATAACTCGATTCCTTCTAAAAGTGAAGCAAAGGACACTTTCTTTGAAGTGTTTCCCCCAGTGTTTCAAAGGAATTCCAGATGATTGAGTAAAAAGAAAAATGTCCCTAACCTGGGGTTATGAATTCATCATTTGAAGATATTGATGAATTTTGTTCTTTCTGGTATAATTTTGATTCTTGGAGAGAATTTTCTTATTTAGATGAAGAAGAAAAAGAAAAAGCAGAATGTCGTGATGAGAGGAGATGGATTGAAAAGCAGTAGAGAGCAACGGGGCACAAAGAAAAAAAGGAGAAATGAACAAAGTAAGAACATTAGTTGACAATGCACATAGCTGTGGTCCAGTGATTAAGAAGTTTAAAGAAGAAGAAAAAATTGTGGAAGAAGCAGAAAAGAGAGCCAAAGCAGAAGCACAATGGAAGGGGCAAGAAGCTAAAGAAAAACAAAGACAAGCCGAACTAGAAGCTTCTTGGTTAGTGAAAGAGAAAGAGGAGGAGGAAGTTAGACAATAAGCATTATTGGCTAAGAAGGAAAAACTATTCAGAAAAAAGCCATTAAAAAGGAAAGGAAAAACTTTGAAACACATAAGACCTGGAATCACTTTTTTTTTTTTTTTTTGAGAGCATGAGAGCAGGGGAGAGGGGCGGGGGGTGGGGGGGAGAGAGAGAGAGACAGAGAGAGAGACAGAGAGAGAGACAGAGAGAGAGAGAGAGAGAGAGAGAGAGAGAGAGAGAATCTTAAGTAGGTTCCATGCTCAGTGCAGAGCCAGATTCGGGGCTCGATCCCAGGACCCTGGGATCATGACCTGAGCCAAAATCAAGAGTTGGACACTCAACCGACTGAGCTACCCAGGTGCCCCTGGAATCACTTTTCTGACAATGAGGCAGAGCAGGTTAAAGTGATGGAAGAAGTGGAAAAATGTTGTGATTGACTTGAACTAGCAAGCTTACTGTGTTTGAAACACTGACATCACCTACGAAAGAAGTAGCAAAATCTGCTCTGTAAAAAAGAGAAGAAATAAATGAGCACATTAGAAAAGAGAGGAATCTGAAGCTCTCCTGTGACAGCATCTAAGAATGCAGACAAATCAACTGACAAAGTGGAAATGGCAGTAAAAATTAGGCAGAAGATGATTTGCAATTACTACTTAATTGAACCTCTTTCCTGTGGAACAAAGTGAGGATGGGAAGTTATTGCTAATTACATGAACATACCTTCTTCTGGAGTCAAGAGAACTGCCAAAGATGTTATTGGTAGAGCAGAGTCTTCAAGAACTTGATCCTCATAAAAAAAGATGACACAAACAAAAAGTATTTTGATAAAATTTAAAAAGAGCATGGAATGGTGTCCCAAGCAACACCTTCAGAACGATTTGAAGGTCCACGAACAGATTTCACCCCTTGGACAACAGAACAGAAGCTTTTGGAACAAGCTTTGAAAACCCACCCATTAAATACACCTGAGAGATTGGAAAAACTAGCAGAAGCAGGGCCTGGCAGGACAAAGAAGGACTGCTTGAAACGATAGAAGGAATTTGTTGGGATTGTAAAAACAGAGAAAGCTGCTCAAATGCAAGTGCTGAATGCAAGTAGACCCAAGAAATGGCTCATGACAATTTTTGTTGTATGTGCATTTTTAAAATAAAACTGAAAATACTGTACAAAAGAAAATGTGTATATAAAAAATTTTTTTTTGATGTTTATTTATTTTTGAGAGAGAGACAGAGTGTGAGCGAGGGAGGGGCAGAGAGAGAGAGAGGAAGACACAGAATCTGAAGCAGGCCCCAAGCTCTGAGCTGTCAGCACAGAGCCCGACTTGGGGCTCGAAATCACAAACTGTGAGATCATGACCTGAGCTGAAGGAGGACACTTAACCGACTGAGCCGCCCAGGCACCCAGCCACCCAGGCGCCACTGTGTGTGTGTGTGTGTGTGTGTGTGTGTGTGTATACACAATGTGTACACATACACAATGTGTATGAATATCAAATCAGTGTATTGTACACCTACAATTAACATAATGCTACATGTTAATTATACCTCAATAAAAAATAAATAAAAAGTAATACAACAACAACAAAAGCACAAAGAAGCCAGCTTGAAGGAAATCTTACTGATCAATTTGAGCAGCAAAAAGATTTATCTATTATCTAAGAGATGGTAACCCATTGAATATAATAGAAGTCATAAGTTCATGCTAATATAAATTAATAAATGATGATTTGATGAAGAATGGAATATTCACATTATTTTAAAGTGTCTCTACATAAAATATTTATTAATTATAAAGAGAAGAGTAAGTTTGCAGTGGAGAATCTTGGCAGACACCAAATAGTTAAATCAAATAGTTAAAGCTGACATTCTCTATAAAGGAACAAATCAAAATCTGCACCACCTGGGAATGCAATGAGATCTCAGCATTGTTTCTGCAATATTCCCACCAAAGATGCAGAACCTGAATTTAATCAGGAGAAAACATCAGACAACTCTAAATTGAGAGACATTCTATAAAATAACTGGCCTGTCGTTTTCAAATGTCTCAGGGCCATGAAAGACAAGGAAAGACAGAACTGTTCTAGTCTGAAGGAGACTAGAAACAGAACATCTCAATGCAACGTGTGACTGTGAACTAGATCTATAAAAGACAGTAATGGGACAATTGGGGTCTGAGGATTAAACTGGAGTGTAGTGTCAGTGTTAACTTTGTGGTTGTGATGGTTGCATTGCAGAGTGTGGGAGGATGTTATTTGCAGGAAATACACACTAAAGCACTTACAGGGTGATGGGGCATCAGGCTGGCGATTTATTCTCAAATGCCTCAGGAAGAAAAGGTCTTTGAATTCCACTTAACTTTTCTGTAAGTTTGGGATTATTCCAAGACAAAAAAAATATGCTAAATATAAAAAATTGAAAAAAATCCTTTCGAATTATAATTTTTTTAAACGTTTATTTATTTTTGAGACAGAGAGAGACAAAGCATTAACGGGGGAGGGTCAGAGACAGAGGGAGACACAGAATCTGAAACAGGCTCCAGGCTCTGACCGGTCAGCACAGAGCCCGACGCGGGGCCTGAACTCACGGACCGCGAGATCGTGACCTGAGCCGAAGTCGGCCACTTAACCGACTGAGCCACCCAGGCGCCCCTCGAATTATAATTTTTAATTTACAAATTATAATTCTGAACATGAATAGAAAATCACAAATCAGTTTTGGCCAACTAACCTGAAGCCACTTTAAGAGCACTGTTTATGTAAGACATCCCCATTGTTCTAGTGAAATGGCAGATAAAACGCAAGAAATGTTTTGCCTTGTAATTGATATATAAGCACAAAATCCCATATAGCGAGGGGAGAAACCTACATCCATATGAATACTGAATACTCAGTACCGAGGTCTGAAGTAGACTGCTGAGCACAGAGTAGATTTCTTACATCATTAGAGCAGAAAAAAGCATGTGTTCTGCCTACTAAGACAGAACATCACAAGTGGTTGGATTGTTAATTAATTGATTGATTGATTGGTTCATCCTGGCTCTGCCATTTACTAGCTGTTAGACCTAGACAAGTCACTTAATCTTCCTATGTCTCAATTTCCTCATATGTTTAAGGATAATTACAGTGCCTACTTCATAGGTGCTCACAGGGTGAACTTTAAATGAATTAGTATATGTTCAGTCCATAGAATACTGCCTGGCATGAAATAATGCTACCTGAAAGTATTAAATGCTACCTGTTGTTGTCATTGTTATTAACTCATTCATCAACAGTACAATCTGCATTTTTCACTGTTAGTGATGGTAATGTCATGGTATGTCACTCCCTACAGGAAAGTGACAGAAACTTTCCCTGTTGTGGAAATTTCTTATACCAGCCCCAACCCCCTCCCCTGCACCCCCACCCAGACTGTGTCCCTCTGGACCCTTCTTAATGGCAGAGTGTCAGTAGCCACCATGGCCTGACCTCAGCCTAGAACCCCACTGGCTGAGCTGGGAGCCCTTAGCCAGCATATCTAGAACATATTTTACATTTTCTGGCAAATGGTTCATTGTTTCCTTTCATGTGACTCTGCCTTTAGGATGTTTGCCTCTTTACCTCCTTGTAGAACTAATCAAACTGTCTAGAACTACTGACCAAACTCCACCTCCTCTGTGTCCCGCAAAGCTCCCCTGTTCACCTCGGTCCATTTTGAAGTCAACACAGAATCTTCAATACATTTGAAACTGATATACTGTTGCATTTTTATTTGACATTTTATGTTTTCAATAACTATTCAGTGCTTAGGCCCCAAAATTCTATGATTATGAGCATACGATTATGAGCCTTGACAGAGGAGGGTTTCCATAATTTTTTTAAGGATCATGTGTAAAATTTTAAGCTTTTATTATTGTTATCAGTCAGTAGTGAGACTTCAGTTCTTGTTTGCTTGCATCTATTTGTGGGACTCATTTAGGCAACTAACTCCCTTATGGTCTGTGAGTCATTTATTTATGCATTTTACTGCTGTGTCACTGTGACGAGCAGATGGCAGTAGATATCTCTGGACTTGATTTAAGGACTTGAATTTCCCTTGCATTTATGGATTGCCACTTTTAATGCTGCCATCCCCTTCAAAGTTGCTTGCTGGAGAGCATCTGAGAATGTACAGTAAACACCTGTGTTTGCTTTACCTCGTCTAGCACAGATGCCTAAGTGTGGACACCAGTGGAGAGAATAGGAGTTTCAGAGTCAGTCGACTACAGATGCATTTAACACTTGGCTCTTCAAGAAGGTAGATCATAATAGCTGATGAGTTTGGGCAAATTTCTTCATCAAAGAATAGTGAGTGGCATTGACTGTTGACTCCCCAGAAGGCCACCAGAAAAACAAAAGAAAACAAAACAAAACCTATTGATCAAACAAATCTTTTTGTATTGGATTTGCTGTAGAAAGGGGGAGCATCATTTTGACAGAGAGTAATATCTCAGGAGAAGTCAGGGGAGGATACTTATAGGATTTAGATAGGTTGGATAGCTTGTAATGTGGAGAACTAGTTGAGGAGGGGGAGAAACTGTGACATAACAATACTGGGTTGGTGGCCCGAATGAGACAAGCATGCAGCTAATGTTGGAATTAACCTATTTTAGTTGGTTCACAGTCTTATTTTCCACAGGCAAGCAGGTCATTTTTCTTCTTTTCAGAGGGACAGGAAGGTGTGCCTAGTTCTAGGACTGCTTAACATAGGTTTAGGAAATGTGTTAGTTTTAGTCCTTAGTGATCAAATTATGTTGTTGGATTATCGTATTACAAAGAATACCATATATAAATGAGAGTGGCACTGAGTAAGTGCTCATTATAGTGTTTCTTTTCTCTCCTAGCCCAGCCACTCCCCAACCCTTCCACCTCTGTTTATCTATATGGGGACCTCCTCTTCTTGGTAACACCATCTAGATCAGTGGTGTGCCATAGTAATTAATAGTTCTCAAAAAAGTTTATTGATGGATGACTGCGTGGCTCAGTCAGTTAAGAATCTGACTTCAGCTCAGGTCATGATCTTATGGTTTGTGAGTTTGAGCCCCGCATCCAGCTCTCTGCTGCCAGCACAGAGCCTGATTAAGATTCTCTGTCCCCCACCCTCTCCATGTCCCTTGCTTATGCACGTGCTTTCTCTCTCAAAATAAATAAACATTAAAAAAAGTTTATTGAATGAATAAATAAAAGTCAAAAGATAAAACTTTAAAAATCAAAATCAAAGTATTTGCAGAATTTTAATAATAGTTTAAACCCGTGAAACTGGATTTCTTCCAAGCATAATTAATTTATTTATTGCCTTACTAAATGCAAATTTCTCATTAACTCATTAAAGTTCTGGAAACCTAAAAACCTAAGGGAAAGCACTTAGATTTTGATTCCAAATATTTAGTTAAATTATTCAACTTCATTAGCTCTCATAGGGAAAAGTTATCCAAATTAGTTAAGAGTCATTATCTAAAGATGTTCTAAAGATGCTACAACATCAGAATAAAGTGAGAGGACTGAATATTAGGTTCCTTTTAGCATCTTTTTCGTTTTTGAACTGGTAGGCTTTGTTTTTTATCACTTTCATTAGGAAACAATTTCAGTTACTTCTGAATCAGTTTGCACCTACTTTTATTGATAAAGTACAATAAATTGTACAATTGTAAAGGTCTTACATCCCATAATGTTCCATTTTCCCACAGCACTTGCCTGATTTCTCTGTCTCTGTTTCCCTGTCGTCGTCGTCTTCTTCTTCTTCTTCTTCTTCTTCTTCTTCTTCTTCTTCTTCTTCTTCTTCTTCTTCTTCTTCTTCTTCTTCTCTCTCTCTCACACACACACACACACATACACACGGAGGATCCCAGACATCAAATGGGAATGACATTATATCAGCAGTTCCCTGATCACTAGAGCCTCTCAGAACTTTTAAAGGTACATGTATCAGAATACTTTCTCTCCTCACCAACCCCTAGGAGATTCTGACTCAGTTAAGGCTAAGCTGAGCACTTAGGAATCTATTCTTTTAAAAAGCATCCCAGGTGGGGCGCCTGAGTGTCTTGGTCGGTTAAGTGTCCGACTTCGGCTCAGGTCACGATCTCGCGGTCGGTGGGTTCGAGCCCCGCGTCGGGCTCTGTGCTGACAGCTCAGAGCCTGGAGCCTGTTTCAGATTCTGTGTCTCCCTCTCTCTGTGACCCTCCCCCGTTCATGCTCTGTCTCTCTCTGTCCCAAAAATAAATAAATGTTAAAAAAAAATTAAAAAAAAAAAAAGCATCTCAGGAGATTCTGGGGATCAAACAGGTTTGAGAATCAACCCCTGAGCAATATGGCCTTAAGAACATTCACAACTCCTGCTTTCAGAGGATCCCTGCATTCTCTGACAGTCATTCATGCACATCGGGTGCAATTGCTTGGATGTCTGCCTTTTCTGCCACCATTCTAGTTTCAGTGGACGCAAGCAGGGCACATCTGGTTACAGGCATGCTTCATTAGCTGCAAGGTTAACACAACTGTGACTTTTTTTTTTCTTTTGGAGGTCCATCAAAAGGACAAGATGAACAGGAAAAGGAAATTGAATATAGTAAAATTCTATTCTTCTTTTAAGAAACTGGAGCCCCCTTTATTCCTTTGTGTGCACAAGGTATATCAGCTGACAATGGATCATGAAAACCTCAGGAAGAAATGTCTGAGTTTCTATAGAATTTAAAGCCCAGACTGATCTATTTTAGTTTTGAGGCAGGTGCTAATTCTTGTGGCTAAGGCAGGCCTCTCTCACTCTTTCATGTGGTGTTGGACTAATAATAGCTACCATTTATTGGCAGCTGCTATGTTCTGAGAACAAGTTCAGTACTTTCTCTACTTTGTTTCATTTAATCTTAACAGCAACACTGTCTTCCTCATATTACAGAAGAAGAAACTGAGGCTGGGAAAGATCAAATAATTTACCCACGGTTAGAAACCATGTAAATCGCACAGCCAGCTGGACACCCAGGTTTTTTAGCTCCAAACCTGTATCCGGAAAGTATTACAGGATAGTGATTACAACTGTGGGCTTTGATCCTTCCTGCCTGGGTTCAGCCTCAGCTGTGTAACCTTGGGCAACTTGTGGAACCCCTCTGTGCCTCAGTTTCCTCATCTGAAAATAAGGTTCTTAACCCATTAAATGGGCAAAAGATCTTGGCAGATGGCAAATAACCTTATAAAAAGACACTCAACATTGTATGTCATTAGGGAATTGCAAATGAAAACAACAACGGCATACCATTACGTACATATTAGAATCTCTGTGATATCTACCTCCCACCTCTTTTCCAGTATGCAACTTGGACTATACTGCAATGAATTTCAGCTGTTTGATATCCCAGTGATTGTAGGTTCTTAGCCCTACAGTTGACTTTGAGTTTGAAATGTATCCTTTCTGGTCTATCAAACTTCATTGAGTTTATCTATAACCCAACTTCACAGTCTGATATGAATTCTAGATTTCAAATAACCTTTAATCTCTTAGGGGACAGAATTACAAATATTCCACTAAAGTTAATTACTTTTTCTAGAATGGTATACATATATGTGTGTGTATGTGTGTACCTGTGCATGTGTGTGTGTATTAAAGATAGGTATTGTTTTATGTTCCTATGAATTCTACAGATATTTAATTAAAATATGTAGACACTGAATATCCTCAAAACAGAATCACTTTTTTATGAGTGCTTAAAAGATTGAAATGTTTACATATAGATCTTCTGGAGAAAGGACAAAGACACGGTTTTAACAACAGAAAAAGAATCTATTGGTTTGCATTTTTAGATATGATAATTATGATAATATTAGTGCATGAAAATTAACGCATGAAAGCTATTTCAAACTAAAAAAATCTAGGGGAAATGTATGTATAAAATATGATATTATCAGTGATTATTCTAATAATACGCTGAAAACACATGTGTACTTCTTACAAGTAAACTCTAAATCATAGTTTTTCACTGGTGCTCTTGATTTATGGATCCTTGGAGTTCTCAAACATGAATCTTAATCTTTCAAGGTGGCCTAGAGGATGCATTTGGCTTATCAATGTTGATGGTGTGGAAAATTCTCAAAGGGGAGAACCCTGCCTTTCTGGATAGTTTATCAATAGGCCAGTGAATGTTTGACCCTTTTATTGAGTCAATCTATTGTGTTGATTAGTCCAGCTTCACAGGGAACCAAAAGGCTTATGAGACAGTGTTAATAAAATACTTTTATTCCTTAGAAGAGAGGCACTTCACAAAAATGAAATGTATACATCTTAAACAATTTAAAATTTTCTGGAATACCAGAAGTTTACTTTACCTTGAGTATGTTGCTCATAATAGGCTTTGTATTTTTATGATAAGGGAGGGAGTACTTTGCAGGGCCAGGTATGATGCCATTCTCTAAAATGAGAAAATTACAGGGCACCTGGGTGGCTAAGTCGGTTAAGCGTCTGACTTTGGCTCAGGTCATGATCTCACGGTTTGTGGGTTCAAGCCCCACATCAGGCTCTGTGCTGACAGCTCGGATCCTGGAGCCTGCTTCAGATTCTGTGTCTCCCTCTCTCTCTGCCCCTCTCCTTCTCATGATCTGTCTCTCAAAAATAAATAAACGTTAAAAAATTTTTTTTAATGAGAAAATTAAGATCCCAGGTAGTCAAGTGACTTTTCGATAGCCAACATGAAATGTCTTTCTGCCTGATCGAACTGCTCTCATTCTACTTCCTATAAAGGTATGAATATCCCCTAACTTCTCTAATTTTTCATTACCATCACCACCTGGTCTCACTGCCTCCAGGCTTAGGCCATTTAATATATTCTCTTCATTGCATCTGAAATGATCTTTCCATAAAATGCATTTCTAATCCTATGACTCCTATCTTTAAAATTCTTTGTGGCTTTCTGTTGCTTTTTGATAGAGTAAACCTTTAACTGGGCCAACAAGGTCTGACATAATCACCTCATTAACACATCTCTACCCACATCTCTCACACTGTTGTATTAAGCTGCACCACCTCTTGTCCTTCTATTTCTCTAGCCTGTAATGCTCCCCACACCAACTGATTCTTAGAACGGGTAATTCCTTCAGGTCTCTACTGAGATCTTTCCTCTCCCCATACCCTATACTCTGTTCTTACTCTCCTGACCCATTCTCCCAATTCTACATTGGAAAAGTTCTGGGACCCCTGATGGTAAAGCACATTCACTCCTTGAGCTTTCTGGGGGGTGTTGGCAAGTAGGGGACAGGAAGGCCCTTGGAAGGAACAATCCTGCACTGGTTAGAGTTGCAAGTTAGAGTTGCAAGTTAGTCACTCAAAGTATAGCAAGTAAGAAAGGTTAAAAAACGTTACAGTGATCTTTTCTGTCAGGTGATTTTTTTGTTTCAGTATGTTTTTCCTGCAAAAGAAACACATACCAACTTAATAATTATGGAAGCTTATATCTAATCGTTTGCACTGTTACTCAAATGTTGTCTGTTAACCCATAGCATTATGATCACCTGACATCAGATTGGAAATGAAGATTGACAAGATCCCCAGCTGATCTAAATGCACAATAAATTTTAACACACTGACAAGCTAAGCATAGGCTTGAAGTTAGATAAGTCTGGGCCCTAGAGTAACACTTTCCAATAGAACTTTCTGTGATGATAGAAATGTTCCATATCTGTACTGCTCAAAACATTAGCTGTTAACCACATGGGTCTATTGAGCACAAGAAATGTGGCTAGTGCCTGAAGAAGGCCCCCTTGAGTATTTAGCAAAGTACTGGATTGGCACATATGTATGAGGAAATTATCCAGATTGGGAAAGAACCATCCAAGAAGATTAAACTATAGAATAGGAGAATAGGAGTGCCTGTTCCTACAAACTCAGTGCTTTATACAGTGTGGTAAATATTAAGTGTTTAGCTTTTGTTATCGTTGGTGTTGTTGAATCCTTCTACCCTTAAGAAAGTTACTGTTATTAATCCTCATTTATAGATGAAAACAGAGGCACAGAGAAGTTGAATAACTTGCCTAAGATCATACAGCCAGTATGGGGTAGAGCTGGGTCTCAAATTGGTTCTACTTGACTTCAAAGCTCATATTTTCAACCACAAAGCTGACCTAACTCCAATAGGAGAGATTATATATATTTCTTCTCCTTTGCTCTTCAGTTCTGCACTAGCTCCAGATCGACTGGGTCTTAGTGTAAGCGGATCTTCAAAAAGTGTTTGTGGTTGATAAGAAAGATGGTCCTTTCATAAACCATTTCTGGAAAATGCCAATATTCCCTAGGAAGCAGCTCACATATTTCTGATTTTCCCCTGCACTAATATTAACATGATTTCTTAAATGCTGACAATATGTGGGAAGGTAATTTGAGACTTTCCCTCTCTGCTAGAAACTAGAAGTATGAAACAATGACTTGGTGATCTGAACAGCTGCCTGGCCTTTCTCTCCATCCCTTTGTCAATCACAGTTCTGCTCTCTGACCTGGGTTAATTAGTTTATTTTTAATGCCCCCATGTAAAATACTTGTCCCCATTAGAAAATGCTCTGTAATTTGCAACTTGGATTGCCTTCCCAACCCCAACTGAGCACTTGACTGCCTTTTTTCACGTCATTCCCTAACCTCTAGACACAGCTATCTTGCCATGCCAGTCACCTCAGTGACTCTATCATCTCCAAGGCCAAGTAGAAACTCTTTATTTTTGGTTTATGTAACCCATATGTCAGCTGTAGATCTATTACCCACTGACACCTAAATAAAGTCACCTCAGTCCTAGGAAAGTCTAGTAATTCTCTCCACGATTTCTGTGTCTGCATCGTTTGCATGAATACTCCTACTGCTGGGCTCAGGTTTTAGTGGGTAGTGCCTCCACAGCAACTCAAATATGTAATTCTGCTTGTTTTTAAGTTCTATACACATTTAAGGAGCTCCCTAGAATTTGACCATAAAATTAGCTGACACAAAGCTAATTTTGGAAAGATTTATACTGCATCAATGCAAATGACTTCAAATTGAACATTAGCCATTCCTTTTTTGAAATGCCTTTTAGCTACTCCAACATTACTGGCCTTTTACCCTACATGGTCTCCAACTACACATCATATCCCTGATTCTTCTCTTACCCTCCCTTTTTAGAAGTTAAAACATATATTTTTTTCTTTGCTTTAGGAAGATCACTCTAGCCACTTTCTAAAATATTTACCATGGTGCCCGCTGACATTCACACTCTTTGGTCTGTCATAAGCAGCAGTCCAAGTATTGGCTCAAAAAATTATAGTAACCTCCCTAAGAAAAATTCTGGTGCCAACTGTTAAGATAATACATTTTTCACTTCCATTGACCTAATTTTTGCTCACCTTTCCATCCTCATCTCCCCACTAGTGCAAGCGCTATTTCTGCTGTCAACACATTATGTTTTTCCTCATTTCCATATTTTAAAAAGTAGTCACTGCTTCTGCCTGGAACTCCCTTCCATCCTCCCATAAAAGGAAATATATTTTTTAAAGGGAAAGTCATGCCTCTTGTACAATATAAAATTTGAAAAAAATTAAAGATTTTATTCAGCTCATTAATTAATCTAGGAGTTAGTAAGATGCTACAACAGGTTCAAAGGAGAGTCCAGAGAGCAGAAACTTATATGGGCCATACAGGCCATTAGGAATATTGAGAAGAATTTGCTTCATAAACACTAAACTGTTTTATTCACATTGGTGGGGGAAAATCAACTGATGCTCCATCAGAAAAAAATTCATTTCTACATCTTTGGACAAAATTAATTTGCACTTCTGTAAGTTGTCTACAAATTACAGAGTTGTAAGTAGCTCAAAGGTCATGAAAGGCATGAAGACCCCCGTAGAACTGGATATCTTTGGAGGACATGCTAAAAACGACTTGGTTTTCATTAAAGACGTCCTGTAATCCTTTTGGTCCATTTCCAAGGAATTCACAATTTTTCTTTATAGTCTCTTTCTCTCCCTCTACTATCTTCTGCTCCTCTCTTTCCCCATTTGGTTTACCTGTCTCTGGTTCCTTGTGGTCAACTCATTCCTTTCTACATACTCTCAACCCATGTATTTAATAACCTATCTATAGTTTGCTCAGGATCTGGATCGTTAGCTTGCTAGACAGTGGTTTTTATTAAAAAAAATTTTTTTTTAATGTTTATTTATTTTTGAGACAGAGGGAGACAGAGCACGACTGGGGGAGGGGCAGAGAGAGAGGGAGACACAGAATCCGAAACAGGCTCCAGGCTCTGAGCTGTCAACACAGAGCCTGACGCGGGGCTCGAACCCACGAACCGTGAGATTGTGACCTGAGCCAAAGTCGGATGCTTAACCAACTGAGCCACCCAGGTGCCCCGTAGACAATGGTTTTTAAAATAATTTATTTCTTGGGGCCCCTGGGTGGCTCTGTCGGTTCAGTGTACGACTTTGGCTTAGGTCATATCTTACAGCTTGTGAGTTCGAGCCCCACAGCTGACTCTGTGCTGACAGCTCAGAGCCTGGAGCCCGCTTGAGATTCTGTGTCTCCCTCTCTGCTCCTCTCCCACTCATGCTTTGTCTCTCTGTCTCTGTCTCTCTCTGTATCTGTCTCTCCCTCAAAAATAAATAAACATCTAAAAAAAGTCTTTAAAATAATTTATTTCTTTCTCCTTAGAAAAGAATCAGGAAACCACTGTTTGTGTGCTTGCGCTTCTGGTTACTCTAATGTTTCACTCAGCTGGGTTTGGAGGCTTGAACTACTTGAACTAGCTATAGGGTTTCTTAATATATTTTTTCCGTATCTTAGATTTCACTTTCTTCTTTATGATGTTGGAAGGTTGAGTGCAGTTCAAATATTGTCCTTAACAAAGAACGTAAGAACAAAAGGGACCTTGAGGAATTCCACATTTTCTGTCATTTGTTACATTTTTTATGCATACGTATTCTACAAATGGTGGTCCTCTGCTTTATATATTCTTTCACTTGTTCTAAGAGTAAGGTTTGGCTGCCTGCAGCAGTGTTCACAATTCTCAGAAAATTAAGGGAATTAGTCTTTGGCATTTGGCTCACAGGTTGATACAACTCTTTGGCTTTCATCTTTGGTCATTTCTGCATTTATGTCCTGAATGTGAACTATGTGGAGAGCTGTAGTGCTCTGGGTTCTTGATGTTCTTCTTCACTTTCTTCCTTCTTGGGATGATACATAAGAGTACTCTTAGAATTGTATTGGAAAAGTCAATACTTTATAGAGGTAAATTATATTAAGGCTTCTGATAATTCATTCTATATAGTTCTTACTGAAAGATACTTTACTGAGTAAATTATTAGGTGGCCACATAAGGGGCCTGTTGATGCTGAGATGGTATTTTTCAAAAAAGGAGGGCCAATGAGTAAACAAAGTGGCATTTGAAGAGCAGAGGTAAGTAGATCCCATGCTGGTGAAGAGAGAAATCTCGTGATAACAAGGTCATATATAATGCAAACAAACCAAAGCTATCCAAACGGTGTCACAATGATTCCCCAGTGACTTACAAGCACCATTGGGAGTTGAGTAACTCCACTGGATTTTCAATTCTGAATCATGCCTAGTGTTAATTTAAGTACAGAGAGTAAAGTCTTACACTGTTCTCCTGGCTGCTCTGGGTACAGTTGGACAATCATTTGTGTGGTTGAGGCTATAAAATCTGCTGCTCACAAAGCTGTAGGGATTGAGGCTCTCTGGCGTGGGTCAGCCGGGGAGGAGGGCTCTGCCTGGGGTAGGCACTGTAGTGGGTGGAAAGCCAGGCTGTGGCAGGCGGATCCAGCCTTAAGTATGTTGTCATGCAACAATGGGCACCCTCAAGGCCTCTGCCCACCGTTTCTCTTAAGGAACCTCTGTTATAGCTTCCTAGAAAGATTAGTGGGGAGTGGAGATTTTAGCTTCAAAGGTAAACCCCTAGGGTTCATGGCTTTTCTTTTTTCTCTTCTTGTGCAGCATCTTTCTGGTCACAAACCCCTGAACTGCAGGCAATTCCGTTGCACCAACCATTTTTAAACAGTAAAAGGGAATGGCAGGGCATAAAGACATGACTGAAAACAAACAAACAAACAAACAAACAAACAAACAAACAAACGTGTGCCAGACGTTGTTCACATTGCTTTACATTATTAATTTGCTCACTCCTCATCACACCTAAGTGAAGCAGATAATGTGTTATATGTTACAGATATATAGATTATATAAAATTATACACATACTGTTCTATATTACTTGGTTAATTTGCTCGCAAAGCAATAATTCATAAAAAAAGGCTCTTCTTGTTTTACACAACTTACAGTTATAGCTTGGTGGGGTTAGGGGGATGTGAGAGAGGGGAGTCCTTGTCTTTGTTTCATTGAATTAATTTCTGCCCTCTAGTCCAAAGTGTCTCCCCCTAACCCACTCCAACCTCTTTTAATTTCTGAGGGGAAAAATTCCATGTGTGAAGCTCAGCCATTCCTTTTGTAGCTGGCCATCCCCAGAAATATTGATTCAGCATTTGATACCATGATTGAAATCACACTGAACTTTCCAACTTTCATGCTAAACGTCTTGGTCTGCTGCTCTATTTGTTGATCTATCTGTGATCTTCACCAGCAATATAGCCATGGTAGCAGGTCCCTAGCTGGTTTTATGTGTCTCATAGTTGATGAAAATCTTTGGCTGACAGATGGTGATGATAGGAATCTTTTAGAATAGTTTTTGGGTTATTTGAGCTACCACTGTTCCTTTCAGAATAATAATAGCTAACACTTACATAGTGCGGCACTGTGCCAGGCTGTATTCTAATTGCTCTATGTATACTATCAAATTTTAATCCTCACAATAACCTATGCAAGCAAAATTAGTTTGACTTATTTCCTTCCTTCCAGCATTTTCTTCTAATTCCAAGTCTCATGTGGATGCAGTAAGTAGTGGGACTTAATATCACATGCTCACACTTGATTACAAGGGAGGCTGGCAAGGCAGGCCCTGGTCTTTGCCTTGGGAGTTGGGACTCATCATGAAGAAAGTGAACACAATATGGAAATGTGTTTAGAAGATTCCAGGACACCATAAATATAAATAATGCCACTACAGAGACAGAGGAGGAAAATCAGGAATGTGGCATCACAGAAACCAAGGGAAAAGTGTGTTTCAAATGCCACAGAGTGCTCACTTTGGCAGCACTTTAGTAAAGTTGGAACAACACAGAGAGGATTAGCATGGCCTCTATGCAAGGATGACACACAAATTCATGAAGCTTCCATATTTTTAAAACAAACAAGCAAACAAAAACACCAAATGCCACAAAGAGATAGAGTACTACAAAGAGTGAAAAATATTCATTGGCTCTAGTGATGTGGAGGTCACTGGTGACCTTAGGGAGAACTGTTTCAGCAGTGTCGGGAGGGGAAAGAAATGGATTGGATTGAGGAAAGAATAAGATTGGAGGAAATGGAAGTAGTGAGTTTAGGCAATTTGTTAAAGATCAGCAGTGAAGAAGGGGAGAAATCTAGGATAGCAGTTGATAGAGCGGGAAGTGGGATCAGGGATTAAAAAAAAATTTGTATGTGAAGGATTCAGTAGAGAGAAGATGATGAAGATATAGGATAGAAAAGATATAATCAATAATGGTAAGCTTCTGAGAAGGTGGCCAGGGATGGGATTCAGCACTATTTCAAAAGGTGGAATAGATGAGAGAATGGCAGCAATTCAGATGAAACTTCAGATGAAACTTCAGTCCCAGCCAACAAGCTTGATTGGTCTCATGAGAAGCCTTTAAATTAAACAGGTCTTTGTGATAGAAATTCAAAGGAACCCCCACGGTAGACTTTGTCTTTTGAGAAGTGGAGTCATTTACCATTGAAATTGGGAGAATGAGGGTGTGTTGGTTGAAGGAAGAAGGTTATAAATGGTGACGAATAGCAAGCAAGCTGACTCAGGTCGTACAGGGTAACTGCCAGGTCGTCCTGAGGGCTCCGGCAGGGTAGGAAATCATTAAGGTATAGATAGAAATGCGAATCTGGCCTTTTTCACAATTTCCTGCAGCATGGTTTAGCCAGCAAGATGCAGGCACAGAGGGAACAGATGATGTATTCATCCAGGGTTGGGTTTATGAAAAGACAGAGGGTAGAGGGGCAGGAGAGTTTAAGATGCTGGTGAGTTGGGGCACCTGGGTGGCTCAGTCGGTTATGCGTCCGACTTCGGCTCAGGTCATGATCTCACGGTCCGTGGGTTCGAGCCCCGCATTGGGGCTCTGTGCTGACAGCTCAGAGCCTGGAGCCTGTTTCAGATTCTGTGTCTCCCTCTCTCTCTGCCCCTCCCCTGTTCACGCTGTGTCTCTCTCTGTCTCAAAAATAAATAAACGTTAAAAAAAAAAATTAAAAAAAAAAAAAAAAGATGCTGGTGAGAGAGTTACCAAACGGATAGACCAGGTAATCTAAACTAGTAACATGGAAAGTAAACAGCATGGTAGTGGTGGTGGTAGTGTTAACTAATAGGGAGTTCAATGGCCTGAATGTCCTAAAGATACAGAAGATACAGAAGAATGTTTGTGGTGGGTAATGGTCGAATAGTCAAACTGGAAAGATAGAAGTTTAGGGTCAAAAGTAGATGTGGTAAGCAGCCTCTAAGAAAGTTCACAACGATCCCTGCCTCTGGGCATTTATACTCTTGTGCAATCCCCTCCCCTTGAGTGTGGGCTTAATTTTTAATAAACAGAATATGGCACAAATGATGGGGATGGGATGCAACTTCTGAGATTAGGTCACAAAAAGACTGTGGTTTCCATCTTGAGTATCCAGTCTTGTGCTCTCTTACTCCTCATTCTGAGTGTCTGCCATGTTGTGAGCTTCCCTAGAGAAGCACGTGGCAAAGACTAAAGGATGCTTCTGGCCTACAGCCAGTGAGGAACTGAATCTTTCCCAAAACCATGTGAGGGGGCTTAGAGGCAAATCCTCTGCCAGTTGAACCTTCAGATGAAACTTCAGTCCCAGCCAACAAGCTTGATTGGTCTCATGAGAAGCCTTATACCAAAGGTACCCGGCTAAGATCCCTGGATTCTTGACCCAAGTAAACTGTGAGATAATAAATATTGGTTGTTTTAAGCTTCTAAATTGTGAAGTAATTTGCTATGCAGCAGTAAGTAACTAAGCAGGGTTATCACAGTACTAATTAGATGCTATAATCTTTTGTTAGAGGAAATATAAGAACCTTTTCATAAAAGTCATGTTAGAATTGGATTAGAGTAACATTTTTGTTCCAATACCTAAAGACTGAGAGAGAGAGATATCAGGGAGTGGGGGAAGAACAGAGAGTGAGAGAGACAGTGGATCTGAAGCAGGCTCTGTGCTGACAGCAGAGTCCAATATGGGGCTTGAACTAACAAACCACAAGATCATGACCTGAGCCCAAGTAAGATGCTTAATTGACTGAGCCACCCAGGTGCCCCAGTTAACACTCTTCCAATTTATCTGTTAATGTCCTCATTATTTTTAGGAGTCAATATTTATTTAAGTTTACTAACACATTTTTACCAGTATCTCTGTTTGCCATCGTATCTTGTACTCCACCTCTCTCTTCAGCTCATTTTCTTTTCTGCTGTGGTATATTCTTAATCATTTCTTTCAGCAAATGTCTATCAGTTTTATCCTTTCTATATCTGAAAATGCCTTGTTTTATCCTCTTTTTATTTATTTATTTTAAAAAATGTGTGGTTTTTTTTTTTTTTTTTTTTTTTTTTTTTTGAGAGAGCATGCACATGAGAGAGGGAGGGGCAGGGACAGAGGGAGAGAGAATTCCAAGCAGATTCCACTCCCAGCATGGAGCCTGATATGGGGCTTGATCCCACAACCATCAGATCATGACCTGAGCTGAAATCAAGAGTCAGACACTTAACCAATGAGCCACCCTGGTGTCCCTATCCTTTTTTAAACATTAATAGTTCAGATGGATATGAAAATAATTCAAATATATAGAAATACTGAAAGACTTGTACAGTGAACACTATATACCAACTACTCAGATTCTTTTTTAAAATTTTTTAAATGTTTATTTATTTTTGAGACAATGCGAGAGACAGAGTGCCAGTGGTGGAGGGGCAGAGAGAGGGAGACACAGAATCCGAAGCAGGCTTCAGGCTCTGAGCTGTCAGCACAGAGCCCGACTCGGGGCTCGAACTCACAAACCACGAGATCATGACCTGAGCCAAAGTCAGATGCTCAACCAACTGAGCCACCCAGATGTCCCTAGATTCTTTATTTGTTAACATTGTGCTATATTTGTTTTATCTTACATCTATTTATTTATTTTTCCATCTTATTTTTTTTTAATTTTTAAAAAATGTTTATTTATTTTCTAGAGACAGAGAGAGCAAGCAGTGGAGGGGCAGAGAGAGGGAGACACAGAATCCAAAGCAGGCTTCAGGCTCTGAGCTGTCAGGACAGAGTCCGATGTGGGGCTTGAACCCATGAATTGTGAGATTATGACCTGAGCTAAAGTTGGATGCTCAACTGACTGAGCCACTCAGGCGCCCTAGTATCCATCTTATTTTTTGATGCACTTCAAAATAAGTCCTAGACATCCATATACCTCATTTTTAAACACTTAGACTGAATATGATTAACTAGGGTTCAGTATGTGTTTAGAGTTCCTTTTTTGAAATAAAATATACACTATGCATAAAACTCAACTGTATCATTTTATGAGTTATGACAAATACATGTACTTGTATAACCTATACTCTCTTCAAGATACAGAATAGTGACATCACTCCAGAAAGTTCTATCATGCCCCTTCCCAGGCAATCTCCACTATCCCCCTTGAGAGACAAACACTGTTCTGATTTCTTTTTCACCATAATTTCATCTGCTTGTTCCAGAGTTTTGTATGAGTGAAATCATAAACCATGTTCTCTTCTGTGTAAAACTTTTTCACTTAGCATAATGTTTTTGAGATTTATCCATTTATCTGTAGTTCATTTCGTTTTATTACTGAATATTATTCTATTGCATGAGTATGCATACATAGTATATACTCTGGTGGTGAGGGATACATGCTGTTTTTAGGTTTTAATTATTATGAATGAACCTGATATAAATAAATCTTCTTGTTGACATATGTGGAATTCCTGGGTTGGAGGGTAGGTGAATGTTTAGTTTGGTAAGAAACTCTCAGGCTAGGTGGTTCTCTTTTCATGCCTACAGCAGCCATGGCTTGTGATCCCAAGAAGCATCTGAAGCATGTAGTATATCCAAAGCATTGGATGCTGGATAAACTGACCCATGTGTGTGCCCCTCATCCTCATAAGCTGAGAGAATGTCTTCTTTTCATCATTTTCCTAAGGAACAGACTTAACTATGCCCTAACAGGAGATCAAGTAAAGATCTGTATGCAGTGTTTTATTAAGATTGATGGCAAGGTCCAAACTGATATAACCTACCCTGCTGGTTTTATGGATGTCATTCGCATTGACAAGATTGGGGAGAATTTCTTTCTTTTTTCTTTTTTTATTATGATTTTTTAAATTTTTAAAATTTACATCCAAGTTAGTTAGCAAATAGTGCAATAATAATCTCAGGAGTAGATTCCAGTGATCCATCCCCCATGTATAACACCCAGTGCTTATCCCAACAAGTGTCTTCCTTAATGCCCCTTACCAATTTAGCCCAACCCCTCTCCTGCAACCCCTCCAGCAACCCTCAGTTTGTTCTCTGTATTTAACAGTCTTTTATGTTTTGTCCCCCTCCTTGTTTTTATATTATTTTTTGCTTCCATTTCCTTATGTCATCTGTTTTGTATCTTAGATTCCTCATACGAGTAAAGTCATATGATATTTGTCTTTCTCTGACTAACTTCACTTAGCATAATACCCTCTAGTTCCATCCACATAGGTGCAAATGGCAAGATTTCATTCTTTTTGATTGCCGAGTAATACCTCATTGTATATATACCACATCGTTTTTATCCATTCAACTGTCGATGGACATTTGGGCTTTTTCCATACTCTGGCTATTGTTGATAGCGCTGCTATAAACATTGGGGTGTATGTGCCCCTTTGAAACAGCACACCTGTATCCCTTGGATAAATACCTAGTAGTGCAATTGGTGGGTTGTAGCTGTATTTTTATTTTTTTGAGGAACCTCCATATGTTTTCCAGAGTGGGTGCACCAGCTTGCATTCCCACCAGCAGTGCAAAAGAGATCCTCTTTCTCCACATCCTCACCAACATCTGTTGTTTCCTGAGTTGCTAATTTTAGCCATTCTGACTGGTGTGAGGTGGTATCTTATTGTTATTTTAATTTGTATTTCCCTGATGATGAGTGATGTTGAGAATTTTTTCATGTGTTGGTTGGCCATCTGGATGTCTTCTCTGGAGAAGTGTCTATTCATGTCTTTTGCCCATTTCTTCACTGGATTATTTGTTTTTTGGGTGTTGAGTTTGATATGTTCTTTATAGATTTTGGACACTAACCCTTTATCTGATATGTGATTTGCAAATATCTTCTCCCATTCCGTTGGTTGCCTTTTAGTTTTGCTGATTGTTTCCTTTGCTGTGCAAAAGCTTTTTATTTTGATGAGGTCCCAATAGTTCATTTTTGCTTTTGTTTCCCTTGCCTTCAGAAATGTGTTGAGTAAGAAGTTGCTGTGGCTGAAGTCAAAGAGATTTTTGCCTGCTTTCTTCTTTGGGATTTTGATGGCTTCCTGTCTTAAGTTTAGTCTTTCATCCATTTTGAGTTTCTTTTTGTGTATGGTGTAAGAAAGTGGTCCAGGTTCATTTTTCTGCATGTTGCTGTTCTGTTTTCCTAGCACCATTTGCTAAAGAGACTATCTTTATTCCATTGGATATTCTTTCCTGCTTTCTCAAAGATTAGTTGGCCATACGTTTGTGGGTCCATTTCTGTGTTCTCTATTCTGTTCCATTGATCTGAGTATCTGTTTTTGTGACAGTAGCATACTGTGTTGATGATTACAGCTTTGTAATACCTCCAGCTTTGTGATGCCTCCAGCTTTGTTTTCTTTTTCAGGATTTCTTTGGCTATTTGGGGTCTTTTCTGGTTCCATACAAATTTTAGGATTGTTTGTTCTAGCTCTGTGAAGAATTCTGATGTTATTTTGATAGGGATTGCAGACTGGGGAGAATTTCTATCTGATCTATGACACCAAGAGTCGCTTTGTTGTTCATCAGATTACACCCAAGAAGGCCAAGTACAAATTGTACAAAGTGAGAAAGATCTTTGTGGGGACAAAAGGAATCCTTCATCTGGAGACCCATGATGCTCGTACCATCCACTATCCTGATCCCCTCATCAAGGTGAATGACAGCATTCAGATTGATTTAGAAACTGTAAATAGTACTGATTTCATCAAGTTTGACACTGGTAATCTTTGTATGGTGACTGGAGGTGCTAACCTAGGAAGAATTGGTGTGATCACCAACAGAGAGAGATACCCTGGTTCTTTTGATGTAGTTCACGTGAAAGATGCCAATGGCAGCAGCTTTGCCACCTGGCTGTCCAATATTTTGTTATTGGCAAAAGCAACAAACCATAAATTTCTCTTCTCTGTGGAAAGGGTATCTGCCTCACCATTGCTGAAGAGAGAGACAAAAGACTGGTGGCCAAACAGGGCAATGGGTAAAATGGTCTTTAGGTGATGTGATTGGAAGTCTTTATGTTTAATGAAAGATAATACAGCATGATTTAAAAAAGAAACTGTAAGGCTATTTTCCAGAGTGGTTTTTATTATTTTACATTCCCACAACAATGTAGGAGAGTTCTGATGGCTCCACATTCTTGTCAACATATTGTGTTGTCAGTCTTTTTAATTTTAGCCATTTTGTTGTGTATATATGGGAATTCATCATGTATTCCATTGTTTCTGACTCTCCTGTTCGTGTTGAGATCTCTAATGGCAGCATCATGTTTTCATTTCTTTGCAGCTAATCTATTTTTTCCTATGATAGTTTTTAAGACGTTATCTTTTCCTTTTATGTTCTGAAGTTTTACTGCAATATGTCTAGGTCTGGATTTGTTTTCCTTTATGCTGCCTTTTCAGTTTGAGAATTTAATTCTGGAAAATTCAGTTTGGTGTAATTTGTAATTATGTCTGTATGCTCACTATTGTGGGGAGATTTATCAGTTGGACCTTAAGGTGTACTGGTTGGTATAGGTTTTTCCTATGGGAGCAGTTTCCTGTTGGTTTCTTATGGGACTATGTGAGATTTCTATGTAAATTTCTTGGCACAGAGTTGCTACACTGTGAGGGCACTTGGGAGAATTCCATCCCACATATGTGAATGCTTTGTCTAGGGGTTCTGATTTCTGAACATCAGCTGTTTCCACCTATGTTCTGGACAAGCTGAGAACTAGGGCTGGTAGGTCCTAATTTTCTAAGCTCCTGGCTCCATCAAAAATCCAGTTCCAGTTTCCCCACTGTCCACAGAGACTGTGTCCTCAGCTTATATCTTCACACAAATACTAAAACTGCAGCCCCACAGGTGCATTTCTCTTTGGGTTACAAGTCCTGCCCAACCCCCCCCACCCCCACCCCCACCTGCCCCCGCCATTAGATTCCTACTAACTGCTATGGATTCCTTCCTATTCTTGACATCTGAAATTTCCCCCTTTTTACTTTTGAGATTGAAAATATATTAAAGATATGTTTAAAAACATTTTTTTTTCCCTGGAATATCTATGTTTTGTGTAGAAAGGCAGTACTCACTACTCCTTAGCTCAATCTGTCATCTTGATTGTAAGTTTCTACTTAGTCTTTAAACCCATTGCAATTTGGTTTCTTCCCCACTATTCCATTGAAAATGTATCTACTAAGGTCTCAAATGACCCACTAATCATTAGATCCAGCGGACATTTTCCAGTGTTTACAGCAAATAGCATATGATGGTATTCTTCACTTCTCCCACTTAAAGACTTTCTCCCTCTGGGCTTCTATAAAGCTGCTTCTCACAGTTGTCCCTGCTTCCAAATTTTCCCTTTTCTGCCTCCTTTGAAGGCTATAAATTGTTGATTTTCAGTATCTGGCTCTACCCACATGTGTCTCTTGGGCTCTTTACCTGTGGGTATCCACCTGCCTACTCAATATTTTTTGCATTGCCCCACAAACACCTCAACTTTTCCAAGACTAAATAAAAATTCCCCTAAATCTATTTTAAGAAATAAAGAAGAGTAGAGTGTTATTTCTGTTGATCATGGCCTTCAAAGGAGAAAGTTTACATGAATGTGGAAGAGTAGTGGTTTGGATATTGTAGTAAGGAATTAGACAAATTCTCGCCACAGCTTCTAGTTTCTAGGTACACAGACCAGGGAAGATGAATACTTTTCTCCAAAGAAGGGGGATCTGTGGGATTTCAAGACCTTAGAGGAAAGCCAGCTCTCAGTTCAGAGGCGATGGGAAAGTCTTCAGTGATTAGATCAAGTTGAACTATGGTTCATTGGCAAAGAAAGCAAGATTTAGTGTGTACAACAGAGAGGAAAGTAGCTGAAAGAAGAGAAAATATAAAGAAAGAAAGCACTCCCCAGGTGTTTTCTGAGCTTCTTGAGGGCAGGTGCCAATCATAACCACCTTTCCATCCTTAGAATCTATCCCAGCATCTGGTATATGCTAATCTCTGAGCAAATGTTTGTTATAATAAAATGAGACTGTTGTAAATGGCTTTTAATTATTTTCCATGAGGGGGCGTGCAGTAAAAGATCCTGCTCTCTGATGATAAGAGGAAATGAGAAAGAAGGATATTAGCTTTGGGCATTTAGAAGGACATAACCCAATTCTACAAACATTTATAAATGCCTATTGAGTTAGCCACAGTTGAATGTAACACCCACATCTGGGTATCCTTTCCCCCAGTCATATAGATTAATTGGCTATGATTCTGATTGCAGCAGATTCTCTCCCCTCTCCCAGCACTTAGGGGGAGATATCTATAATACAGAACAGGTCCTACTAGTGGATATGGCCCGCCCACTTCTCTTCCTGTAAGTTTATTAGAAAAGAATTTTTTTTACAGAAATTAAATATAATGAACAATAACCAGTCACTGGGTTATAGCAGCTGAAATGTCTCTTGCTGCAAATTCCCCCTCTTTTAGATATTTCTCTCATGGTGGCAAAGCAAGTGAGTTACCTCTGCGTATAATTTCTCCTAATGATGCTAATTATTTGGTAATGAGGCAGTGTCCCTGCTTGGCCATTCTGGTGCCCAGGCCTTCCAAGACTCATAGGAGACTCTCCCAAGTTTGAGGGGTTCTTGGCTTTCTGAAATCTGCCACCTATACCGCAAAGTATTAATAAAAGGAAAAAATGTAATTTCTGTCTTTGCATAATGCCGTTTTCCCCCTCTGGTGTGTGGCATTGTTTTCCTCTGCATTTGATAGATTTTTTTGTTGTTGGGCATAGAGATTTTTCTGTCTTCTCTTGGACTCTTCCCAGCCAGTCTACAGACCTCCATGCTCTCTCTGTAGTGGCATACATCCATCACTATCAATCCCTTTGTGGACTCGCTAATTACATCATGGCTCAATTGCTTTTGTCAGAACAAAGATTGGAAAAGTTCATCTCTGTTTCAAGGAGGTCTGCATCTGTTGTGTGATACAGATATAAACCCATGTTGTGACTGAGGGGTAAACAAAATGCTGCAGAGTACAGGAAGAGAACTGCTAAGAAGGATAGGCGAGAGACATTGGAGTAAACGTTTACAAGTTTTCATTTTAGACTCTGTATTCTTCTTGGTAGAAGTTCTAGACAGTAGCAGTCCACTTTCTGGAGGGAGAGACAGGCAGCTTAATTGGAATTCTGGTCACAGGTATTTAAAATTGTCCCTTTAAATAAAAAGTACCTTGTCTGTTATGTAAAGATACAGGAACTTTCAACTGCTTTGCCAAAGCACATTGGTATATTGTGAATCCTATACAAATGTGTCACCAAATTTTGACAAATTTGTAAGATTAAAGCTTGCTCCAACTGAGATTCCTACATTTCAGTGATAAACCACTGAATTTTAAGCTGAGTAGATCCTGGAACTGAATGTAGAATAGGGAACAGAAGGTGCCAAGTAAGAGGTAAGAGGCATAGTGTATTGTCAAACCAGGCCCCCAAATGATGGTATGTTTACTGAACACTTGCAACCTTGGCCTGTGAATCATCAAAGAGAATGTGGACAGGGCAAATAACGTGACTTTCTTTTCACAGACAGTGTTGAGGGTTGGGCAGGAGAATGGGGAAACGGCTTGACAGGCTTTCATAGACACTGTGAGACATCATCACACTGAGTAGTGATGGTGGGTTAAAGATTATTGACTTTTCAGTGTTCTTTTAGGCCCTTTAATCTCTTCAAGTGTGCCACTAAAATTTATAGTATTCAAAATGGTACTCCCCCCAATGCCCTGAATGTAGTGCAAGATGAGAATCACTAGAGTAGGTACATTTAAAATTAAAATGAAAGAGATCTCCTTGTTCCTTTTTCTTATCGGGTAGAAGCCTTTAACATCTCTTACCTCAAATGAATATCATCTGTTTCCTTTTTATCGGAGTCACAGAACATGAGAACTCATTAAAATCTGAGTTTTATTAACTCTATGACAGTTTTCCCCCATTCTTTTCTTTATCTTCCTTGCACAAGCAGGATTATGAGGCTGCTTGATAGGTTTTTAATATTGTCATGAAAAATCTCCCCTTGGGCATGTTTGTGCAGGAGATAACATAACCTTAAGAACCTTATTCAAATGAAATGAGCAGATACCACCGAGACAGCTCAGCACCAAATACATTTCAGATAAGTTCTTGTCAACTGCCGTTTGTTAGCTCATTTGTAATAGAACAACCACTAGACGGAGCTAGGACTTAAGAAATCACAGCTGTAGGTTGGGTGACTAATGTGATGGGTAGAATGCTATCTTATGCAAGAAGTGTATCATTACTTTGATTTCAAAGCCTATGCAAGCCTTACGTCACTCGGCTAGCGGCTGTCATCTGTTTACTTTGTGTCCACACAAGATGATGTCCATAATGGCCCAGTTTACTTAGTCACTCGAATGACGATGGCTCATCTTGGTATAGCACTTTACAATTTAGAGTGCTGCCCTTGGCGTCATTATGTTTGATCTTCCCAGTTACTCTGAGGCATTGCTGGGCAAGAATCAGTTCTTGTATCTTTGAGACCAGTAAATGGAGACAGGGTATCTGCAATACATTAGGATGTGTCAGGATGGTTAACCCGGACTATTGAGGTTGTGGGGTCTGCTTTTCCCTCTTAAACTTGTGTTTCGACTCTTGACCCAGCCTGGAACTAACTAGAAAGCTGTCAATTCATTGCTTTTGTGGGGCAGTCTCTGGCCACACCCACTGGGGGGAAAAGGGTCATGTGCAGGTGGAAATCTCCCAAAATAATTGAGCACAGGAGAGTGAGCAAACGTGAGCTCCTGCTCAGAAACCTTTGGTGTGTGTGATTATTCATCATATCAGGGGCAGGTGTGGAGACAAGCACCTCACTCCGTGTGGTGTAGACCATCCTTCAAGCCCAGGCTGTGGTTATTACTTAATGTCAAATGTTCAGGAAGGTGCCCACCTCACTCTCCTATCCCAATATCACTGGATAAGAGTAGAAATCAGGTCAGTCACTCAGCAAATTTATCAAACGACCAGGACCTGCACTAGTGCCTTCGGTTATCTTTAAAAACACCTCAAGACAGCTCTTCTGGAGCCCAATCAGTTGGCCACTCTGCAAGTCTGACCTCTTACAATTCAACTCCTTTAACTACTGGTAAAACACTGGCAACTTTCACAAATAAGGCTAACAAACCCTAATGAGAGGCGGGAAAGTGTTCCAAGAGCCTGGGAGCTCCCAGAGGCTCCAGTCTGAAACAGAGCGAAGGCAGACGGGTACAGCATCATGTTCCCCCAAGGCTCGTGGTGATCTTGTTGCAGGTGAATCCACCCAGGATGGCGGCTCAGAACGCCCTCCTCTTCACCAGCCCAAGGCGCACCCGAACCCATTTCCCGGCGGTGCCCAGAGGGTGGCGCTGTCAATCCAGCCTCGGCCCACGACTGCCCGCCGCTTCCCGCCGCTGCGGGAGCCCCCCGCTCGCTCTCCCGCAGGCCGGCGGGGGGCAACGCCCGGTAGGGGGCGCCCCGGCCCAGGCGCCGCGACTCCCTCCGCCCACCCGGAAGCGGCTGCGGAGAGGCGAGCCCCGGGCGAGTGCACAGCGAGGCGGGCGGCAGGGAGGGAGGCGCGAAGAGGGCGCGAGGGTGGCAGCCGGAGGGAGCCGCCGCCCCTGGCCGCCCGGGTCCCCGCGGGGCGCATGGGGCGCTTCGAGCCGGGATCGCGCGCGGGCCCCGCGCCCAGTTCCCTGCTGCCGTGAGAAGCCTCGCTGGACGCCCCCAGGACCCCAAGCTGCCGGGAGGATGACCATGGCCGGGGGCAGGAGAGGACTGGTGGCCCCGCAGAACACGTTTCTGGAGAATATTGTCCGGCGGTCCAGTGGTAAGAGGTGCATTCGGATTTCGGTTACCCAGGCTTATTATCCGTGCCTCGATTGCCGACGCCTCCCGCCGCTCGGCGCCAGCAGATGCAGCAGAACCCGGAGCTCTGCTGGGAGCCGCGGCGCGGGCGCCCGGGGCTGCCTCCCGGAGGCTGGGCTAGGTGGGCAGGGTGGGGCGAGGGCTGTGGGCCCCCATCCCAAGAGGAGAGCTCTGTTGGGGACGCCTTTGGGGCCTTTCTCGCGCCTTCTCTGTCTCCTCTCCAGAGAGCGTGACAGCTGATGGGTAAAGTACTGGGAAAAGTGATGGGAAGCCGGACGCGGCAGGAACGGCAGCGCGTTCCCCGTGGGTACTGCCCACCCCTCAGGGAAGGCTATTCAGGCTCTCCGGGGCTGCACCCGAGGCGCTGCCTCTCCCGGGGGAGAGCCAGCGGGAGAGAAGGCCACTCGGGTTCCGGCCCCCGAGGGATGGGGGACGGCGGCTGCCTCCACCTTCCATCCGGGAGCCGAAAAGTCCGAGGTGTAGGGACGTGGGGACTTAGGGACGTGCCGCAGGCCACCCGGTTCCACCTCTTAACCCACCCACCCACCCTCTTCGAGGTTAAGTTAAGGTTCACGAGGGGCAGAGTTTCCTGGACTTAGATGACAAGTGGAGCGCATAGTTGCAGAGCTGGCCAAGCAGTCACAGGGGCAAACCTGTCATAGTTCCTCTCTTCCAAACCCCAGCAGCGTTTTATGCCTACAAATCTTGCTCACCTATAAATTCCCAAACTCACCAAGCCTGTAAATCTCTCCGTTACCCAGTAAACCGGTGCTCCCCGCTGCTCTCTCTCTCCCTCCGGGGCATTAAGATGGACAGTGGCATGAAGCGCTGGACGGCGAGAGTCCTAAGAGCAGGGATGGAAAGGGATACATTTCAGATGTCTCCTTTAGGAGCCACAGCAAAGCATCCTGGCTAAAGCACTTGCAGAGTATATAGCTCGGCATCTGGAAGGTGCGGTGCACCCGTTCATCAAAGGGCTGAAACGAAAGGGGCCAAGTCTGGAGATGCTCTTTACAGGCTCCGGGACTCCTTTCCTTCCAGAGGCAGATGACATGAAGAGTTGATTTAGGAAATAGGTTTTAAAAATGTGGAAATATGACAGTTTCAGAGCCTTAAGGAGGAGCTTGTGTTAAAATCATGGGCTTCTATTTGGATTTAGTTAGGGGTTCAGGGGAAGAGCATGGAAGGTGACTTATGCTCCCAAGAAATGCTCTTTATTAAAAAGTGATTTAAGTTTAGCTCACAATGAAAACCTTGCTAATTAGGATAGCATATTGTGTGTTTAAGTATTTTAGAAATGGTCATTTATTGTGTGCCTCGTAAGAATAAGGGCATTGAAGAGTCTGTGGTTAGTCACCTTTCCCTTCAAGGTCTTCCTCACTCAAACTAACTAAGGTGGCTTTTAGAACAAGGTCACAGCTATTACCTGGGACTTCAAGGGGATGCTGGTTATTACATGAATAGTCACAATGAACTCTTCTGTCATAAAAAAAAAAGCTGGAGGTGTTCGTGGGGTTTTAAATAAAAGCACTATTTAAGAGTTAATTTGCTGGGATCTGGCGTATTAGCTGGGGTAGGAAGAAAAAAAAAAAGGCTAGAGAGGGAAGGAGGCAAACCATAAGAGACTCTTAAAAACTGAGAACAAACTGAGGGTTGATGGGGGGTGGGAGGGAGGGGAGGGTGGGTGATGGGCATTGAGGAGGGCACCTGTTGGGATGAGCACTGGGTGTTGTATGGAAACCAATTTGACAATAAGTTTCATATTTTAAAAAAAAGTTAATTTGCTGTGATTGCTATGGTTATTGACCTGTGAGGAGTCATGGAGATAGTTTTGCAGATTTGGGGACCCTATTGCCAGTGACACCAACTTTCTCATAAATAGCAGTGACAATTCCATTTTTTTTGGGGGGGGGGTGAAGATGCAGTGTCCTTTAAATTAGGGGAAACCTTGTGTCTAATGTGTACCATATTCTGTTTTTGAGTGGAGAGGGAGGTAACAGAATCTTACATGTAATAGTCATAAGGTTCCTTGGGCTTGTAGGAGGACCTTAAGAATTGTGGAACTAATACCACACACACACACACACACACACACACACACACACACACAATGAATCTTGGAGCTGAGAAGGCAGAATACCCTAGTTTAGTTGATTTTCTTAGAGCCACTTCTCTCTAAGCATATATAGAATGTCAATAGAATAAGTAGCTGGGAATATTTTTAGCATTGACATTTTAATTTTAGTACTGATTCCAACAGTTTGACTTCAGTTAACCCACCAACCAACCAACATCAACCACACAGACAAAAACACCTTAGGAAAGTCAGGTGAACTTTTACAATTATCTATGATTTCAGAAGAAAATATTCTGGTCTTGAAATGTGAGATTTAAGCTTTTAGTGATCCCTTTCATCACATTTCTAAACACAAATAGAAAAAAATAATGTGGACTCTTGGAAATATCACAATATCTACATGCATTATTTTATTTTACTGTGATGGAAAAAGTCTATTTAAAAATATTGATTGTCTCCTCCTAAAATCCACCAGCCATTTTTTTTTTTGGACATTACAGTATTTAAATAGCATTTTACCTTTAAATAGCAATACTTTTTGACCATCTATATTAAACATTTTCTCCCAGTAATCCTATGCAGTATTACTGTTCCTCTTTTACAGATCATGAAACGGAGTCCTAGGAATATTAAGAGACTTATTCAAAGGAGCAGGCACACAGTCCCTGACGCAGGTCTTTGGAGGGTATCATTCATCCTTTCTGTAGCATCATTGTTTCTCCAGCCATATGACTTTGCCTATGGAACTATTGTTATCCTTAAAAAACAAAAACAAAACAAAAAAACCCCCAACTCTCATTATATGCTTATGGGTAATAGAACTGGCTTTGTCTTGGGGCATTTGAATATCTGGTATCTGGAATATGATAACCTGTAGGATTAGATGCTATGTCCTCTGCCTCTTCTTTCCCATCTTTGTATAGATGAAGACACTGAAGGGAACACATCTCCTCAAATATTTAAGGGCACAGCTGATGAGACCCTTGACCCCTGTGTCATGCTCCTATGTTACACTATGCAATGACCTTCCTTGTATTACCATTATTTTATCTTAGAGAAGCTTAATTTCCCAGTGGAGATTAAATAAAATGTTATAACACCAAGAACAACATCCATTTTGGCTAATAACCACACTACCACATCCAAACAGAATAACAAGGCAAAAGAGGAGCTAATTCTGTTTTAAGGAAGGCAGTATTTTCACCTTTCTCGGGGGTTTAGCTAAAGTCACAGGCAGGGTAACAGGCACTTATTCCTGCACCTGCTGTAGTTATAAAGTGTTAAATAACTTTTCAGAAAATATCACCTCATATGCCAGTGGGGGAGGTGCAGTGCCTCCATTTTCAAGTGTCAAGAGCTAAGAATCATTTGGTTAAGTAATTTACTTACAGTTAGTAAAAGGCAGAGTTAGAAAAGGCAGAGGCACATCAGGGACTAGTCAGCGGTTGTGACAGGTTTGTTCATTCAAAAAGGATTTGTTGAGCACAGTTATTGAACACTGGGGATAAAGTGGGAAACAACTTTACCCTTAGAAAGTTACATTCTAGTGAATCTTGGTCTAAGCTTCTGGACCCCGTTCCACACTGTTTTCTGGCTGCAGCTCTTATTTAGGCCTGATGTTGTGTTTAAGGGAAAAAAAACCCCACAAGATAATTTTTAAGGTGTTTACTGGTCTTGATGGGACTAAAATCTAGTTTAACTTTCTCTGATACTTTCTGAATACCATTTGAAGGAGAGATTTGATAATTATCTGTGTTTTGAATAGTCACAAGTAGTTAGCAGGAATAATCAATTCCTCCCCAGTTTTGCTTGTGGTCATGTTGGTGATCATTTCAAATTCTTCTATTGATTTTTTTTTTTACCACATAGGCAAAGCCAGCCTGATTTTCTTTATATTCATGATTGGAAAGTGTTGTTCCAGAATATTTTTTGATGGTTGCTTAAATCTGCAGGCACTTACTGTCAGAATGGTTGTTGAAGCAAATAGGAGATCTGTCTTAGGAAGGCTGGCAGACCTTAGTGCCAGGGAACTACAAAAATATTACCCTAAATGGTCCCATTCTAGGCAGAACATATGTTTTAGTGTTCGGAAACCTATATCAAACAATTGTAGGTGCCAGTAAGAATCCGTGCACATTAGCAGGAGTGAAACGCAGCACATTTTGGTACAGATTTATGTACATGTATAATTTACAGATTGCTAAATCAGCTGTGTTTTTGTATAGTGTTAAGTTGGTTCAGGTTGTTGATATAATTAGTACACAAACAGGATGAAAGCCGCGGGTAGTGTTGTGTCTCCTCATAGATGTGTTGAGCCACGGTAATATTTATAAAACAGAAAACTGGTTAAAATACACTGTTGCTCTGAAAGGGGGAATGGATGGTAATCTGGATTATTACCAGCCCAATAGCGCTTGTTTCCTCTTGTAATGAGCTCTAAGATAACCTTCAGCCAAGGCTCAGCTGTCTTGCTCTGAAAGTGTCAAAAAGTTAAACCCTGTGACTGATACCAGCTCGGAAACAGGGAGAAGGCTTCTGCTTTAACAGAAGGTAATAAAGCTTCCAAACCCCACGGTTTCTATGAAGTCCTTCTATTTCAATAATCTCTTGTAAAAGAATAGATGCATTTGTGGTCAGTCTTCCTTTGGCAGTGGTTTCTCCCACCTTACCTTGAAGTTTCTCAAATCTTTGCCTTCCCTTTAGTTTTGCTTGTTAATGGCTTCTAAGCAAACATTTAAAAAAGATTTTAGTTCTTTATCCAAAGGAATCCCTTTTGTAAAGTCAGTGTCTGCTTTATACATTTAGGGTATTTGGACTGTGGTTTGTTTTTGTGTCCTTAAGTGGCCACACCTGTACCTGGTGAGAAAGAGGTACGCCAGAATCACAGAATCTTAGTTTTTGAAGTACTGTTTTTTCCAGTGTTTGAGTAGACTCCAGAACATCCCTCTCTGTTGTTATCCAGCCGGTACTTGAATACCCTCAGTGATGGGACACTCACTTTGTCAGGAATGTTCTGTTTTAAGCAACTGTAATTGAGCACTAGTGTCTCTTGTCTTGTTTTGCCTTCTCTTCCCTTCTCTTCCTTTCCCTTCCCTCCCCTGTCTTTCCCTTCCCTTCCTTTCTCTTTCCTTCTCCTCTTATTTCTTTTCTTGTTGTTAGTCTTTGGTCTCACCCAATTCTGTCCTCTTATAGCCACCACTCATTTGAGATCTGCCCCATGGAACAAAACTGACCTATTTCGCTCCTTTTTCCACCAGAAAACCAAAAAAAAATTTTTTTTGGTGGTAATTTGATAACAGTTTTCCTGTCTTGATTCTTCTCCTTTTTTTTTTTTTAAAACCTTTTTCATTGTATAATACCACAGTAGGAAGGCACATAAGATAATTTTGTATAACTCAGCACATTTGTATAAAGTGAATACTGTGCTGTCCCCATCTACGTCAAGAAATAGAGTCTTGCCAGCTCTCCAGAAGCCCCCGGGGGCCCGTGGGACCCCTCCTGATCCCAACTCCCTTATTCTCCAAAGAGAGCCATCTCTTGACTTTATGGTGATCACTTTCTTGCTTTTCCTCCTAATTTGACCACCCTGTTTTATATTTCTGAACACCGCAGTTGCTTTTTGTCTGTTTTTGAGCTTTATATGCCTGGGGCCCTACCGCATGTATTCTTTTGTCAGTTGGGGATTAACCTGTATGGTTACATGTACCGTTGGTTCATTTTCACGGTGACATAATACTTTATGGTATGACCTACTATACGTTTTATTTATCCACTCTGCCGTTAATGGACATGTGTTGGTTCACACACTGGAAAGCAAAGACGTACCAAAGAAAGAGGCAGGCCACTCCAGACGGGTAGGTGGCAGGTTTAGTAAGCAAGGGAACTTACTTAGGAAGCTTGTCTTGGGCAGCTGAAAGACAGGTAGATTCCCCACCCACCACCAGAATCTTAAAAGTTTATATAGAGGCCTTAATTGGGGTCAGTCATGTATTCAGTCCACATGGTATCAAACCCTTTGTCTCTCAAGGCTACATGCTTGGAGTGGCTCCCACTGTGGGAGCAATGAGCAGAATGTATACCCCAAGGGCAGGGGAGAGGGTGTGGGGCCTTCAGTCACCTGGGTCCAGTTTGCAGGTCAGCCTAGTGGTCATGTTGTCTCAATGGCTTCCTCCAGCAACAACTGAGTTGTTTCCAGGATTTTGTTATTGGTGCTGCTGCAGGCATCCTCATACATGTCTTTTTGGACATGCGGGCAACATAGTTCTCATGCATGCACAGCTGGGGTGTGTATGGTTAACTGTGGTAGATGCTGTCGAGCAATTTCCCGAAGGGTTTGTATCAATTTACAGTCCCACCAGCAGTGGAGAATTCTTGTCACTCCTTGTTCTTGCCAAAATTTGGTATTTTCTCCTTTTTCTCTTCAATACTGACTTTGCCCAAACAACCTAGTAACTAGCAAAGCAGGGTCATTTAGAGTTATGTTAATAGCAAGCACATGAACAAGTTTGAAATGAAAACAAAACTTGCTCTTGTCCTTTGGGAGTCATCAGTATCTACTGTGTGTTGAAATGTTCTCACAGTCTGAACTCCCTCACGCATGATGGTAAATGACATGAAAGACTGGAACAATCAGAATTGTGTGCAAGAAAGGGTACAGGCAAGGGTGCACCCATGCATACGCGCGTGTGGATGTGTGTGTTTAGCAGACTCATTTTTCTTAAATAGAGAAGCACTAAACCCCGGGGACAGAGATTATGTAAGAAGGAGAGCTGGAAGTGAGAAGGAAATAGGAAGTGAATGATTTATGTTTATTTTAATGGAAGATGGAAAATGATGGAAGGGCATAGATGAAGGAGGAATGAAAAATCACAGATAAACTAAAAGGAAAAGCAAAGGCTAGCTTATGGGTTTAGACTCACAAACATGGTGGACCTCCTTTGTGCCCAATACTGTGCGGGAGCCTGAGCATACCAAAATGAGTGAGACTTTTCTTATATTGGGTCTCATTGAGGGATTTATGATAAAGACCAATATGCACATGAACTTCAGAAGATTTAAGAGATGTTGTGTCGACTGAACACACACTGTGCATTTTTCCTTTATAAATGCCTTACCCCAAAATTATTCTTAGATTTTTATAGCCATTTATTTTTTTTGTGTGAGATTGGTTGTGGGATGACCAGATGCCTTAAGTCAATTTAAAGAAGATTGCAGAATGTGTGAAGCTTCGTTTTGGTGGGTGGAAGCTTTCCTAAAAAAAAAAAATCTTATTTCTTGGGATATTTCATTGCTCTGACTTCTTTGGCATGCTGTCTTGGGTTGTTCACCCATTGTGAATTTTCAGCTGTTGGCTTTAAAAATAAAACAGTTATTTTATCAGCAAATTCGTTTTATTCAGAAATCGCAGAGAATGATTTGGGACAAGCAGGCTGTGGAAGAAACCATAGGCTAGTCCAACAAAGGAGAGGAACGTTATTTTATGGAGAAGAAGGAGGAAGTTGGGAGGGGTTGTTTTGAACAAACATCCATTAGAGAAAGGCAGGAATTCAGGGTGATGATGGTTTCTCATTGGATGAGTTGCTGAGGTGGTTGATTCTTCTAGGAGATTCAGTGTACATCTTTTCCTGTTGGGGCCTGTAGCTGTTGATTCTTTCCTGTTGAGGATTCTTCTTTGGGGTTCTGTAATGGACAGTTCTTGGTGTTGAGTGGTTCGGCATGGGAGCTCCCCTTTCTGGCCTCTGCATTCCATTTTAGTAGGGTTTCCCATTATTAATTTTCACATAGCACATCTTAGATGCTGGAATTTGTTTGATGCTCTGGTTGTTCTATGTGCATGTGTAGTCTTGCTGAACACACTGCGACCTGACCAACTTCGGCATCTCCTCGGTTCTCAGGGTCTCTACTCTAACAGTCATGTGCTGCTGTTAATGACAAACTACGAGAAATTCTTCCGATTGCATGTTAGACAGTTATGCCAGTAATCGTTTGCTTACTCATTCTAAGATTGTTCATTTTGCATAGTTAAAATGACAATCTTCTGATTAGTCCTATGTTGCATAAAACTGATGTTCTGAAATTAACAGAATCAATTCTATAATTATTAATGTAATTATTAACCAAGAGTGCTCCCAAACCATCATTTTTCATATCTTTTAAAAAATTTTTTAACGTTTTATTTATTTTTGAGACAGGGAGAGACAGAGCATGAACAGGGGAGGGTCAGAGAGAGGGAGACACAGAATCCGAAACAGGCTCCAGGCTCCGAGCTGTCAGCACAGAGTCCGACGCGGGGCTCGAACTCATGGACCGCGAGATCATGACCTGAGCCGAAGTCGGCCGCTTAACCGACTGAGCCACCCAGGCGCCCCTCATGTCTTTTTAAAGGTCCTGCCTGGGTGGCTTAGTTGGTTGAGTGTCCGACCTTGGCTCAGGTCATGATCTCACGGTCCATGAGTTTGAGCCCCACGTCAGGCTCTGTGCTGACAGCTTGGAGCCTGGAGCCTGCTTCGGATTCTGTGTCTCCCTTTCTCTCTGCCCCTCCCCTGCTCATTCTGTCTCTCTCTCTCAAAAATAAATAAACATTAAAACAAATTTAAGGGTCCTGTCATGACATTGGGTGCTTTTGTAAAGAACGGCCTCTCCTTCTTTCCTTCTTTTCTGAAAGCAGCAGCATATAGGCGCCCTGCCCTGACATTTGAGTGCTGGGGTCAGTATCTCAAAGATGATACTGTACTGGCAAATTTTACTGATATTTAGCTCCTGCTTAGGTTTGGTTTCTATTTTAAAGTAGGACTTCACAACCATGGCAAAGAAAATGGAGTTAATTTGATTTGAGTGGTAAGATCGTATTTATTTTATCTCACTAGATTTTTAAGTTTTAGTTTTCTTTTGTGTCTTCTCAGCATTATTGGTGTGGAATTGGTTGGAGTTCTGCACTGCTATCATGAAGGTTGTGTTTTGAGCCTCTTTGTGAGTCCGTGTACTGCCTGTCTTCTGCTTGCTTCCCTAGGGCCATTCTCTTTTCTTCTCCAACCTGCTCTCTGTCTGCGAGGCCAACCTGTAAGGATTTTGTCAGTAGGCTCCCTTGCCTTCTGGCTCCTGGCTCGCTTCAGCTTGTGGGGCATACCACCAGGAGATGGGAGGGAGAATTTATTTATTCTGTGGTGTTTATTCTCCCAGTTTCCTCTCTACAGCATTCTCCCTCCATCCCTATATCATAGCCTTGCTGTTTTCCCTTGATTAAAGGTTACATATCCAGCTCGCTCTCTTTGGGTTTGGGTAGAGCTGAATGTCTTACAGTTTCCAAGCAATACTAACCTTGGGGGGTACTGTGCTGTCCCTGAAGTTTTCCTTAGTGGTGTTCTTGGGGCAGGCTACAGCTGGCTGGTACTACCTTTCAAGATCTGATTATGGGCATCTATTCTAGGTTCTGGGACTTCACATTGGTAGCTTTAAATATACCATGCTGGGAGTATTTGCACCTCAGAAATTGGCAAATGGTATAAATAATTTGCCATGACTCACCAGCATGCTACTGCCCATACCTCACCCATATGGCTTTGTAAATAGCTTTGTTATCAAACACTCCTCTAACTATTTGAGTGTGCCATTATTTCCATGCCACAACTGACTGATAGAACCAGTTACTTGTTCTCTGGATCAAGTACTTTCTCAACCTTTATGTCCAGACCAGATTTAATCATGGGTGTGAACTTGGTGAGGGGGTGAGCTCAGATATTTCTTTTAACTTAACAAAAAACCCCTGTGTTCTGCCTGCTGAAGGCAGTGTAGCCTTGTTTTTCAACTCGACAAGTTGGTCACCCTACTGGCTGAAGAGCTACTTTTATATTCCTTCCTTTATCTTTTCTCACTTTCATGAGCTCAGAAGTCAGGAAAGACCATAAGTAAATGGGGGAGTTTATCAGAGACATCAGAAGGCAGTAGTACTAGTTATAAGCACCCATTGTAATTACTGGTTATAATCATGACCTTAGACAAATCGCCTTTCTCACGTGTGGCAGTATGTGAAGGTTTTACATGCATTGACTCTTCTAATGCTCACTATAACCCTTGTTCTGTGGGTACTTCAGTTATTCCTATTCTACAGGTGCAGACACTGAGGTTTAAAGAGACTAAGTAAATTGTCTTCAGTTAATTTCTAATAGTGGAATCTCTAGGAATTTGTTAAGGGTGCAGATTCTCAGGCCCTACCTCAAACCTGGTGCATCAGAAACTCTGGGGAACGGGCCCAGTGACTGTGTTTAACTGAGCCCTCCAGGAGGCTCCATGCATGTGGCAGTTGGAGGACCAGTGATTGTGAGATAACCCCATGCGGTTTTTGTTTGTTTGTTTTTACTTGCAAAGTAAATGGTTGGGTGCTAGGGTGTGTGGATGGAGGAGGGTTCACTGGGTGAGTGGTCTTTTTCTCTATAGTCTTTCAATTAGTTTTCTAGTTTCTCTCACATGGTGTTCCTGCCTTAGGTAGGAGCTTGTGTTTCAGTGTCTTGATTCTCTCCAGGGATCTGCTGGCCCTAGTAGCCCCCTCCTTGGCCAGATCCCTCTGGAATTTTGAAGTTGTGGTTTCCTCTTCTGCATAGTTACCCTCCATCTACTTTTCCTCTTCCAGAAATGGAGCTCATGCCTGCTGTTAACTCCCTTCTCTTCATTGTTGTTATATTTCTTTTAATTTTTAAGCCATCATCCCAGAACGAGGAAATACATGTGTGGGATCAATCTGCCATTCTGAAGTGATAACTGATACTTTCTGAAGACAGAGGAGGCCCTCAATTCTAGTCATTCTCCTTCTGTCAGGTAAAATTATACTTTATACTTTTCCCACCTGGCGAGCCTGTCCAGGGATTGTGCTCTGGCCTGACTTCAAGGAGTGTGCCACTTTTCTCTGTTGTTCCTGACAGTGGCAAAACTCAAACAATTTATTTTTTATTTTTTATTTTTTTTTTAATTTTTAATTTTTTTATTTTTTAATATATGAAATTTACTGTCAAATTGGTTTCCATACAACACCCAGTGCTCATCCCAAAAGGTGCCCTCCTCAATACCCATCACCCACCCTGCCTTCCCTCCCACCCCCCATCAACCCTCAGTTTGTTCTCAGTTTTTAACAGTCTCTTATGCTTTGGCTCTCTCCCACTCTAACCTCTTTTTTTTTTTTTTTTTTTTCCCTTCCCCTCCCCCATGGGTTTCTGTTACGTTTCTCAGGATCCACATAAGAGTGAAACCATATGGTATCTGTCTTTCTCTGTATGGCTTATTTCACTTAGCATCACACTCTCCAGTTCCATCCACGTTGCTACAAAAGGCCATATTTCATTTTTTCTCATTGCCACGTAGTATTCCATTGTGTATATAAACCACAATTTCTTTATCCATTCATCAGTTGATGGACATTTAGGCTCTTTCCATAATTTGGCTATTGTTGAGAGTGCCGCTATAAACATTGGGGTACAGGTGCCCCTATGCATCAGTACTCCTGTATCCCTTGGATAAATTCCTAGCAGTGCTATTGCTGGGTCATAGGGTAGGTCTATTTTTAATTTTCTGAGGAACCTCCACACTGCTTTCCAGAGCGGCTGCACCAATTTGCATTCCCACCAACAGTGCAAGAGGGTTCCCGTTTCTCCACATCCTCTCCAGCATCTATAGTCTCCTGATTTGTTCATTTTGGCCACTCTGACTGGCGTGAGGTGGTATCTGAGTGTAGTTTTGATTTGTATTTCCCTGATAAGGAGCGACGTTGAGCATCTTTTCATGTGCCTGTTGGCCATCCAGATGTCTTCTTTAGAGAAGTGTCTATTCATGTTTTCTGCCCATTTCTTCACTGGGTTATTTGTTTTTCGGGTGTGGAGTTTGGTGAGCTCTTTATAGATTTTGGATACTAGCCCTTTGTCCGATGTGTCATTTGCAAATATCTTTTCCCATTCCGTTGGTTGCCTTTTAGTTTTGTTGGTTGTTTCCTTTGCTGTGCAGAAGCTTTTTATCTTCATAAGGTCCCAGTAATTCACTTTTGCTTTTAATTCCCTTGCCTTTGGGGATGTGCCGAGTAAGAGATTGCTACGGCTGAGGTCAGAGAGGTCTTTTCCTGCTTTCTCCTCTAAGGTTTTGATGGTTTCTAGTCTCACATTCAGGTCCTTTATCCATTTTGAGTTTATTTTTGTGAATGGTGTGAGAAAGTGGTCTAGTTTCAACCTTCTGCATGTTGCTGTCCAGTTCTCCCAGCACCATTTGTTAAAGAGACTGTCTTTTTTCCATTGGATATTCTTTCCTGCTTTGTCAAAGATGAGTTGGCCATACGTTTGTGGGTCTAGTTCTGGGGTTTCTATTCTATTCCATTGGTCTATGTGTCTGTTTTTATGCCAATACCATGCTGTCTTGATGATTACAGCTTTGTAGTAGAGGCTAAAGTCTGGGATTGTGATGCCTCCTGCTTTGGTCTTCTTCTTCAAAATTACTTTGGCTATTCGGGGCCTTTTGTGGTTCCATATGAATTTTAGGATTGCTTGTTCTAGTTTCGAGAAGAATGCTGGTGCAATTTTGATTGGGATTGCATTGAATGTGTAGATAGTTTTGGGTAGTATTGACATTTTGACAATATTTATTCTTCCAATCCATGGGCAGGGAATGTCTTTCCATTTCTTTATATCTTCTTCAATTACCTGCATAAGCTTTCTATAGTTTTCAGCATACAGATCTTTTACATCTTTGGTTAGATTTATTCCTAGGTATTTTATGCTTCTTGGTGCAATTGTGAATGGGATCAGTTTGTTTGTCTTTCTGTTGCTTCATTGTTAGTGTATAAGAATGCAACTGATTTCTGTACATTGATTTTGTATCCTGCAACTTTGCTGAATTCATGTATCAGTTCTAGCAGACTTTTGGTGGAGTCTATCGGATTTTCCATGTATAATATCATGTCATCTGCAAAAAGCGAAAGCTTGACTTCATCTTTGCCAATTTTGATGCCTTTGATTTCCTTTTGTTGTCTGATTGCTGATGCTAGAACTTCCAGCACTATGTTAAACAACAGCGGTGAGAGTGGGCATCCCTGTCGTGTTCCTGATCTCAGGGAAAAAGCTCTCAGTTTTTCCCCGTTGAGGATGATGTTAGCTGTGGGCTTTTCATAAATGGCTTTTATGATGTGTAAGTATGTTCCTTCTATCCCGACTTTCTCAAGGGTTTTTATTAAGAAAGGGTGCTGGATTTTGTCAAAGGCCTTTTCTGCATCGATTGACAGGATCATATGGTTCTTCTCTTTTTTTTTTGTTAATGTGATGTATCACGTTGATCGATTTGCGAATGTTGAACCAGCCCTGCATCCCAGGAATGAATCCCACTTGATCATGGTGAATAATTCTTTTTATATGCTGTTGAATTCGATTTGCTAGTATCTTATTGAGAATTTTTGCATCCATATTCATCAGAGATATTGGCCTGTAGTTCTCTTTTTTTACTGGGTCTCTGTCTGGTTTAGGAATCAAAGTAATACTGGCTTCATAGAATGAGTCTGGAAGTTTTCCTTCCCAAAACTCAAACAATTTAGTAATGAGTTTGATGCCCTTTATTCAAGGGAAAACAATCCATGGATTGGGGGAGTACAGTTCCTCACAGGCAACAGAGGCTTTTACAGAGGGATTTGGGACAAAAGCGGGTTTTATGCAGTGTTAGACAACGCAGAAACATGGCATTACTGTTGGTTAGGTGGTCAGAAATTTCCTTATGAGGCTAGCAGGTCCTGTTTTCTGGGTAAGGTAGGCTAGCTGAAGCTGAGATGGAGGACTGGAATTGGTGTGTGTTAGGTGTCCTTGATAGGCAGTTCCCAGTGTGGGCTGCCTTAGGTTTAGATTTGTGACATGGGCCAGGCCGCTGGGGTGGCCACCATTTTGTGGATCCCAGTATACAAATTAACTATCCTTCTCTCCCCCAACTTCCAATCCCTACCTTCTAATTGTCTCTAGTTATGCCTTCTCTTTGAATTTTCTGGTTTTCTTCTCTTTTTCTATCTTCTTCTGGCTCTTGGTCTCAGTCTCCTCTGTCTCTCCTGTATGTTCTTTCAACAGCCTTACATTCTCTTCTCACTCTTTATGTATTGCTACAGGTCTCTCTCTGTTTTTTTTTTTAAGTTTATTTATTTTAAGAGAGACAGAGGAAGAGAGAGAGGCAGAGAGAAAGACTCCCAAGCAGGTTCCATGCTGTCAGCATGGAGCCTGATGCAGGGCTTGAACTCATAAACCATGAGATCATGACCTGAGCTGAAGTCAAAAGTCAGACACTTAACCAGTTGAGCCACCCAGGCACCCCTGGATTGCTACAGGTCTCTTGCTCTTGGGTGCCCATTCTCCAGTTCTGGCTCATGCTGTTGTATTCTCTGTTGGCCCTCCTCCCCACCCCCCTCCCCGCTTCCATTCTGTCTGTCTCTCCTCTCTCCATCTGTCTTCCCACCTATCTCTGCCTACTGCTGCCTGCCATGGATGGTCTCTGTTTTCTGTCTCTGTTGCTCTTGCTTTTGTCTATATTCCTGTCTGTCCATGTTGCTCTCTGCCATCTGTCCTCATCACTACCTGGCTGTCATCTCTTTCCATTTGTTTGCTGTCTCTCTTTGTCTGTAGTCTCTGCCTCCATCTATCCATTTCTGCCTTTGTCTGTCTCTTTCCAGTTCTCCTGTCACATGCCTCAGTAGATGCTCTTCTGTGTATCTGAGTGCCTTGTTTCTCTCTCAAGACCTCCTTTCTCCATTTACGTACCAGCTGCATGGGGTCAACTCTATAGATCTCTTGGCCTTAGTGTCTGGGTTTTGTTCTGAGAATCTTATTGGCCCAGTGCTGACTGTGGGTTGCTTGGCTAGTTGTACACTCCCAGTCTAGTCTGCTGTGACTGGGACCTGGGTGTGTGGTGGGAAGGGTATGGAGTTCTGTGATGTATGGGCTGTGGCAGATACACGTAGACAGGGAAGGTGGGTGGAGCTTTCAAATGGACAGATGTGTTCCCTGCACTCCTGCCATGCTTAGGACTCAAATATTTGTTGTGCTGAACTGGGCTGCTCTGAGATTCCTTCCATCCACCATGGTGCTATACTTTAGCCTCACTGAGCCATTTACCAAGAAAGTTTTAAAATAACACAGGAGACGAATGTAAAACTAATTAAAAAATCTTTGTCTAGTACTACTTAATATTCTATACTGCTTACTTTGAGTCACTTTTTTTTTTTAAGTTCTGGGAATGAATTTTTATTGTGTGTTATTTACTGATGGTCAAAGAGTTTTGTTCAAAGTGACTGTAATATGTAAAGATGTGCATTAAGAAATGATTATGACTATAAAACACCTACTTGATTAATCTGTTGTACCATTTGTTAGCAACTGATGACACCAACAAATATTTGTTCACAGCAATTCAACATACCACTGACCTCTTGTTTATTAAGTAAACTATCATTGAGTCGTAAAAAAGTTTACATTTCTCACACAGTTTTATTCCCTTCCAAACTGCTTATAAAACTGATTCATCTGTTTTTAATGCTTTAAAATCCTTTAATTTGCTGAATGAAGGTGGAGGTCATGCCTCTGAAACCACGTACTTAGGGGCAACTACCCAGTTAAACAGAGTTTGAGTTTGCTCTTGAAATGGAAAGCTCTCATTACATTGTAACTTACTGATATAATCAAAACATATTTTTGAAGTATATTAAAATTAGAGGCAAAGCAAGTAACTATCGAATCTCTTGGGAATTCAGTTTGTATTGTACCAGGATTGGGCCCTTGACAATTTAGAAGGGTCCTTTTCATGGAATTTTATTGTTGAAAAACACAGTAGAGCCTAAACATGATTAAGATTTTAAATGTTTTATTTAAGTGTATCATCCTGACCTAACTCCTTGTTTCTCATCTCCTCTCCATTCTCCCAAATATTACCAAATCTTGATCTGGGTGGGTTTTTTTTTTTTTTTTCTTTTTTAAAAAATTAATTTCTGGGGGCGCCTGGATGGCTCAGTTGGTTGAGTGTCCGACTTCAGCTCAGGTCATGATCTCGCGGTCTGTGAGTTCGAGCCCCACGTCCGGCTCTGTGCTGACAGCTCAGAGCCTGGAGCCTGCTTCGGATTCTGTCTCCCTCTCTCTCTGCCCCTCCCCTGCTCATGCTCTGTCTCTCTCTCTCTCTCTCTCTCTCTCTCTGTCAAAAATAAGTAAACATTAAACAATTTTTAAAAAAATTAATTTCTGGTATGGATTTTATTTAGGTTCAGGCAAATCAAATTATTATTTTCTCGTCTTTGTCTAGTGCTTACATATATCTTGTTCTCATTTATCTCAATCATTTTTCTATTGTTTTAAAAGAAAGAAAAAAATAATTTTACTCAAACTTGCTTTTTATAAGAGCACTGATAGATAGCCTTAGTAATCTTGTAGCAGTGAAAGTATCACGAAGATATGTTCCCTTCTAAGAAAAATATCTCTAGTTATTAGAAGCATATTGTCAAATGTACACCACAGGCCTCCAAATAATCAGGGTTCGCAGGGAACAATACATTTGTGTGAACTGCTTGCTGAATGTAGCTTTTATCTGTGTGATTGCCCAGACTGAGTCACCTTTCTAAGCCATTGCTTTAGTTAGTTTCTCCTTTGTTACTTGTGGTAATTATGATGAAAAGTAATTTTCTAATAATTTCTCTTTAGAATATTTCTGTGTTATGCTTTATGGGCAGATGGTAAGTTTGGAATGATTTTGACCCATCTTACTACAATGTGGTTTGGCTCATGGCCCCAATCAGCTGAAGAAACTTTACACTGGGTGGGAGGGGGTGTCTTTCAAATTTTAAGAGTATTTGTTTTTATTCTACAAATTGGAGGAAACTGTGTGGGCTGAGGAAGGTTGAATTTGGGAAACCTTACATTTCACTGCATTTGCTCTTACAGCTAAAGACCTTTAGGGGTAAAAAGGCATCAGAGGGAGGCAGTAGAATCTGGCTAATTTGCATCAAAGACCGGGAGACACAGGGAACTTTAGATGAGAGCCAATGAATAAATCATGGCAAGGGCAGCCAAGTTGAACCTACACGTTTTACTGAACAGTGTAGGAGGGACTTGATCAGTTCAGAGAATATGAATTTGGAAACAGGCTGTGTGCTTCAGAATGAGCCACTGGCTGGCTGGAAGTCTCACATTCTATCTGCAGAAGCTATCACGTACAGTCAAAAGCATATGTCTTACCCGGATTTTATAGATTCCAAAGACACATTTAGGCATTTCCTGTATATATAAACTGACCCACCAACATGTGATTTATTTCTACTATAGCCTCCCTTGACAACATGGTATACTTTTACATTAAAATGGCATATCATATCATGTCTCTAAAACCAGGCAATTCACTGAGCAAAAAGCCTGGTACGACATGGTTCACCCGAAATGTATCACTTTCCACTTAGTTAAGTTTAGAAGGTGTTTCTGTTATTTTTTAAATTTAAACTCAAGTTAGTTAACATACAGTGTTGTCTTGGCTTTAGGGGTAGAACCCACTGATTCATCTCTTACATATGACACCTAGTGCTCATCCCAACAAGTGCCCCCCGCCCTGCTTAATGCCCATCACCCATTTAACCCATTCCCCACCCACCTCCCTCCAGCAACCCTCAGTTTGTTCTTTGTATTTAAGAGTCTCTTATGGCTTGCCCCCCTCTATTTTTATTTTATTTTTGCTTCTTTTCCCCTATGTTCATCTGTTGTATTTCTCAAATTCCACATATGAGTGAAATCATATGATATCTCTCTCTGCCTGACTTATTTCCCTTAGCATAATACACTAGTTCCATCCACATTGTTGCAAATGGCAAGATTCATTCTTTTTCATCACAGAACAGTATTCCATTGTATATATATACCACATCTTCTGTTTCTGTTATTTTTAAAGTGGCCTAGACTCTACAGAGTCCAGCATTTAGAGAAGTGATATTTCAAGTTAATGACTGGTTGATTACTCCACAAGGGTGGGTGATTTGCAGGTTGTAGAGGCTTAGGCTTCATCTGATTTGTTCTTTGTTATGAATCTGGTTACTTAGTCAGATTTTATTGCTGCCGGAAGCATAGAAAACTAGTTTGCCTCCACTGAGATCCCTAGATCTGAAGTGACATTCACACAGCTCATTAGGGACAGTGCTGCCACTAGGACCCACCTTGTGGTTGTCCCCATGGCTGTTCTTTCAGACGGTGCTCTGGGGACCCTAGGGATTGCTGGGGAAGGGTGGATTAATAGGGTGTCTTTTACCCACCCCCTCCCCATTCTCCCATTAGTTCTAATTGTTGACGAGGTTCCTTGGTGCTTCTCTGTTTAATCTCATGGCCTCTGTCCTACTTGGTGCCCTGTGCTTGTAGATTCTCCATATGGTGTCTCCAGATGTATAGCTCTCGGCTCACCTGGCAGCTCAGGGCTCCCAAGAGTGCAGAAGCAGATGCTTCTGGACCTTAAATGTGTAGGCCTGGGATTGGCATAGCATCCATTCTACCGCAGTCTGTTGGTCAGAGCAAATCACAGGCCCACCCAGATTTAAGATGAGAGAACTAAATAATAAATAAGGGCATGAATGTGAGGAGGCATGGTTTATTGGGGGCTACCAGTATAATCTCAACTGACCGTACCAGTTGTCAGAGCCACGGGCCTGAGACATGTAAGGGGCTGGTCCCTACTAAAAGAAGAGAGAAGGTGAAAAGGCTTATAAAGCACCAGCAATGCTCTGGAAGGGATTGTATTGCCTCTTCCTTTGTAGGTATTTTATGAAGACTGTAACCAGTGATTGGTTTGATAGTGCCAGGAGGCAGGAAAGCAGATGACCTCTGAATAACCTTTGGTCTCTTGGAGCCTTAATCTGCGTCAATGTGTTGGAGAGCCTTTAACCTTTATCCCTCCAGATTTTTACCCAAGTGAAGACTCTCTGAAGGAGCCACATGAAGGTCAAAATACAGTATCAGATTTATAACTATTAAACTGGACAAGGGAACATGCTGCACACCTGTCTCCCTCCTCAAGCCTGGACTTTGACCTCTAGACCATGAGTCACTGACCTACTCCTAGGCCAAGAAGCTGGAGATGACAGAACAGAGGGCTGCCACAAATGGGTTCTGAGAGAAGTAGTTCAGGCCCTGGCTTCCCCTACCACACCAGGCACAGGCAAGTCTGAGAGGTCAAGATGCTCAGAGTGGATTCCCCTTGCCCTTGAGATACCTATTGATAGCTTGATCAATCTACTTAGGCAGGTATAAATGAGGGGGGTGAAGAAGGAGGTCAAAGTATTCATTTTAACACTTCTTTCTGGGGATGGGTAGATACTCCTTTCTCTCAGTGGAAGCCCCAGGCATGGAAAGATAAATAGCTATTTATCATAAAAAGCTATTTATCATAAAAGCTATTTATCAAAGTAGAGCTTTATAGAGGTACTGTATTCTGCCAAATCTAGAGTCCTGGAGTACTACCAAGGACTTTGAGGGAGCTGCAGAATTTGTGAGCTATGGTTCTGCTGATTTCTGTTAAAGATTACTGCAGGGCATTATACAGTTAAGAGCATTGGCTTTAGTGTTTGTGATGGTTAATTTTTGTGTGTAAACTTGACTTGGTTAGAATATGTCAAGATATTTGGTCAAATATTTTTCTGGGTGTTTCTGCGATGGTTTTAGATGAGTGTAACTTTTCTATCAGTAGACTGAATAAAGCAGATTGCTCTCCCTACTGTGAGTGGGTTTCATCTAATAAGGTGAAGGCCTGAATAGAACAAAAGGCTGACTTTCCCCTTTTGTCTGACTACTTTTAAGCTGAGACATTAGTTTCTCTCTGCCTTTGGGTTTGAACTGAAACATTGGCTCTTCCTTGGCCTACACCATCAGCTCTCTTGTTTCTTAGGCATTTAGACTTGAACTGGAACTACACCATTATGTCTCTTGGGTCTCCAGCTTGCCAACTGCAGATCTTGGGACTTGTCAGCCTTTATAATCACATGAGCCAATTCCTTATCATAAATCTTTCCCTCTTTCTTTACATATATAAATACGCACACACATACACATACACACACACCTCCTATTGGTTCTGTTTCTGTGGAGAACACTGATACAGTGTTAGACAGTCCCAGCTCTACCAGACATATGACCTAGGGAAAGTTTCTTCGATTTACTAAGCCTTTGTACAATGTCTATAAAAATGGATTAATACCAGTGTCTGTCTACCTTATGGAGTAATGATCCAGTGACTGTTAATACATGCAGTCTTGAAGGTGATGATGCCCTTTTCACTGATGAAGAATGGCAGATATCCCAACATTTTCCAGTTTACAATCTCCAAATCACTTATACCCAGATCGGGCCAGTTCTGCGGCAGTCTGTTTTTTGATGTTTTGTTCATGCAGTGGGATACTTACCTAATTAAGTTTTGTTTGGCTTTGAAATAAATTTTCATATATTCAGCTTGGAAAATAGTAAATAATCCCAGAGTCATTTATGTTTGGATATGTAGTGCATGTCTCTCCATTTGACTAGAAAGTCCATGTCACTTCACTAGAGCCCTCTTCTTTGGCTGGTGAAGACCAGCGGGAACATAGCCAACCACCTGGAGGAATTAAGACTTGGTTAAGCAAAAGTGCTGTCATGGGGTTCTTGCACCAGAATTTATTGCACTTTTTTTCAGGGGATTCCCACTTTCTGAACCTATCTCTTTTGCAGACATACTTCTGGAGGCATGGTAGCAAATTGACTCAGACCCACCTAGGTCCACTCCTTTATTTTATTTAACAAATCTTATCTCCCTCAGAAGCTCCCGCTCCACTCAACAGCAAAGGGAGATTATGAATATCCCAGTTAGTAGTATCTCCAGCTCTTCCATTTTAACTATTCTTTTTTTAAGGTGTTTATTATTTTTGAGAGAGAAAGAGGGAGAGGGGGGAGGGGCAGAGAGAGGGGGAGACACAGAATCCGAAGTGGGCTCCAGGCTCCGCGCTGTCAGTATAGAGCCCAATGCGGGGCTCGAAGCCACAAACCATGAAATCATGACCCGAGCCGAAGTCGGACGCTTAATCGACTGAGCCACCCAGGTGCCCCTTAACTATTCTTTTTTAGGTGACTTAGTCTCTTGTGCTCAGAATCCAGTTCTGCCCTTCCCATTGCTTTTCCCCATGATGGTGTGTGGGGTGGAGGCAACAGAACTTGATGCCCTGCCTCAACCCAACACATACTCCCTTGTGTGTGTGTGTATATGTGTATGTGTTTGTATATGTGTCTGTTATGTGTATGTGTGTAAATGCGTGTGTGTGTATGTAACTTGATCCGATCTAGGCCCCCAATGACTGTGCAGCTCATCTCTGATATTTGCCTGAACCCCCAAGTGGGGCAGTTTGACACACAGCCTTTGGCTACTGGGTCGCTTCACTCCACTGTGATAACCATCTGCTTATGCAACTTCAGCACTAGTGGCATAGTTGGAAGCTTCTGGATCCTTTCCAGACTCCATAAGAGCTGAGGCGGTGCTCAGGAGGCTAATACAGCTAGGTTTACTCTGCAGCACCTTTAAGTTGCCAGTGTGGTGTCCTCTCCACAGATGTCAGATGGGGATCCAGGCACAAAGTGTCCCCTCCTCTCCTGTCCCTTCTCTTCTATCACTGTGTGGAAGCAGTGCTGTTATAGAATAGGTCAGCATACTATGTTTTAAGAAGTGGGAAGTGATAATTTGCAAGTGAGGAAAGAGACAAAACATTGAAAAGTAGACAGAAGAGCCCAAACATTTAGATGAGAAACAATTGCTTCTACCCACATCAATATTTCCTGAGGACATCATTGTAGATCACAAGATAGAATCATGATATATGATAACAATAATGGCATTATTGACTCATCAATTAAAGGTCTCATTATACTTAGTATTTTTATAGGAAGGAAAATTATTAATGTGTTACAAAGATTTTCATAGAAATGGTCTGATTTTAGTACTTAATGGTGTAAGAGAGAGATGATGTAATATGATGATTAAAAGCATGGATTTTGAAGTCCTGGATTCAAATCCTAACTCTAACCTGCTATGACTGACTGTGTCTGCAGAGGCTCAGTGTACTCATGAGTAAAATGATGAAATCCATGACACTTCCTTTAGTAAACTAATACCACCTCACAAAGATTGTTACAATCGTTAAAAAACCCCACCTTAATATGTGATAAAGTCTCAGTACAGAGCCTGGCACAGATAACAATAAATGGTATACATTATTATTAATACCTGGAATATTGCCTATGTGGAATCTCTTAGTTTCTAATGATACATGTGATGTTATTTGTATAGGTAGCCCACAATTTATAAATAGATTGGATTTTGGAAGTCAATTTGCAGGTCAATTATTTGTAGCTTAGGAATTGAAGGGAATCTAGAATATTCTCCCTTTCCAGCCAACCATAGTAGGATATACGTGTGTGCAAGGGAGAGGCAGGGGAAGGAGGAAGAATTTCTCTCCTGTTGGAGGCAAATGACTTTGTGACTAGGACTAGAATTCTTTCCTTCATTCAGTCCACATCCTTCAGTAAAGAGGGAATTCCTAAATCTTCTATCACATAGTGACAAGGGAATCTTGCTCCCTGCCAACTATAATTTCTTGCTTGGGTTAACAGTGAGAGAGAACTATTTTGGAATTTTGAAATCTATGATTGAGAAATCCTCTGACTGGATGATCAGTAGGTTGATGTTTCTATTCCTACACTACTTCCTATTTTTCTATTTCCTTTCTGAAGTCCAAGAAGATACTAGGAGATGTGGTTTTTCCCAGATAAGGCTGTTATCTGCACCCCAGGGACAATGGAAATGCTTGAGGAAGGGTGAGCACATTTCAGGGATGGCCAGAATGCAGTTATGGGAAATTGCAGTGATATCTGGAGCTTGAGTGTATCCTGTTCTCATTTTTTAGCAAATAAAAAAATTAATCAATAAGTTAATTTTTTCTGATTAAGTTCATTAAAAATTAAGAATATACATATTTTTATCAAAGTAATAGACATTCTTGGTTGAAAAAAATCAAACTGAAGAGCTTATGAAGAAAAAGAATCATCCCATGCCTTGTCCCTTTGCCTATCCTGCTCACCAGAAGTCACATACTCTAATTTTAGCTGTTTCTTCTTATAGTTTCTGCCATGTCTCTAAATAATATGCATTACAGCTATTTCTAGATTTATCACTTTTAGCTATTAGCTGTTGACTTCAGTTAATTTAGCTGAGTTTTTATCTCACTTTATTTACTTTCTACCCTTTTCTCCTAATACAATTATTTTACTCCTTTATTGGTTATCTTTGCAACTTTAAGGAAAATCTTCCTTCCTTCCTTCCTTCCTTCCTTCCTTCCTTCCTTCCTTCCTCCCTCTCTTTCTTCCTTCCTCTCTCTCTTTCTTCCTTCCTCCCTCTCTTTCTTCCTTCCTCCCTCTCTTTCTTCCTCTTTCTTTCTTTCTTTCTTTCTTTCTTTCTTTCTTTCTTTCTTTCTTTCTTTCTTGACAGAAGGAGAGAAAATGAGTATGAGCAGGGGAGGGGCAGAGAGAGAGAAAATCTCAAGCTGGCTCCATACCTAGCATGGAGCCCAACTTGGGGTTGGATCCCATGACCCTGGGATCATGACTTGAGCCAAATTCAAGACTTAGACACTTAACTGACAGAGCCACCCAGGCGCTCCTATATACCTTTCTTTTTTATTATGTCACCACTAGACACCGTCCCATGATTGTTCTCACTTCTCTCTCTCAACTTATCATTTGCATTTTCACAGTGTTGGAATTGATACAGTTATATTCAGATACTTATAGTTAAGTATTTCATGCCTTGACCATATGTTGGTTTTAAATATTGGATATTAATAAGGTGTTTACACTGTTGTGAGAGTGATAATGACATAGTGTGATTTGGTTTCCTTTCTTGCACAGCTTTTGTTTTCTTTGATGCTTCTAATTTTTCCTGCCTCTCTTCCCCAAATTATAATAACCATATTGACTTTTTATGTTGTTTCAGGTGATCAAGAAAGTTATCAGAACCTGACTTCCTCTTTCCCTAGATAACCCTTCTGGAACTTCTGTTCTCTGAACGATTCTGTGCTAAATCTTTCTATTAGCTTCCTTCCTGCTTTCTGTATTTAGAGCCACTCTTCCTTCTAGTTCACATGTTGTCTTCTTTCCTTACTCCTTCACTTTGCTGATACACATCCCCAAGTAACTTCCTGAGGAAGAATATGTGAGAAATAATTTTCCTAGCTCTTTGCACATCTGAATATCTTTATTCTACATTTGATTGTTTTCATTAAAAAAAAATGTCTCTGGCTTTTTCTCATGTTGTTCTTTCTGCTGTTCCTGTTAGGAGTCAAATTGTTCCTCTTGGATTGGTCCTCTCTGTCTTATTTCTTTTTTATTTTCTTTTTTCTTTTTTAAAATTTACATCCACATTAGTTAGCATATAGTGCAACAATGATTTCAGTAGTAGATTCCTTAATGCTCCTTACCCATTTAGCCCATCCCCCCTCCCACAACCCCTCCAGTAACCCTCAGTTTGTTCTCCATATTTATGAGTCTCTTCTGTTTTGTCCCCCTTCCTGTTTTTATATTATTTTTGTTTCCCTTCCCTTATGTTCATCTGTTTTGTCTCTTAAAGTCCTCATATGAGTGAAGTCATAGGATTTTTGTCTTTCTCTGACTAATTTCACTTAGCATAATACCCTCCAGTTCCAGCCACGTAGTTGCAAATGGCAAGATTTCATTCTTTTTGATTGCGGAATAATACATATACACACCACATCTTCTTTATCCATTCATCCATCGATGGACATTTGGGCTCTTTCCATACTTTGGCTATTGTTGATAGTGCTGCTATAAACATGGGGGTGCATGTGTCCCTTTGAAACAGCATACCTGTATCCCGTGGATAAATGCCTAGTAGTGCAATTGCTGGGTCATAGGGTAGTTCTATTTTTAGTTTTTTGAGGAAGCTCCATACTGTTTTCCACAGTGGCTGCACCAGTTTGCATTCCCACCAACAATGCAAAAGAGATCCTCTTTCTCCGATTCCTTGTCAACATCTGTTGTTGCCTGAGTTGTTCATGTTGGCCATTCTGACAGGTGTAAGGTGGTATCTCACTGTGGTTTTGATTTGTATTTCCCTGATGATGAGTGATGCTGAGCATTTTTTCATGTGTCGGTTGGCCATCTGGATGTCTTTGGAGAAGTGTCTATTCGTGTCTTTTGCCCATTTCTTCACTGGATTATTTGTTTTTTGGGTGTTGAGTTTGATAAGTTCTTTGTAGATTTTGGATACCAACTCTTTATCTGATATGTGATTTGCAAATATCTTCTCCCATTCCGTTGGTTGCCTTTTAGTTTTGCTGATTGTTTCCTTTGCTGTGCAAAAGCTTTTTATTTTGATGAGGTCCCAGTAGTTCATTTTTGCTTTTGTTTCCCTTGCCTCTGGAGACGTGTTGAGTAAGAAGTTGCTGCGGCCAAGATCAAAGAGGTTTTTGCCTGCTTTCTCCTCTAGGATTTTGATGGCTTCCTGTCTTACATTGAGGTCTTCATTCCATTTTGAGTTTCTTTTTGTGTACGGTGTAAGAGAGTGGTCCAGGTTCATTCTTCTGCATGTCACTGTCCAGTTTTCCCAGCACCACTTGCTGAAGAGACTGTCTTTATTCCATTGGATATCCTTTCCTGCTTTGTCAAAGATTAGTTGGCCATACGTTTGTGGGTCCATTTCTGGGTTCTCTATTCTGTTCCATTGATCTGAGTGTTTGTTCTTGGGCCAGTACCATACTGTCTTGATGATTACAGCTTTGTAGTACAGCTTGAAGTCTGGGATTGTGATGCCTCCTGCCTTGGTTTTCTTTTTCAAGATTGCTTTGGCTATTTGGGGTCTTTTCTGGTTCCATACACATTTTAGGATCATTTGTTCTAGCTCTGTGAAGAATGCTGGTGTTACTTTGATAGGGATTGTATTGAATATGTAGATTGCTTTGGGTAGTATCGACATTTTAACAATATTTGTTCTTCCTATCCAGGAGCATGGAATCTTTTTCCATTTTTTTGTGTCTTCTTCAATTTCTTTCGTAAGCTTTCTATAGTTTTCAGTGTATAGATTTTTCACCTCTTTGGTTAGATTTGTTCCTAGGTATTTTATGGGTTTTTTTTTGTGCAACTGTAAATGGGATCGATTCCTTGATTTCTGTTTCATTGTTGGTGTATAGGAATGCAACTGATTTCTGTGCGTTGATTTTATATCCTGCAACTTTGCTGAATTCATGGATCAGTTCTAGCAGTTTTTTGGTGGAATCTTTTGGGTTTTCCTTGTAGAGTTCCATGTCATCTGCGAAGAGTGAAGGTTTGACTTCCTCCTGGCTGATTTGAATGCCTTTTATTTCTTTGTGTTGTCTGATTGCAGAGGCTAAGACTTCCAATACTATGTTGAATAACAGTGGTGAGAGTGGACATCCCTGTCTTGTTCCTGACCTTAGGGGGAAAGCTCTCAGTTTTTCCCCATTGAGGATGATATTAGTGTTGGGTTGTTCATATATGGCTTTTATGATCTCAAGCTATCCTCCTTTTATCCCTACTTTCTTCAGGGTTTTTATCAAGAAAGGATGCTGTATTTTATCAAATGCTTTCTCTGCATCTATTGAGAGGATCATATTTCTTGTCCTTTCTTTTATTGATGTGATGAATCACGTTAATTGTTTTGTGGATATTGAACCAGCCCTGCATCCCAGGTATAAATCCTGCTTGGTCGTGGTGAATAATTTTTTAAGTGTATTGTTGGATCTGGTTGGCTAATATCTTGTTGAGGAATTTTGCATCCCTGTTCATCAGGGTGTCTTATTTTTTTAAAAAATATTTCTTGTGTTTTTCTGTGCTACTCTCTGCAAGACTTTATCTTCTAACATTTACATTGAATTTTTAATTACTCACTTTTAATTTACAGGAGGTCTTACATGTTCTCTTATTTTTTTTTTCTTTGTCATCCTGTTCTTGTTTTATGGATGTAATATCTCTTGAATCTCTCTAAGGATGCTAATTGGGGATCTTTTTTTTTTTTTTAAAGTTCTTTTTGTTTCCTGTATTATTTCTGCTTCTTCCATAGTCATTTTTTTTCTGTTTTCTTTTCCTCTAATTTTTGTGGATTTTTACCTTTTTAATTCATTTAATTTTATTTTAATGGTGCCTAGAGAGGAGAGAAAATAAACACAAGCAGTCAATTATTATCTATAACTGGCTCTTATTCCCTCTTAACACATAGCTTTAGTGGGGCACTAGCCATGAAAAAGCTCACTCAGTTTTCTTCAACTGCTCTAAGTCTTTGAAGGAAATTACTGACAATTTTACTCAACAAGAGAGATAGTTAAACTGACTGGACTTCATATACACTCAGGGGTGATTTAGTGAATGTTGTGCTTTTTTTAAAGGCTTAGTTGTTCTTTTCAAGAAATGTGAATTATTCGGGAAGAAAAGACCAACATATAAAGAGTTATTCTGTCTCCAGAACAAAGTCGAAAATCTATGATAGTCAAGACCCATCCCAGTCTGGTATTTGGGCTCATTCCCCAATCTTCCTGACTGACCTTTGTTTGTCTACACCTGTCTTTATGTGTTCCATGCTGTCAGACCTTTGCTCATGTTGCTTCTCAGCCTGGAATGTTCCCTTTCTCCCACAGCCTTACCAAAGGCAGGCATCATATTTTCGTTTCTCTAAATATTGTTTTTGTATCATACATGTTAAGCATTCACAATGTTTGAATGAGTCTTACTCATCTTTCCAGACTAGAACAAGTTCATATATGACCCCTCTGAGACACAATTCTTTGCCCACCTTGGAGTTAATCAGTTTGTTACTGCTTTCTTCAGTTGGTTGTGCACATCTTCTTGTCCTGATAAGTTCCTGGAGTGCATGGACCATATTGCATCAGGCTGGATATCTCCAGGGTCTTATAAGGTGGTTGGTACCTAGTGGGCACTCAACAAGTATTCATGACTATATGGGAGAGACAGAGGGAAAGACTGGTTGTAGATTTTCAATAAAAGCTTATTTATAAATTTAACAGGTTTATAGATTAACTTCATGAAAGTTGTGTTTTATGTTCCTTTTAAATAGATGAAAACATTCTCAAAAGTAGATTACTGTATTTAGTTATTTCTCCTCCCTTTCATTCCTCCACTCCTCCCCACATAGATAGGAAGGATGGTTACCCATGTTGTGAATAAATAATAAATGCTGTACTAGAACAAAATTAACCTCCCAATTAAATGAAGATATTATATGTCACTACTGTTTCACTCTATCCAGTACACATACACAAACAAACCCCCATCAGTTTACAATAAAGAAGGGTTTGTGCATGTTCTTTCTTTTCTTGAGGAAGGGGTAAGTATTCTGTGGAGAGGAGAGAGCCAAGCTAAAAATGATTATATTTAAATTCTGGATGTTATTTGCTTAATTTAAGGTCTTGAAGAGAAAAAAAGGGACAGTTGATAGAGCACAGAAAATACTGAAGGCTTTTGATTTTCAGAAATGTGGGAAGTGATGAGAACCCACTGAGCAGCCATACCTGCTGACTTCATCCCTGCATCTGAAGTGAACGTGGGCTGGTGGTCAGTGAAAGAGCTCTGACACGTGGCGTCTGCTGCTACAAAAATCTCAAAATCAGCAAGAAACCTTTTGCCATCGCGAGCCTCTTGATCAGGTTCTGCAAGGCTCTAGTATGGGGGGGGGGGTGTCTAGTCACTTCCTTACCAAGAGGAGGGCTATCTGGTGTGCTTCTCGAGGCGATCCTCTGTCTCTCTTCCTCTGCCTCCTGAGAAGACTGTCTCCTCTTAGGATGGGTAAATGCTACTCAGGGTCAACAAGGCCAACGTGTAGCTTTTGGCTAAAAGACTGATAAGGCTAAGATGCTAGATGGAGCCCAGAAGAAATTCCTTTTATGTTCTCTCTTGCTCCATAGTACCAGTGTACATTCATTGAGATTAGTTAGAACTTGAATGTATCTCCTGGGAATCACTGGATCTCTGCAAGATTCATCGGTTGGTTGGTTAAGTATGCTTCCTTGGCTAACTTCTTCTTGGACTATAATAACATTAGCATTTGGATTCCAAATATTCAGCTCTAAAGGACTGTTCTTTTGTATTCTGCACAGGGCCATTTTCCTGTCGAAGAGACTGTTTTAGAGGGAAGTAAAGATACCTGGATTGGTTGACATTATTTATATCCTCATTGAATCTCAACTAATGTCTTGCCTCATATGTCCTTTTCTTTTCTTTTCTTTTCTTTTCTTTTCTTTTCTTTTCTTTTCTTTTCTTTTCTTTTCTCCTTCTTTTTTTTTTTTCTTAACAGATACTAATTTTGTGTTGGGGAATGCCCAGATAGTGGACTGGCCTATCGTGTACAGCAATGATGGATTTTGCAAGCTGTCTGGCTATCACAGGGCGGAAGTGATGCAAAAAAGCAGTACCTGCAGGTATTTATGTTTGGGGTTGTTCTGTTGACCAGTCTATCCTGGTATTTTCTGGAAAAATAAAAATGGCTTACTTGGTGTGGGATTTGCCTTTCTCTCATTTAATGTTTATACGGGAATGTTTATGGTAATATTACCTCTAGTTCACGCAATATGCTGGGAAATCCAAGAAGCCTTAAAGCATGGTCTGTACAAAATGAGGGACTTGAAGTCACTGAGGTGTGGGGGAGGGGTGCTAGAAAAACTCAGGAAAGTCATTTTCTTTATAAAACAGGAATTCAAAAGTTTGTGAGATGTTACATGATTTGAAAGATGATTAAATAAAGTTAAATGAAAATGAAATAAAATTTTAGATGAGTAAATTAATTTTTTAAGATTTATTTATTTATTTAGAGAGAGAGAGATAGATAGATTGAGAGAATCTCAAGCAAGCTCTGTGCTGTCAGCACGAATTGTGAGATCATGACCTGGGCTGAAACCAAGGGTCAGACACTTAGCTGATTGAGCCACCCAGACACCCCAATGATTAAATTAATTTAAAAAAATACATGACTATTTGAGAAGAATCACTATGATGTTGGAAACAAGGACTTTGTTCATAGGGCTTTTCACCAGAAAAGGGGAGGAGAGCTAGGATTTTGTTGCCTTCTGAATCATTCTGTCACATCTCCGGTCACAACCTCAAAGACAGAGGCAAATGATGCTAACAGTGCACATAGCCTATGCATTTGACCGGGTTACTAACCAGGCTGTACCCTTGAGCTGTGGTGCTAGAAACACTCTTTTAAAGCACCTTCACGGTGTGGAGCAGAGCAGAGCAAGCAGAGTAGAGCCTGTCCCTGGCCGTGCCAGACGCCCCCTGCACTGCCCTGGCAAGGTCTTGGCTCAGCACAGCCTTGGGCTTCTCTCACTCCTTGCCTTCTTCGGAGTCTTCTGTCTTCAGTGGTGTTTGCATTAAGTGGAATCGTTTTCCCAGACCTGCCAGATCAAGAAAGCAACTCCTCTCTGAAGGGTGGCAAAACCTGTCTGACACAGGCATAGTCTTTGGTTTGCATTTTGATGGTATTAAATCAGCCATGTAACTAGTTTGGTGAAGAGTATTAAATGCTTTGAAAATACCATTTTCTTATATTTTAGGTGTTTTGGGTCTGGGAAATGGGAAATGTAAGATTCCCCTTCTTCCCTCAAAGATTTGGAAATTATGGCTCTTAAATACTGCCATAAAATTCTGTTATATTTGTGGTTCTCCTCATAAGCATCTACATCCATATCTGCGTCTACGTCGGTATATACACATATACAATAGGAACAAATCGGGAGAGTTAGCTTCACTTTTTGGTGTGACTGAAGCAACGTTTCCTTCCCTTCTTGTTTCTTATTGGCTATAATCAGACACTTAAGTTAGCCAACTTTTTATGCACAACTGTAGGAAACGTATTTAATTCTCTGAAAGTGTCCCCTCCCTAACAATAAAGTAAACATGCCTTTGTGCTCACTGTATTCCTAATGGCTCAGGAACCTCTTTTGCTTATTTCTTGCATTGTAGGCATATGAAATCTAATGTCCAGGTAAAGGAAACTTATGGCTACCATTATATTACAGTACATAAGACTGATGGAAGCTGGGAGTAATTATGGCACTTCACTTATTTCAAGTCTCCATTTTACAGGGATTCATTTTACCTTGTGAAGGAAACTGCAAGCATGTATACCATCATGTCACGTAAATGGGGGTCACTTATCTAGCAAATTAACTCAGAGAAAGTGGCAGAAAGCTAAAAAGGCAACTGGCTATATAAGATGGTCCCAGAGCTCCGTTTTTACCTCCTAGGAGAAGTCCTCTTGTTCTCAGGCAGGGCTAATTTAGTCTTGATCTAACCATCTTTTTAAAGGTAATTCAACAAGCTCGGTTGTCTGTTTTCCTGATTCATAGATGAAAAGCAGAGTGCTGCATGAGGGAAGCACAAGGTGAACCATAGATAATAATGTCTCTCAGTGGGCTGGGAAGGGACATAATAACACAAGTGACACAGAATTTATAAAGTCAACAGCTAGGGCACATTTTTTTTTTATAGAGTGCTGGCAAGCAGAAGCCTACAGTAAGCTCAAGGCTGTTCCAGTATGAGGCCAAGTGAAGCATTGGAGTTGATGGTTGCCTCTGAGGTTCTTTGTAGCTCTGAAATTCTAAGATTCTGTGATTCAAGGCATCAAGAGAAAGTTGGATTGCATTCCGCGTGCACAATTTTGGAAGATGGGATTGTTTAGGAACACACGCCACTGCTTCCACATTACCCGAGATTCAGAGGCTGGGCGTTGGTGTCCTTCTTTTCTGGTCACATGCAGGCCTGAGGTGGTCAGGAGTGGCTTTTCCTGCCCCATTGAGAGATGGCTTTTGTCCTCTTCCATTTTGTTAGTGTCCCGTGCCATGGTTTACTCCACCTAGTTGGGGTGTGTCTTATTCCTAGAGGGACAAATCTTGGTCTTCAGACCATATTCATGGTGGGGCCCAGGAAAATGGACAGTCCTGGCAGTTTTCGGGCCTCTGCTAAGAACCAGTATTAGTCGGTAGGAATATCTACTATCTAGAGGTTTTCTCTAATTTTCTTCCATGTTACTTATCTCCACCACCCCCGTCCCGCCTTAGTCTACTTTTCTCCAAATGTGAGCAGTACTAAGAGTTACAGGATTTTATCATTTCAATTTTTTAAACCTGGTGCTTTTTTGGGGGTGGGCTGGGGTGGGGTGGGTAGGAAACAGAGCTTCACAGACAGTGGCTGAATCTTCTGTTTCTTTCCTCAGCTCTGCCTTAATGTTTAGAGCATCAAATTGCACCCTTTGGTGCAATTCTTTGGCTGATGAATTTCCGTGATTCTTTTCCCATTCTTTTGTTTATTTTGTTGGGAATTAGAAGAGGAAAAATATATGGCCCACATTTATTCTGCCATCTTTTCTGGGAAGTTTCGCTGAGTTGTATTTCTAAAATACAAATCTGATTATGGAACTGTCTTGCTTCAAACCTCCCAGTGTTTGCTCCCTCCACCCCATTGCTTTCAAGATAAAGTTTAAATGACTTCACATGGCTTGTAATGCCATGTGCTCCTTCATGATTTGGTCTGTGCTTTTATTTCTATGTTATCTGTTGTGAAATCTCCCCACCTTGTGTATATTCCAGTCACACTGAACTGAACTACATTCAGGTTCCAGAATTAACCTCACTCTTAACCTCTGTGCCTTTGCATATGCTCTTCTTTTACCTGGAATGTTTTTTCCCTTCCTCTTCTCATTAATTTCTACCTGCTCTTTAGATTTCATATGCCCCTACCCTGGGAAGCCTTCACTGACCACTCTGTGCCTGTATTCTGTAATTCCAAAAGTGTTGGTCATACTGTTAACTGATCCACACTTTTCTGGGTGTCTTCCTTATTATACTGTTCATTTTTGGGGAGCAGTGGTAGAGTGCCAGTCACAGTTGAATTAGTGAAGCTTTCTTGATTGAATGAATGTTTCCATTTGTGTGTGTGTGTGTGTATGTGTGTGTGTGTGTGTGTTCATTTCACATATCACAGTGCTGGGTATAGGAAACATATTTAACATATGATGGTACAATAGTCAGTATTTGTGGAACTAACTTCAGCTTTTTGGTTGATTTGCAGTTTCATGTATGGGGAGCTGACTGATAAAGACACAATTGAAAAGGTTCGACAAACATTTGAGAACTATGAGATGAATTCCTTTGAAATTTTGATGTACAAGAAGAACAGTGAGTATTAAGACCATCCTGAACCATACCTTTATTTATGCACTTGGGATAGTAAAAGAGGTCCTGTTCCTTTGTTACTGTCTTGCATTTTCTTTTCCTCCATCAGCTGAGTGTTGTTACCTGAGGCTGTTGTGTCTGTTTCGAATAAAAGGTTTGGATTGCCGAGTTACCCTGATCCTTATGGAACATTTGAACTTGTCACCGACCAATTAAGACTTCTTGATCTCTTTTTCTGCCAAGTTGGTGTTTTTCCTGTATGGTGAGCTGTTGGCTCAAGGCGCTTGTAGACTTTAAGCCTTCTTGGGGGAAAGGAAGACATGGGACAGTGACTCTGGCCAGATCCTCTTTGTATTTGTCTTCCGTAGTACCTAGCACAGTAGGTAACACCGTCAGATGCCTTATTAGGTGAAGGGGATTAAGAGTACACTTATCTTGATGAGCACTGAGTAATATAGAGAATTGTTGAGTTACTATGTTGTATGCCTGAAACTAATATAACATTGTATGTTTAACTATATTGGAATTAAAAAAAAAAGAGTTTCTGAATAGGGGAGGCTGAAGGGTTTGAGTGTCCCAACTTCAGCTCAGGTCGTGATCTCACAGTTCTTGAGTTCAAGCCCTGTGTCGGGCTCTCTGCTCTCAGCACAGAGCCTGCTTTGGATCCTTGTCCCTCTCACTGTCAGCCCTTGCTCTGCTCACATTCTCCTTCTCTCTCAAAAATAAATAAAACATTAAAAAAAATACAGTTTCTGAATAGAGTTCTTCTCCTGATGACCCCAGCTTTCCATCAGAGACAGTATTAATATTCACAGTGGGGTGTTAATATGTATTTGTTTTTGCTACGATACTTCCTCAAAGTGTATTAATGAAGAATTTACATCAATAGCCATACACAGCTTAAAACTTGCTTTTCTCTTAGGCGGTTTCCTGTTGAATGGGGATTAGCTATGTTAGAAGTATGGAAACGTGGGGCATGTGGTCATAGCAGAGCTGCAGAGATGTTAAATAGTACTTTGCTTTTGTTTTTAAAAAACGATTTTGTCTGTAAAGCATTCTGTTCTTTATGTAGGATTGAATGGTAGGTCATAGGTTCAATACAATGTTTCCCGCGTGGCCCAGATAGCACATGAAGATAAGTGTTTATTTTGGTGGCATTCAGAGTGATGCATTTTGCTCTGGAAAGCAAAGGGCACATGTTGCTTTTATCTGGAAGGTGCTGGGACTTTTCTTCAGTTCTGCAAGTGTTGGACCAGTCAGCTGAGAGGACTGTTTGTTTGGTGGCCTGTGCTGGTGCTGATCTGAGAGACTGCCTCAGGGCATCAATGAATCCAAGAGGGTTGTTCCTGTAGCTTTGATGCTAATGTGGCTCCTTGTTCCATCTCCCTCTTTCAGCCAGTAGGTCTTGTTCCTACCTCGCTATTAGGCAGGAGAGGAGCGGGGTGAAGACTGTGAATGGCTCTGTGCTGATGGGGAACACAACCCAAAGCACGAGCTCTTACAGGAGCACACTGGCCTTCTCCTCTGCACATGTGCCCTGAGCTAATGGAGTCAGTTCAAGGTTTTCCACACTGGGAGCCTTTCCACACTGGGAGTACGGAACAGTGTGGATTTCCCCTTGACACAGAATACCAATTGGGTAGGTGTGTCACAAAAATAATGCTTTGCATTTATATTTTGCTTCAGAGTTTTCAACCTTCGTTAGACTATGCATTTAACTTGTTCAAATTATATGTGTTTGGCACAGAAAGGAGAGAAAGGGGAACTTAATTTAAATGGAGTCAGTGATTTCACTTGCTAGCCCCGTCAGGGGGTATGTACTCCAGAGGGGGTATGCAATGGGAGGGGGGACGCTTGCTGTTCCCTCAGCTGCCTCCCGGGCTGAAGGCCTTGTATTGCGAGCATCTCATTGCACTGAGGGTGACTCTATACTTCAGGTAGACATGGCCCACATATGTGTGCCAATTAGTTCAACTATTGTTCTACCAAGGAATGAGCATCTCTTCCCTCCTTTCAGGTTGTGGTAGGCTTAATGACAGCTGCGTGCCCGTCTCCAGCGGGGCACGTCAGCCTAGCATGGGACTTTACTTCCTGAGTGGTGGTAAGGAATTTTCAAGAGTAATTTGGTCATTTGAAATTTTTACCTTACCCTTTGACTTCAGAAAATAGACTCTGTAGAAGGTATGATTCCACTCTATTTTAAAATGTTGATTCTCTAAGCCCCATACAGTAGGCATGGCTGATGTTATGGATATCCATTGTATAAGAAGTTAAATTCCTTTCTCAGGGTCATGTGGAGCCAGGACCTGGTTTCCAGTACTTGTTCCAAGGCCATTCTTCCAAGACTGGGACTATCTCACTGTGGGTACAAGGCAGGGCCACCATATATGGTTGTGCAGGCTACACCCTATATGGGGGGAGGGGGTGGCAACTGGAAACCAGCTTGTGGTTTGTGTGCTGAATCCTCCGTGCACCCTAGCCTAGCGTTACATCTGTGCTGAGGGAGGAGCTTCTCTTTCTGATTTATACAAAAATGTCTAGAGGGCCAGTGGGGAGTTCCATAAAAGGCTAGGCCTGTATCTAAAACATGCAGCATGAAATGCAGATAGTGGTGGTTTCTTCCTAGGAACCTGTTCACCAGCCCTCTCCCCGCCCCCCCCTCCCCCCCCTCCAAATCCCATCCTGTCCTAAGGAATTTAGAAACTTTAAATTATTTATTTAGCCTGGGAATTTTATATTTGCACTGAATTCTGTGCTTTTTTTTTTTTTAACCGCTTTTTTATTGACCTGCTACTCTATGTCAGACACAGGCTTTATGCTAGGGATGTGGTTATGAAAAGACAGACACAGCCTCTGCCTGTACAACAGACGGTACGAAGCCCTAAGTGGTTTTTTATTGTTGTTTGTTTGTTTTTAATATTCATTTATCTTGGGGTGAGTGCAAGTGGGGAAGGAATAGAGAGAGAGGGAGAGAGGATCTGAAGTGGGCTCTGTGCTGACAGGCTGACAGCAGTGAGCCTGATGTGGGGCTTGAACCCACTAACTGTGAGATCATGACTTGAGCCAAAGTCGGATGCTCAATGAACTGAGCCACCTAGGTGCCCCCCTCCTTTTTTTAAATACTTACTTCCTAAGTGTGTGTGTGTGTGTGTGTGTGTGTGTGTGTGTGTGTGTGTGTGTTTTGATGGTGACACCATTTGGAGGAGGTCACTGAACCCTAACTTAGGAGGGCAGGGAAGGAAGTCTCCCTAGCAGACAGGAAATCATGCAGAAACTGAGGGAGGGTGGGAGTTAGGCAGAGGGAAGGGCAAAGAGTAGCCAGGGCTGATGAAAGGCATGTGGTGAGAGCAAGCACTGAAGTTTCAAGAGACCCGAAGCAGGGCTTCTCAGACTTTGACATGCATAAGAAACCACCTGCACACTGCAGTGCTAGTTGTGGTCAGTAGGCCTGTGAAAGGGTCTGAGCCTCTGCTCCTAGGTGATGCCAGTACTGCTGTGCACGTATCACATGCTGCACAGCCAGGACAGAGGGCAGCTATAGTGAAAACTGACCTCCATGCCTACAGGGTGTGTCTCCTGCACGGCTGGATCCCCTGCACCCAGCACAGTGCCTGACACACAGCAAATCTCCCCCCAAACTCATGGAGTAATTACATAAACATATACACTGTAAAGGGGTAACCACTGAGGCTGGAGAGGTTTGGAGGGACCAGGAACATAGGCACATTATAGAGTTTAGAATTCGCCTTAAGAACACTGGTTGAGAAAGAGGATGGGGGTGAGGGGACGTTAAATATATAAGTAGATTTACATTTTATAAAGATGACTCCAGTAGAGTGGGGGAGATGGAATGGAGCATAGGAAACTGGAGGTCGGGGACCCACTTAAGAATGATACCCCCCCTCCCTTGACGAGATGGTTGCGGCCTGCTGGGGGAGGGAGGAAGAGGCAGTTATGAAGGAGAGAGATCCAAGGATGTCTCCTCCAGGACTGGGGAGGACTGAGTGTGGGGACTTCATCATTGGTGCCCACTGACTGGCTCTCCCCTCCGTCTGCTTGGCCCCGGGTGGTGCCCAGGAAGTGGGAAGCACCGCGTTTCCTGTCAGAAACTCTACTTCTGACCTGAGGTAGAACGTGCCCAGTATGTAGCAGAGAGCGCAGTTAAAAGAGGTGCTCTGTGAATGTTTGTTGAGTGACTTTGAAAGGGCTTGGTAGTTACCAAGAAGCAGATGAGTAAAAGAAGCATTTGATTCAGAGAGAGGGTATCAGAGCCGAGGTGGGAGCAGCGTGGGGCTGAACTGACCAGTGATGCCCTCAAGGAGCAGACTGAACAGAAATGGGCGGGAGGAGAGGAGGGAGGAGACAAAATGTCTGGTTCAATAGACTGAAACTCTCAGCATTTTAAAGCAGTGTAGAATCCCACGGGAGAAAAGTCACCCCTGTTGAGATTTTTAGCTGTGAAATGTCATCATCTAGAAGAATTTATATTTTGTTTCTCTGATTTTTAAATTGAATCATTTTTACTATGAGAAACACATGAAGATATGAAGAAAAACAATTGCCCCAAAGACTCAGAGAAATACTACTATGCTATTAACGTTTTGGCGTGTTTAGGTTTTTCTTGCACATGATACATAATTGAGATTTTGATGTGTATTCTTTCTTTCTTTCTTTCTTTCTTTCTTTCTTTCTTTCTTTCTTTCTTTCGCGTGCATGAATTGGGGGAGGGGCAGAGGGAGAGAGAGAATCTCAAGCAGGCTCTACACCCAGCGTGGAGCACAACAGGGGGCTGTGGGATCATGACAGGAGCCGAAATCAAGAGTCGGAAGCTGAACTGACAGACCCACCCAGGCGGCTCTGACGTGTGTACAACTTGAAGTCATACATACATCAATCTTTTATCATAAAAATATCCTCATTAAAATTCCCCATAAATATAATTTAGAAAAGAATTTCGTTAATACTTCTTCCCTTGTTGGATATTTATGAGGCTCTAAACTTTATTAAACACAGTGCCAAAGTGGGTATCTTCATGTAAAGGTATTTATTGACATTCTGAAATATTTCCTAGAAGTTAAGAATTACACTGTCAGAGAATGTGAACTAAGGTTCCTGAGACACTTTGCCAAACAGTGTTTCAGAATTGAACCCATTCCCAAGTTCACTTGCAGATTTTGAGTCTGACTCATTGTACTACACCAGCACTGCAGTATAACTTTCAATTTATCAAATTGCCTACAATTAAATTTTTTTTGTTTAATGAGTATTTTTAATGCTAGTGAGACTGAAGTATTTTTTCCTATTTATCTTCCATTTAAAATGATCATTTCTTTGTTAATTGTTCAGTCTCTTTGCTCATATATTCTATTTAATTCTGGTGATTTTCTTATTGGCTTTTTTAGTAAACTCGTAATGAGTTGCTTTTTTTCCCTCTCTCTCATTCTTTACTAGTATTTGCAAGGACAGCCTTGTAGAAAGAATCTTCTGTTGATAAGCATTAATGTTTGTCCTCCTTTTTAGGAATTGGGAGTAATTAGCAAAAGGCTTCCTGGTGTGCTTTGGAATGAATGTGTGGAATACTATTAAATATCTTCAAGGATGGATTATTTGAAAGATTTCTTTCTATCTGTTGGCCAGCCTGACGAACAAACCCAGTCATTTTAGTAGTGCTATGTGTTTTGTATTGTTACTTCACTCATTCACAGTATGTTGGATAATTTTGTTACATCAATGGCAATCATTAATGAACTCATTCAGTAAATATTTGGGGGGTCGCTCTTGTGCTAGTCACATAGTTTTTCCATTTTTCAAACAAGAAAATCATGAAGTATGAGCTCTGAGTGAAAGCAGGACACTCTGGGTAACTCTCCACAGCATGTGACTGACCTCACAATTTGTGGTGTGGCAGGTGGCCTCATGTTTGAGACTTCTAGATCAGCTTCTCCATTAGAGAAGCTGAGGAAAAGGCTTCTTACTGTGGTTGTGCCAAGCCAGCAGGGAGAAGTTGCCAGCCAAATACTTATTGATTACCTACTGTAGGCCTATGGGTTTGAGCCAAAGAGATCTAGGTATAAGAAACTGACTCTGCCTTTAAGGAGGTTACAATCTAGTTGTGGAGAAATCTAATAGAAAAACCATCATATTTTGCCTAGTTTTCTAATGGATTGTCTTTCATTTATTCAGTGCTAGGAGCTCTTTATATGTAAGGGATATTGATTCAATGTTGAAAAATATTTTTCTTATTTAAACATGTTTTCTTTTTAATTATATTTTTTATACCACTTATAAGTAAAATGAATTTATGTCACTATTTTCCTTTATGGTTCTTTATATATGTTTATATATAAAGCTTTATATGGAGCTTTATATATGTTTAGGAAGCTCTTTTCCTTACCTAAATGATAAAAATATTCTTCCTTTTTTCCTTCTGGTACCTTTATAGCTATGTTAGAATATTTAAAACATTAGGGCGCCTGGGTGGCTCAGTCGGTTAAGCGTCCAACTTTGGCTCAGGTCATGATCTCATGGTCCATGAGTTTGAGCCCTGCATTGGGCTCTGTGCTGACAGCTCAGCTCAGAGCCTGGAGCCTGCTTCAAATTCTGTGTCTCCCTCTCTCTGCTCCTCCCCTGCTCACACTCTTTCTCTATCTCTCAAAAAATAAACATTTAAAAAATTTTAAATTTAAACATTAAATATGTATTTTTATGTATTACGTGACGTAGCAATCTCAATTTATTTTCCACATTGCTTATTCAGTTTTCTCAGTTCTATGTACTAAAGAATTCAGCTCTTCCCTTCTAATTTCAAATGTCCTTTCCTTTTTTTGTGTATTTATTTATTTTGAGAGAGAGAGAGAGAGAGAGAATATGCATGCGAGGGAGGGGCAGAGACAGAGGGAGAGAGAGAATCCCAGTCTCCATGATGTCAGCACAGAGCCCCGTGTGGGGCTTGATCTCATGAACTGTGAGATTGTGACATGAGCTGAAATCAAGAGTTGGACGCTTAACCAACTGAACCACCCAGGGACCCTGAAGTGTTCTTTTCTTCTATGCTAGATTCTCACACATTCATGGGCTTGTTTCTCTCCTCACCTTTTCCAGGAGTCCTTTTGTAACTTATTAGCTATGTGAGTTTGATTAAAATGCTCTCCCACTTGGGTTCCCCATGTTTAAAATTGGGAGATAATGTAGTCGCAATCCATCTCATGGTGGGGCTATGAGAAATAAACCACAATGGGCTCCACTGTAAGCACTCAATGAATTCAATGAATGATATTGTTGTTTTAAAGCCAGTGCCCATGGCTCTTAGTTCCTGTGCAGTTGACCTTTGAACAACGTGGGGTTAGGGGTACCAAACTGTCTCGCAAGTGTGAGTATAACTTTTTTTTTTTTTAAAAAGATTTTGTCAATTCCTTGGGTCTTTTTTTTTTTTAAGCTTATTTATTCATTTAGAGAGAGAGAGAGAGAGAGAGCACGTGGGAGGGACAGAGAGAGACAGGGAAAGAGAGAATCCCAAGCAGGCTCCACAGCATCAGCACAGAGCCCGACAAGGCGCTCAGTCTTACAAACCATGAGATCATGACCTGAGCCAAAATCAAGAGTTGGAGGCTTAACTGACTGAGCCACCCAGGTGCCCCTGGGTGTAACTTTTGACTCACCAAAAGCTTAACTACTAATAGCCTATAGTTGACTGGAAGCCTTATCAATAACCTAAATAGTTAAAACATATTTCGAATGTTTTATGTTCAAAGATTTCTTGACTACTAATAGCCTATAGTTGATTGGAAGCCTTATCAATAACATAAATAGTTAAAACATATTTTGAATGTTATATGTCTTATACACTGTATTTTTAAAGTAAGCTAGAGAAAAGAAAATGTTACAAAAAATCATAATGAAGAGAAAATACATTTACCAAAAAAATACATTTACAGAAAATATATTTACAGAAAAAAAATTGGGGTATAAGTCGATGTGCGCAACTCAAACCTGTTTTGTTCAAGGGTCAGCTGTGGTAGATGGTCCTTGTCACTATTTTTCTTTCAAAAAATTTCAAAGATTTCTTGGCCCTTCTTCTGCTTTATTTTTCTACTTGAATTGAATTTCAATTCATCAACTCCGAGAAAAACAAACAAAAAAAGAACTGAGATTCTGATTGAAATTCCATTAAATTTATATATTAAACAGGGAGGTTTGACATCTTACAAAATTGAATCTTCTCATCTACAAACAATGTAACTCTCTCCATTTATTTAGGCTTTGTGTTTTGCTCTTCAATCAAATTTGAATTATAGTGAGGCTTAAGCATTGATTTTTCTAGCTTTTCCCTCATGTTTGAGAGTGGCCCTCTTTCTCAGAACAGGTAGAGGCAGCTTTGGAGTTTCATTAAACACCTTGAGATACATTCTCTTTTGAGTCATCCAAACACCTCTGTGAGGTGAGATTGAACATTTCAATCTTACCAGCAAAGAATTTAAAAGGAAGGGAGGAACGTATCAGACATGTGTATAGGTTTACTGAATCTAAAGTAATTCTATTATCCCTACTTTGCAAATGAGGAAACCAATTCTAAGAGGTTAAGGTGACATGGCCAAAGTGTACAATAAACTAAGAGATAGGGCTCAAACCCTGGGCTTGGGAATCCCAATCAGATGTTCTAATGGCCAGTAGCCACTGCTTCCCCCTGGTGTTCTCTCATACTCTCTGTATTTGTTATTTATCTCAGTGAAGGTGACCTGAGACCAATTGGTCTGTTTCCTGGGGCAGCCGCCATGCCCTGGTCTAGTTTCTGGATCTATCTGAATGGCTCATGCAGCCATTCCCATGAGCCAGTGATAGTGGCTTGGTCAATTCTGTTGCTGTTGAATATGGCCTGGCTGCCTGATTACAGAGAGTACCTGGGAGGAGGCCCAGGGTAGGAGGAAGCCTGATGGAGGCCAAAAAGTCCCTTGTACATCTGAACCTTGCTGTTTTGTTATCTGACTTCTGGGGTTGAGAATCACTATAGCCAGGTCAAGTTGTCAGGTTCATTACTCCATGACCCAAGGGAGCTAGTAAAGGATGAGAATCACAGAGTGACCAGGAGGAGGGGCCTACCCCGGGGCTGCCCTTCCACTTGCACTTTCAGCCAGGAAAGACCTGCTGTCCCAGCAGCAGCTGCCTTTGCCATCAGCCTTTGCTGTGTTTTTCCTAGATTTGTGCATTGATCTTCCTTTATTTATTATTCACCCTTTGTCCTTTTACAGAAACAGGACATCAAATACTTGCTTTTCTCAATTTTTCCACTGTAGCCACTTGGGTGCAGAGGCAGAATTTTCCTGATTAACCTTATCTTCCTGATTTTGTGACTGTATATGTGAATTTCGTGCATGCATTGCTTCTCTTTATCTTGGTGGAAAGAATCCTACTCCAGAATCTGGGCTCTAGGAGAGATCCCTGGCCTCTGCCTCTGGGAAGCTCCTGAATATCCTTGGGGGCATCCAGAGGGATGGAAGAGAAACTGAGTGGGGCTCCAGCGTCTGGACAGCCTATGTTCACTTGAAGCAACTGTTTCATATATTGAGACTTAGAGTAATGTTTCACTAGTCAAAAATGCTTTGCTTTTATGATTAAAAGGTTGGAATTACTGTTCTGTGCCACCTAGGTGGGACTCATGTTCTCTTTTGAAAGAATTTCAGAAATAAAAATTTAAGCCCATTCTGCTTGCTTTCCTAGATTTTGTAGGGAATGATAATTTGGGAGAGAGTTCTGAATGACTGTGAAGACACTGGAAGTAGGACTTATTTCTTTGAAACTCAGCAGGCATTCTTAGAGTTCCTACCCTTCCAAGGTTGTTGGTTTTCACAACTCTAGAATGGTGCCTCCTGGAGTTGAGCCACGTAATGGCCTAATGGGATCCTATGAAAGCATTGCACTAGATGCCATTTAAATAGGGGTGCAGGGTGATAAGACAGCGGCAGTATTTCAGATATCTTGCTCCAGAGTGGATTATGGTCGAATTAAGGGAAGAGTCCTCAATTGTTAAAGTTGGAAGGGGGCCAACTCATAGCACTTTCTTTCCCTGCCTGTGATCAGAACCAATCAAGAGAGATACAGGAATCAGGCAAATGGAGGTTAAAATATCACTTTTAAGACCAGTAAAGCTGATCCTAGAGAATGTAGTTGATGTCTGTGTTCAAGTAAAGTTTCTAAAAGTGAATTCTAGAATCAGACAGACTTACCCACCTAACACAGGCAGCACTGGAGAACCACAGGCTTCTACCAGTCATCCCCTGCCTTTTTGACTTCTCCCCTTCCATCTATAGAATGGGAATACAGAAAAGAATGCAGATTCATCTCTAAGAATGCAGATGTGGAGAAGTGGGTGAGCTAACATATCCAGTTCTTGACCCCAAAATTACCAACCCAGGGAAAAGACTCAAGAGTTCCTTCGAAAGATGTCTCTCCACGAGGAAACACCGGATCGGGGAATAGGTTTCCTCTCTCAACAAGCCCAACTGATCAGCTTGAGATGAACTCTAAGGCAGTGAATACTGACTATGGGAAGTTTTGGTATGAGATTCATATTTATTTACTGAAAAGAAATGATCAGGATAGCACGTGTTTACTCAGGGAACATTTCTGGAGGAAGCATTGGGCACGGTTTGGTGGAGAAAAGCACACAGCCTTAAACAGATTGACATGTAGAAATGGGGAGAGTCCAAGATGAGCTTGAACTCTAGCAAAATGAAAAAGTCCTCCCAGCATGACTAATACAGTGGGGCTCTCATGATCTGGTTGATATGGGCTAACGTCATCAATCCCAAGAGTCATAAATGGAATATAAAGATTAGATGGCACAGTCCCAACTGGAAAAGTTCACAGGCATTAGGCCCAGCTGACACAGTGTAGTGGATGGCCCATAGGTGGTGGCTGGGAAGGCCGTGGTTCCAAGGATTCCAGCAAGATTGAGGCTTCTGGGGTTAGACCTCACGAGTTGGGCGGGGAGGGGGGGGCTCTCATCTGATTCCTTACTGGTTTGATAAATTCACATTGTTTTCTGGTTTACCATCTGAAAAAACTTGCTTAAGTTTTTTTTGTTTTGTTTTGTTTTTTAGAGCAGAAAGAAAATGGTTTTTTGATTTGTTTGCTTTTTGTCTTACCAGCTAGGATATAATGGAGAGCTGTGGGTGTATAAGTTCACTTGATGTGACACTTTATTCTGAGGTTTCTGTTGCTTAATTGAAAATGGTTTAAAACCCACAGGTTCTGAGCAGGGGACTGGGAGGAATAGTAACAGAGACCTTTCAAAAACAGTAGGGGTTTCGAAGGCCATATTCTTCTTGATTTTGGAATGCTGTATGTGATTTTTGTATGGTGGATTTTTCTTTTGAAACACATTTTTCTTAGGGTGACCTTATAACTATTTGTCTTCTATAAGCATCCAGAAACAGGCAGCCAAAAATTAAGGAAAGGGAAAATGGACAGAGGATTAAAATTAACTATGGATGATTACATAGATAATATCAGGATTTAAAGAAAATATATTCCCATATGATCTATTTGCTGCCTGTTTGTATATTTTATGGTTATTTATACTTCCATATGAATAAGTGGCATAGCTAGTTTTGTAAAGCTAATCTCAATCAGAGACGTCTCTCTGTCCATGTCATAGGATAGAGTTTGCTGTGATTGCCAGCAGAGACCCAGGTACCTCTTGGGGGTTTATTTCCATCTCCAAGATTCAGTGAGTTGTTTGCTTGTTATCTTCTTAAAATAAAATAATATATGTAGAATGCTGAACACCATGCCTTCTCTAATTCTTAACATGGAGAAATACTTATTGTATTTTAACTTGAAAATGGTTATAAAATAGCATGTAAAGTTTTATCCCAGTTATGCAAAATTCGGCCAATAGTTATTATTTCCCAGATGCTGTTTAAGGACCTGGGGTATGAGAACTAGGTAGGGAAGAACCTATCATTTCTTTGTGTCTCATTAATTTTTGCATCAGAGAGTTGATTGGTGTGGCTTGCTGTGATGTCCTCTATAGTCCACCCACCTCTATATGTTCACCCACCTTCTCCTTGTGTAGATTAGGGCAGTGCTTTGGAAGATCTCATTTATCCCCTATTTTCACTCAGGAATAAGGATTGGAAGTTAAAACACATTTGTTGAGCTTCCTAAAGCACTAATATAATCACAGCCTAAAGCCACCTAGAAACCTCCTTTTTGAGGGAGCCTATGCTGGGAGAATCATCGTGGTGGTTCTCCTTCTTCAGTGCGTTGTCACCTGCCCCATTGTATTGGACCTTTTGGATATTTATTTTTGGGAGAGAGACTTAGAAATATACCTTTTTGGCCCATAGTTGATTGAGCATGTGAGTCAAACTGATGGATTCCCAAACTGGATTTTGACAGTAGGGCCTTTTAGCAATGGAAATTGGAGTTTGTGTGGTCTGCTGTCCATGGTTGGCAATGCCCATTGTTGGTCCCTACTGTTTACTTGTCCACTTCATGGTCTAAGGCAAGTATGTAGGTTTCTGTACCTTAGTTCCTTCTGTAAGATCAGGAGGTTCTTGACCCATTTTCTAATCATTTTGCAAGGGTTAAGAGATCTACACTTACAAAATTATTTGAACTAAAGAAAATCCCTGCCAAATAGTCACCATGAAAGTTTTTTATTCCAGCAAGAAGAGGAATTAATGGTATGATATCCCAGCACCTAAAGGAATGAGACCATTCAAAAATGAATTAATATGTGTACCTATTCATTTCCAAGTCTTTATTCCATAGCCCCTCACGTGAAAATGAAAATTACTGACCGACCTTTTGATGTCTCTTTCAGGGACACCTGTGTGGTTCTTTGTGAAAATTGCTCCAATTCGAAATGAACAGGATAAAGTGGTTTTATTTCTTTGCACTTTCAGTGACATAACAGCTTTCAAACAGCCCATTGAGGATGATTCATGTAAAGGTTTGTAATTCTGATTTGTACAAAAACATTTATGCCTTTTTTCCCCCCCTGTGGTGTGTCTCCCATTATGGAGAATTTGAGGTTGCCAAGGCAATCTCTGCACAAAGATCAAGATTTAAACTCAGATTTGTGTTGGGTAAAGCACTGTATCATTCTGGAATGTATTAAGCGGGAGAAGGGGAGGAGGAAAAAAAAACTTTGTTTAGGAAAGCATTTGAATCAATTTTATACCTTTTGTAGCTTAACCCTTTCCAGTAAAGGTTAGACAGAAGAAGGTAGTTGGGCACCTTTGGTATCAGTGGAGTCTTTGTAGGTGTTCCCAGGACAGATCTCAGTCATGTAAATGAGGCAGTCCATGGCCACATTCATCTTACTTGTATATAAACTTTGTTAGATTTGACTGACATCTCTCCCTCTGTGGTTGATGGAGCTATGTCTGTGGCTGGTGAATTCATCGGAAACATGGTATTAATGAGGCCAGGGTCTTGAGTAGCCTTTCCGTATGGGTCGTTTGATCAGCTTGTGACCACAGATTTTAGTGCTCACTTCAGCCATATCACATGCACGTACTGTTTGAATAATACTGGGGGCCAAGGAAGGAAATGGCTCAGGATTTATACAACATGTATATGCTTGAAGAGGTTCCACTAATCAGATGTACAAAAGATGGCTTGTGATTCCCAGAGGTTTGGGATTGGGGGGTGTCACAGCCCTCTCTTCCATCCGTCTTCCCGCATGCACGTGAGACAGTCAGGAGGCCGTCAGCTCTTCTTTTTTGCAGTGCTTCTTGGCTCTGTGGTTGATTTTCCAGCTCTCTCTGAGAACTCTGCTCCTTGTGGTTTCCCAAGATGCAGCAGAGAGATGCTAGAAGGGCCCGGGCAAGAGTGAAACTGACAAAATTGTGATTGTTAAAATGTGCCTTAGAGGAGGAAAGAAAAAGCATTATGTGGGTGCTGAATCCTCTAGCACATGTGGATGCTCACATTTACAGAGTTCAGAGCACAGTCCTGTGTAGACCAGTGCATCCTATTTTTTTAAACTGATATCGATAACCCAGTAAATCGATTTCAGCCTGCCTTTTGATTTTAAGACGACTGCAGATGTCAAGTTTCTCGGCCAGTTCCTCAGCCTCCTGCAGTCTCCTTTTTCTCCTGCAGATCTGTGATTCCCTGATTCCTAGTTTCTGACTTGAAGATTCCTCAGTGCAACAGGGATTACACGGTGATAGACTCACTCATGATTAAGGGTCACCCTTCTGTCCTCCAGAAATGCCATTGGCTTTTTTTAACTGAATAAACTCATAGATCCTGTTTTAAAGGCAGTCAGATATTTTGACATTTGCTTTTGCAAGTTTTCTCTTAAATCTTTGAAGTAACGTGGTTTGGTTGAGTCAGCACACTTGCGTTTCACCACCACTGGAACATTTTTGGGTGACGTGCAAGTATTGTTTAGTAGGAAAGACATACCCAACAGAGAATGTGCCACCTGGGTGTCTGCATTTGGTTCTTATGAAACGTGAAAGAAGAGATAAAAACAGTGACGCGGTGAGGCTCACCTAGGTTTATTTTCCAGGAGTAAAAAATGCTCTACTTCACTTAACCTGCCTCAATGATGCATTTCCTCGCTGATGAGAGTTTTGGTACGTGCACACGCACCCACCTTAGTGCTCCTGGCAGGAACGCTGCTAGTGGATCATCCTTAATGTCTCCTCCAAGACGTGACTTTGTAAGCCTGTACATTTTAAATGCCATGATGGGTATGTTTAGACACTCCCACTTTTATGTCACTGTGGCCCTGGCTGACGTTGATTTGGTAGTCCACTTGGGACAAGGTCAAATTTTATATTAGTCCGTTTACGATAGAAAAGCATGACAGTTCTCCAGGCCTTGTTAGTTGTAAGTCTATAAACTGAAATTCTGGCTGCAAGGATCAAATCTAGGAAAACGCGTTGCTGTGTAGCTGGGTTGTTCTCCTGACTTGACATTTCTTCTTGGATGTGCTCTCACATTGAGAGGTTCTGGCAGGTCCAACTGGGTTTTCAGTACAGCACCTCAGTCAGCAATAAGAGTCTCAGAAGTCTTGCTGACCCAGGCTTGTTTAGAATTCACTTTTGAGATGGAATGGAAGGGTGGATTATCCCAAACCCCAGAAATCCCCAGATAATTGCTCTTTGGCATAGCAGCACAAGATGTTTCCCAACATCAGATTAGTCTTCTTTTTAGTCAACTGTGCTCAAATTGTCTTTAAAGTGACTTTATTTTCTCTAACTTTGGGGCTTGGGAGT